>NC_134112.1:83974166-84278750 GCF_040939455.1 Microcebus murinus | reverse complement strand
GAACATTAACCCACTTAACAAATGGCAAAAGAATTTCAGAGACACTAAGAATAAAAAGGGTTTTAACTTTTATAATTTAAAATAGGTTTGTCCTCCATCCCCTTTTAAAAATTAATCTCTACTCGTTCAGCTATATTGACCTCATGGATGGATACATTTGTAGCATGTGTAAATGTCAGGCTTTTGTTTTTATTTTTATTTTTTATTCTGGAGAAGAGAGGTGGTACAGTTTGGAACATCATAAGAAACTGTTGCATAACTCTCCTTATTCTTAAATCTATCCACCAAGGGCTAAAAACTAAAGGAATTTAAGCATTTCATCTCTCCTTTTTCCTCTTAGAGAGGGAAGAATAAAGCAAACCCTAAACACCCCATATCATTTTATTGTATGGAAAATCTATTACTTACTTTTGCTCTTCCTATTGTTGAATATTTGTTTTTCAATTTTCAGTATTTTAGCTACATTTTTATACATATCGATTATTGCACATATTTCTAGAAATAAAACTTTTGTGTCAAGGGCATACATCATTAAAAGTCATTTGAAATATGTTGCCATAAATTATTCCTGTTTATACTCTTACTAGCAAATTATGAGGGAGTCCATTTCCTCATATGCTCATTGGTACTTAAGAAGACTGTTAACAGAAAAAAACAAACTGTAAAATAATTTGAAGAGTTTATTCTGAGCCAATATGAGTGACCGTGGCCAGAGGAGACACAATCTCAGGAGATCCTGAGAAACTGTGCCCGAGGATACATTTCAGGGAGACAGAAATTGCAGGTAAAATCATAAATCAATACATGGACGGTATACATTGGTTCGGCTTGAAAAATTGGGATATCTTGAATAGGGGGCTCAGAAGACATCGGTGGAGATTAGAGATTAGAGATTCTTTAATTGGCAGTTGGTTGAGAAAGTTAGGCTTTGTCTGAAAATTTGTAGTCAATAGGAAGGAATATGGAAGTTAAAATAAGGGAGTCTATTATCTGCCATGTGATACCATGTCAGCAAAAAGGACCTATTTAATTAGATTTTGTGGATTGTAAGGCATGACTTAACCCTTCCCTTGCTTGGCCTTAGGTCTTGTTTACAATTTGGTGTTTTACTGCTGTTTTGTCAGTCTTATATCTCTAAGGTTAATGCTGGTCAATTGTGTCTAAACTCCAGAAGGGAGGGCGTATAACAAGACATGTCTGACCTCCCTTCCCATCATGGCCAGGAACTCAGTTTTAGGGTCTTTCTGGGATACTCTTACTCAAAAGGGAGTCCGTTTAGTTGGTGGGAGGATTAGAATTTTATTTTTAGTTTACAATATATCTGAGTGTAAAAAAGAAAAACAAAACAGCAAATTTGATAGATGTAAAATGACATTATTTTACCAATCTTTATCTCACAAATGTTTTCAAATGCTACTATCAAGGAAATGTTTTTCCTAAATACCTGTAGTGTAGACCTTCCCCATCCCTCCTTCTAATCACAAGACTTTAAAGAATGGGATTTTTTTTAGGTGGAATTTTAGCTTAGAAAATAAATTCTTTTTAAAATTTCACTTTTGGTTGAGTTTTACAGGTTTTCTCCTAGGTAGACATCGGTAATGCATAATACCAGTGACAAAAGTAGATCTCAAATGAGAAACTATCATGGATGGTAATTCAATGCCCTCTGCCTGTGCCAACCCCAGGACTGTCTTTATTGAATATAGGTGTTAAATGTGTGCATTAAAAGAGTGAGTACCATAGTTCTTAATGAGTAACTCATTAAGTGATGTTATCTGTGTCACCTTTTATGTGTCAGTAGGTGCCACAAATCACTATCTAAGCATAGTGATGAAATTATCTTTTGAAGCTTAAGAATGCTCATGCATATACATCATCAGAGTACCTCCTTATAAAGGCTTTTAGCTCATAACTCTGCTGGGGGCAATCAGAAGTTTGTCATTATCTTATTCATTTAGAGAGACTTACACACTCTGGGATTCTGAGCTCATTTGTGGCACTCACCCTTTACGAGAGGTGTGTATTTTCTGTGGTGTTGGAAAGGTACTACTTCTGAGCAAATAGATTTGATTCAGTTGGGGTTGCTTCTTAGCTGGTACCAACCAAGTATATCATGTCTCTGAAAGAGTTCAAAGGTTTGCTCAATATTCAGGAAAGTTTTACATAAGTAGATTTTCTGAATCAGAATGAATTATTTGTGTTGGCCTCTATTAGACTGTCTCTATTTCATCTTGCTAGACACAGCTGATGAGATTATATTTTTAAAAGTCCAGTTCTGTGCAAAAGTAGGAAGCTTGCAAGCTGTACCATGGCCCCTCCAACCTCCTCAGTCAGGACTCCTTTTTCCCCCAACACTGTTTCTTCCTTGAGGGATTCCTTTGTCACTCTGCACACTTATCTTTTGTTTTGAGAAGGGTTCCTCTTCTTCCCACCTATTGGTTATGAGTCTTTATTAGGAAGTTAATTGATAATAAGCTAAAAGGTAATGAATGGATTCACTCAGTTTTATATCCTGGATTCCAAAGAAATGATCTCAGAACTATTCTAATTCTCTATGAGAATCTTTAAAATTTGTTTTCTCTGTTCTATGACTAATATATTTTCAGTCAATATGATAGACCTTACAAATTTGAGGAACACGAGGTCCGATGACAGAGCGTTCTGCCTCCTGTAGCATTTGTACTGTAATATGGAGCCCTTGAAGACTAAAAAGACAATAATCTGAAGTCGATTATCTTTGTGCAATATCATTGGTTAGTTGTTCAGAGCTCTCTGCCCCCTGGCCTTTCAAGGTATCTTCAGCTTTCCCTTCCTAGGGCCTACCCCTGGCCTGGCTCATAGTCACCCTTCAACAATAGTTTTTTTTGAATAAATGAATTTTAGGGTTTCCCCTCTTTAAAGCCAGTGATGAAGGTGTAATGAGTAATGAACCAGTATCATCAAAGTGAGCATCTGTTGTAAATCCTTCAGATTATTAGTATAAAGATGTGAATGAATGCAGAGCTGAACAGAGTTGCTGTTAAAGGAGCTAATGCTTGTCTGCCTCCTCGACAGTAAGGATCATCATTTATGGCTTTCTTCTTAGCGCACAGTATTCAGGAAGGCTCGGTGTGCATGTGATTGCACTAGCGCCTATGCCAAGAAAGCACGAGAGAGTTTGTTTGTTCGATTTATAGAGTTCCTTTCCACAGGAGATGATAGAAGACCAGCCAGGGTAAAGTGGAGTGTAAACCTGAGATGTGTTGGCAATTCAAATGTGGCACCTTCTGTATAAAGCCATCCAGCGGTTATGCTATTAAATGTGCATGTAGCATCACCTCATTGAACACTTCCCAAGTAAGACTTATGGCCTGGAGAGTGACTGTGTCACATTACACAGCCCTGGAGAGAATGGGAGGTTCCTGCCCTGGTACATGCAGTAATTTAAAAATTACTCTACATGTCTTGGAAGACGTCACGATAAATTCTCGTGATAACCCTTCTGATAACTGTGAAATTCCTTTGTCTTACCCTTGTAGAAGAAACAGTGAGATATATAACCATGTAAAGAGCAGAAAGGCCTCAGATGTGTGACATAGAAGTCCAAAAGGTGAGTGTAGAAGGGTTATACTGTTTTATCACAGGGAGAAGAACTATAAACAATAGAAAGATTTAAGACCTTTTATTGGCATTATTAAAGAAATAATCATGGGATAAATGGAAAGTCTCAATCCCATTTGGGATAAATGGGAAGTCTCAGTCTAAGCATGGAAAATGGGGAAAGGATGAGAGAGTCATTTTCCCAGTAATAGCTAGATAAGTTAACTTTTTGGCATGGTATAAATTTAGGTATAATGTCTGCTGGAAATTAAGGCATGATTTTCTTGTCAAAGTTTTAGCCCATGCTACAATCTTAAATTGTTATAGAAGGCTGTAAAATAAGGAGGAAAAGTACCTTTTCACATCCATAACAACTGTTCCTTGTAGATCATTTCTGGGTATACGTGTGCACATATATATGCTTATCATTTTAGAAAGTACTGTTCAATGTATTTTGCAGCATTCTGTTTTCATACTTGTTGGATCTCTTTTCGTATCAATACAAGCAGATCTCTTTTATTCCTAAAGGGGTCAGAATAAACTTTTTCAAGTAGAGAGAACTCTGTGATAAAGCTTAAATTGTCTGACAGAAATAGCTAGAGAAATTAAAAGGAAATAAAATCACAGCTAACTTCAGGACAGAATATGAAGGGTAGTTAGATACTTCAGAGAAATACAGTGCTTTAGAGACTCATTAGAAAAACCACTCCTAAAAATAAAAAATTCCACATAGTGATCCTATGGCACTGCAGTTCTTTACTAATTATACATTTATTTATGTGATTTTAAAATTTATGCCTATCTCTCCCATTATACCATAAGTTCCATAAAAGTAGGGATCTTCATAATATTCTAAGTTCCAGGCCTCATGTTTGGCACAGATCTTTAGTGTTATAGAATGAAGAAATGAACAAATAAAAGGAAACTTAGAATGACACAAGAGTGTAGTTGTTTTGGTGCAGTTGTTTATTAAATTGCCCAGCTGAAGAAACTGAGGCATGAGCTAATGTAACTAAGGTTATCGTTGCGTAGTGGCAAGGCTGTCAATGCATCTAGGATTCCTAATCTAATTAGCAAACTAAATCAAGAAAAAAACCCTGAGACTCTAATTAGTGAAGTTTCTAAAGCTCCTGGAATAAAACTAGAAATGCCAGAAGCAGCTCTGAATAGCTCTGTTTCTTTATATGAGAAATAGTAAAGATAGAATGAAAGGATAATTACAAAAGCAGTTTATTAATTTTGCCCAGGTACCCAGGAGACAATGGGGTTTTCATGAAATGTGGCTTCTCAGAGATGGCAAGATTTGATGCTAGAGTTAAACATGGCTTTAAAATTTTTTAATTCTTCCTGTTCTTTTTCAGAAAAGGGGAAAGACAAAAGGGAATAGAGATTTCTGACAAGTGGAAGTGAGGCATTACTATAAAGGAGAAGGATACCCCTAGTGTGTCATTGCATTTGACTTTGTTCAAGTTATTCATGAGGTGTACGAAAAGCAAACATCTCAGGGCTAAGAAAAGGTCTATGCTTGATTAGTTTGACCCCATATATCATAAGCATAGAATAGCTTAACACATTGACTGCCACACTAGGAAAATTAAAAAAACAAAAGTTTTCCTGGGACCGCGGTGTTTTATTAAAACAAAACGATCCTAATTTGTTATTTTTTATTGTTTTCTGTGTATGAGTTATATACAACACAATCCACATTTTTAGAATTAAATTGTCAGTATTAATTGTAACACTAAGAACATCAACTAGTAAGATTTTCACAAACCATCCGCAGGGTTTTGTTTCACATGGCCGTGGCTCAAAACTAGCCTGAATTAAATACAACTCACATGGCAGTCAGTGCATTAAATTAGAGGTGCATTTTCCTCTTGGTTAATAAAAGTCTAGAGGCAGGCAGGCTAGGGTTGGCATGGTGGCTTTATTATCATGAGAGCCCCAAGTTCCTGTTGTTTCATTCCAGCACTCTAACACAGGCTTTCCTCTTTAAAGTCAGTTTCCCAAGATGGCTGCTGGAGCTCTGGCCATCACATCTGCATTGCAGACCGGATAAAAGAGTGCAAGGCAAGAGGGCTGAAAAGATTCCCTGCCAGCTGAGTTCAGCTCCCTTTTAGCAGCCTACCTGCAATTCCCACATAACACTTCTGGTTACAGCTCAGCCTAATTGTAAGCAAGCTTGGAATTTTAGCTTGAGTGACTATATATCTAGCTTAAAACAAGGGTCATCTAAGAAGGAAAGAGTGATATTGGAATAAGCCAATGATAGTCTTGTTTCCACAGGGAATCTTCATTTGTCTTGAGTGACTGTGGAATGTCACAGGATTTTTGATTCATTAGAAACTGCTAACTTAGTCATTTATTATTGGTTACTAGTGATACAGATTCAAAAAATAGGGCTGAGAGAAATTAAGATGCACTTATACACAAATGGTTATTAGCAGAAATTTAGGAGTACTCAGGATACTAGCCTTTTGAGTTTTCACTTACACAAAACAAATGGCAGTGCTGAATGTTAGAAATGCAGACATGCAGTTTTGAATCCTTAGTGATTGTTCTTTGGGTTCCTTCATAGTTGTGTAGATAAGTTAATGGGGATCCAGGCTCTTCAGATTACCTAGGGAGCCAAGGGCTGTTGGCACAAGTGGTTTTGTGATTAAGAACCTTTGCCTTCCACCAGGAGAAACCAGGCTCTATGCCAAGTACAGGCTTACATTGTCCCATTGATACAGCCATCCTGAAAGATAAAGTCCTCGTTTTAGGTGCTAGAAAGTAAGACTCAGTTTAAATAACCCAAACTATTTCTCGGTGTACCTTTTAGAAATAGAATATTGGATCTGATATTCCGTGAATCTGAACCAGTGTTGGCAGTTCACAAGCTATTTAAATATTAGCTTTGATTTTCCTGTCTTAGTGAGAGAGAAGAGGTGGTAGGAGGGAAAGAAGGGGATGCAAGGAGAGAGCCCAGGGAAGTGGAATGAAGGCCATGGGCTTAAGAAGTTCCAGTAATAAAAGATTCTTTAGCCAATTTCTCTATTCAAGGGCCACTTTTCTCACTGAGAATTTCAAATTCCTTTCCACTGTTGTTCTGCTCACCTATAACAGACTTCAAAATGTATAGGAACATTTCTTCTTTCGTGTGTACAAAAAAAAAAAAAAAAGAAAGGAAAAAAAATATACAGAAACATAAGTAAGGCAAAACCCAAACCAGCCATTAAGCTTTCTGATAGAAGGTTTTTCGGAAAAATGCTGAAACAACTAGATAAACTAAATTTGGACTATTAGTGATTTTTTTAAAAATAGTTCTATAGCTATTAAAATCATGGTAAAAAAAATGCAGTTACATTGCAAAGTCAGTCTCTTTATTCTGTGTAATTCTATAAAAAGACAGGATGGTTGACAAAGGCCTGAACTCTTTTGAACACCTGATGCCACTGAATAAATGACTATTTCAGAGCTTCTGTGCCTGGAATTGTATCTGCGCTGCAGTTAATGCAGCAGTAAATTGGGTCCCCAAATACTTAGCTCTCACCTTTGGGGAGACATATATACCTTCATCTAGCTGATTATGTGTTATTACAAAGAGTACAAATAAGACTGTTTTGAATCCAGCTGTTCAACAATAGAAATGCTCTCATTGGCATTGGTGTTTGTACACCCTGGCCTAGACCTTTATTTGAATTGGCTGGCCACTTCGAGTGACACTTGTGTGGGGGTGGGTTTAGGAAGGAGAGACTCAGAAAGTGGTTAGCGGTAATTGCAGATCAGCTGAGAAAGAGGAGAGCCACACCTTCAGCCAGTCTGCTTACTTCCACAATCAGACTCGTTCCTTCCCCTGCTCACTCTGCACTAGACACCTGTGGAGTTGCCACAGTCCTTGAATGGACAGTGAGTAGTAGTGTTATTCTCCTCTGGGAAATAGTGTCAAGCCACCAGAATTTAAATTGTACCTCAGCTCTGGTGTGTTACCTAGTCATTCCCTGATCTTCGTATGAGGCATTCTGTAAAAGATCTAACAAGAGCTAGTAAAATTTTTCTCATGACCTCTTTGATTTGTTCTTTTCTTGTATGCTACGGGTATGATCATATTAGTTATAATAGAACAGAAATGCAATTCAGAATCTGAAAAGATATTGTAAGAATACTGTGTGCGTGTTTTCTTTTGATCTAATTTAGAACTTGAAAACAAGATACTTTTCAAATCTAGCAATAATGTATATCTGTGCGTGTGCATCTTAATATATACTTTTAAAAGGGAGCCTTCCTGAAAATGGAAAATGGCAGCGTATCACACATTCAAAAACTTGGGCCACAGCCAGCCCAGAGAAACTTGGGAGTGATGCCCACTCTTGTGGGTTCCTATTTCCTTCCTACATGTCTGAAAACTTTGTTCTTGGGTATGAGAATACCAGATGGGTAAATCCCCACCCCTCAACACCCCAAATTAGAAGTTGAAAGGAGATTGGAAAGACATATTGGGATACTTGCTAAAGTCAACCACACTGCTTTGTGCGTGATTTTGCGCTGTTACTGCAACTCTCCATAGCGGGTACAATAAATTGGCTCAGTAAACACCCATTCCAAATTCCTTTCTTTTCTTTCTTTACTCTAGAAGTGAAACAAAAATAATTTCCTACTCTTCTTTGCAGTCAGGGTTGTTCATGATATAAAATTCTGGCCAGAGAGATGGAAGTGGAAATCTCTTTACCTTCCAGAATCTTCTTCCTTCCTTAGGGCATGGGCATAATAACTCAAGGTGCAGCAGCTATTCTGAGACCATGAGTACAAAAGGCAACTGCTGAGGGTGGAAAGGGAAGACAGAAGAGGGCCTAGTTATTTGTTGATATACTTGGCAGCTATATTAGCCCTGGGTTTCCAACATCCAGACTTCCTATTACATGAGAAAAATAAACCCCTATTTGTTTAAGCTACTGTTTGTAGCTTCAACTATTGCTATACTGTTAATTGGAATTGAACACTATCTTAAGTGATAACCATTTTCTTTTTTTGTGGCATTGCAGGCCAGAGCATTTATCAATTTGTAGGAGACATAATAAATATAGAATTTCATCTTATCCTTCTTATAACATTATTTCATTTACTTTAGACTTGTTTCTGCCCCATCCTGTTTTAAATAAGAGCAAAAGTTGAAGTGCAGTTCAGAATTGCTCGTGTCACTCTAACATTATTTCTGTAAGTTTTGTGTGTCGGGTATTTTGCTGAGTGCTCTAAATATGATGACAAATAGGACAAGATACTTGCCCTTGAGGAGCCTACGGACTAGTTGGGGAGAACACACAGAAACGCATATTGTTGGTAACAATATGGTAAGTGCTTGATGAAAGTCTGTTTTTTCTGAGAACACGCAGAAAGACCATAAACGACTTAGCTTTTAATATATAATGAATCACCCCAAACTTAGTGGCTTAAAACAACCACCATTTATTCACCTCCTGATTCTACAGGTCACCAATTTGGGCCGTTATCAGCTGGACATGTCTAGTCCCAGCTGGGCTTACTCCTGCTGAGCTGGCTGAGGTTTGGCTGGTCTAGGATGTCCTCATCTGGGTTCATGCGATCTCTCTTACTCCCACAGGCCAGCTCGGGGTCACCGATGTGGCATCTGGGCAGGGTTCCAAGGAAGAGGCCTAGGTTTGGAACTGGTACATCATTACTGCTGTCACTTTCTATGGCCAGAACAAGTCACAAACACAGCCCAGATTGAAGAGGTAGGGGAGTAAGCAAAGTAGCAGCATGTATAACCTATTACCATCTCAAGACAACACAAATAACAAAAACAACCTGTCTGAAAATTACTGTACTTCTACCTGTCAGTGCTCAAGGAGAGTAGGAACATTGTACTATTGCTAGGCAATGGGTAAAGACAGAGTTCTTCAGGAAGTTTCAGTCCACTAGTGATTTGCCAACAATATGGGATGGATCACCTTTTTGGAGCACCTTTGAAAGATGATGGCTATATTTAATTATGGAAAGTGGTTATTTGTCATCATTCTTAAAAAACACTAATTATTTTTCATTTTGAATGGCAAGCTAAATAATATAATTCTTTTACTGTCTAGAAACCCAGTAGTTTCCAAACTTAGTGTATATTCAGAATCACCCAAGATGTTTGTTACAAATGAAACTTCCTAGCTCCATCCCTGGAGATTTTATGTTGTGGACCAGGACTCTACAGTCTAATATGCTCTGTAAGAGACTCTGAAGCAAGTAATCCACAGGCCATTAAACCCACGGGCTCACAAAACTATAGGGCAAGAATTGGGGCCACTTCCTATAAACCTGGATCTGGTCAGGCAGTCCCCAAGGGAACTTCTGAAACCATTCATCCCCTTCTCCTTTTCCCCCCACTCTTTACAATAGTCAGTCTGCCTTATCCTCACAACATGGACAGTTAACTCTTCATAGTGCTAAATATTTTTTTTTTTTTTGAGACAGGGTCTCACTTTGTTGCCCAGGCTAGAGTGAGTGCCGTGGCATCAGCCTAGCTCACAGCAACCTCAAACTCCTGGGCTCAGGTGATCCTACTGCCTCAGCCTCCCAAGTAGCTGGGACTACGGGCATGCGCCACCATGCCCGGCTAGTTTTTTCTGTATATATTAGTTGGCCAATTAATTTCTTTCTATTTATACTAGAGACGGGGTCTCGCTCTTGCTCAGGCTGGTTTCGAACTCCTGACCTTGAGCAATCCGCCCGCCTCGGCCTCCTAGAGAGCTAGGATTACAGGCGTGAGCCACCGCGCCCGGCGCATAGTGCTAAATATTGGCATTCTGGCAGCAGGAGGGAGGATCCCACAATGCAACAGTATGGGCAATCCAGTTACTGAGGGCCAGTGGGGAAGGAGGGCTTGATTTAGGTCCATCTCTCTGTAACTCTTTAATTTCCTCTCTTTTGCTCCCTCTTTTGTTTACTTCCTGTTCTGCAGTTCATAATCAGATTGTTTATACTTTCCTAAGAATACCTACTCAATCATTGGAGATTTTTTTTAAGGCTTTTCCTGTGCGGCTACATGGTTTTCACTATTCAGTAAAAAACTATGTGAAAGTCATTGTATCAGTAACATCTAAGTATGCAATAATGTCATTTAAAAATTAGTGCACCATTAGAACACCACAATACTCGTTACTGCACTCAGAACAGGATATTTGCATAGTCTCAAAGGCTCTCCCACAAGATATCAATTACAAAAGGGAAAAATAGTGGCTTTGTTGTGGAGCAACCCCACAGACACCACCTTGGTCAAGTGATCAAAGTCTACATCAGTAGAAAGATCTACACCAGGTTGTAGTCGTTGAAATCACGCATGGAGAAAGGCATATTGCTTCTGTGGTATTCTTCTCAGTAATGTGTGAACTCACTCTAACCACACGAAAACATCAACAAAGCCCAAATGGCAAGTCATTCTACAAAGTACCCGACCAGTACTCTTCACAAGTGCCAGGTTGTAAAAGACAAGGAAAGACTGAGGAATTGAAACAGATTAGAGGATACTAAAGAGCCATGGCAACTAAATGCAACGTGGATTGGATCCTGAAGCAGAAAAAGAACAATAATGGAAAAACTGGAAAAATTTAAATAAAGTCTATAGTTGAGTTGCTACTAGTTACTACTATTGTAACATTGTTAATGTATTACTTTGATGTTGCCATAAGGGGAACCAAGATGATATATGGGAACCTGCTTCTATTTTTTTGCCCCTTTTCTTTAAGTCTAAAATTATTTCACAAAAAGAAGTTGAAAAATTACATTTGTTTAGTAATGTGTACATACTGCAATAGTTTAGTTTAGTTTAAGAATGTATAAAATCTTGACTCAGCCCACCTCTTCAGCATGCATCCCACCAAAGACACTTTTATGTTCTAGCCTAACTAATTCATTTGTTGTTGTTAATTAACACCTCTGGGGTGCAGGGAGGAGTAATACAATACAATACAATTTGTAAAAATGTAAACATTTTTACATTTATGTAAACATTTATGTAAAAATGTTTACATTTTTACAAATGTTTAAATGCAATGTAACAACTAGCTGCTGACCCACACCTCATTTTAAGACCCATCGCAGTGCAGCGAAGCCCCTTGTCTTCTCTTCGTTTATGGCGTTCTGCCCTTCTTGTCCTCGCCTACCACTACCTCACAGCTGCTGCCAGTTGGAGATGATGAGTGGAGTTTGGTATTTACTGCTCTTGTTCATTATTTTGTACCTTTCAAAACTTAAATTTCATCCTACCACATCAGATCTACAACTTGCTGTTTTTGCTCTTCATGTATATTTAATTCATTCTTTTTCTCTACTGTATGCATTTTCACTGTATGAATACCCGGTATTTATCCATTCTCCCGCTGGCAAACATATTGAGGCAGTTTGTTGTTGTTGTTGTTGTTGTTGTTCTTGTTTTTTGTTGGTGGTGTTCACTTTGAGAAGTATTTTCTCAGGCAAGAGGAGATCTCTACTCTTTTCTGAACTCTAGTAAAACACTATCTGTATGATTTTTAACTTGGCATTTGTGACCTTGCATTATAATTATTGTTCTTTTCTCCCGTTATCAGATGAAAACTTCTTGAGGGTCTAATTCCCCGAGGTGGACGTTATTGGTGTAATAAGCATTTAATTTTGTCAAATGAATAAGTAAATCCTTAGATGAATTAAACACTGTCTACGTACAGATCTTGGGCATATTGTGTTTATTCCCATCATTGCTATATGGTATTGCCTCCTAGGGACTTTCTTTGTTAGAAAGATTTATGCGATATGGAAAACTGGTCACTGAGGTGGAAGTATAGAGCATAAATAATGCCTCAAGCTTTAATTTTAGAATTATGTGCTAAGTTTGCAGGCAGTGCAGGTACAGGTTTTTGTGTTTAACATCCTAGGGGAATGTTGACAAAATCAGTAATAATTTTATCCGCATTTGGCATTACAAAGCAGAAAGGAGCTGACTATATTATGATAGAACTCTTGTTTTTGTGTGTATTCTTATTAGAAAACTGAATATTTACTTTTGATCATTTAGAATTTGTATCCAGAATGGAATTACCCAAATGAGTTGTTTTCCTCCAAAATCATTTTATTTGGATGTTGATCTTAATCTGTAAAAACATTTAACAGATTTTACAGCTCTCTTGCCTATCTTATTTGATTTCTACAACAGCTTTGGCAGAGATAAGCAGGGCTAATATTATCATCCATATTTTACAGGTTAAGAACACCAGAAAGGAAGCTGGGAAAGGTTGGGAGACCTGTTCAAGGTCACATAACAGAAACCACATCATTCAACTTAGTCCTGTCTATGTCCAGATATTACAGTTTAAATGCTTAAAATAAGGGAAAGTATTAATTAAGATGTTATTGCTTCGCCAGCATTTTAATAGATAATTCAGTAACATAATGCCCACTTGACAGTTCATCAGAGTAATTTGGGTGTTTCTCATCATTGTTAGTGATAGATTAGTAACTGCCATTTTGCTGCCCTCTCTGTTAGAAAGATTTCAAAGAAAAGCTTAAGCCAAACATTGTAGTAGAGCATGTTGTGACTTGTATTTTAAAGGAAAGAAAATCTTATAAGTGAAACAGATAAAAAGATGTGACATAACCTAAACTATCTGAGAAGACAAATGGCTTTTTGATAGCTCGAGACCTACAGATAAATTAAAACCTCTCGGCGTATAGACTAGTGCAGTTGATCACTCAAATTGCAGTTTTAAATAATACAGAAGAAGTACACTTAGAATATTGTCTTCATGTCAGAAATGCACCTTTGTGCTTGAAAATGATAAAAAATTGCAATCGATCTTTACAACTGTTCTGTTCATCTTTATTGATCAGGTGCAAGAAAGATAAATCGTAGCCCAAATAAGATTATAGTAAATGTTAGCATCATAGGGGACTGTAGGTTGATAGAAAGCCATTCATCATCTCAAATGGTGACCTGTCCGTGGCTCCAGCCACCCTGAGTCTGCTGTCTAATCACATACCTATTGATTTTATCTACATCCAAGAAACCTGGATGTGACTGTCATTGGACAACCCAGATTGTTAAATGCAAAGGGGTCACTAGTGTGAAGGAGATTTCATTTTCATTTTTTCACAGACCAACAATGATTTATTAAAAAGTAAACTACCCCAAGCCTTGCATGTGAAACCTGAGTGATTGGGGAATGAAAGGTACACAGTAGGCCACTGTATTGTGTTGTGTTTTTTTGTACTGGAGTGTATTTTGCAGGATATTTCATTGAGTCTGAGAGCTCATGGGGTCATTGAGGCCACCCCCTGCAGTGAGACTGGTTTCAAAATAGCTAGTTAGAATGGATAATTTTAAATTTTGCTGCCCCAGGAAAGGCATTATTTTGCCATTACACCTTGGTTTATGTAGTTTATATGTTCATTCATGTAATAGTGGGAACATTTTTTTTTTGTATTTCAATTACCTAAATCTGTCCTCTTGTCCCTACTGATTAGTTGTAAATGTTGATGCTCTTGTGGTTATGTGGAAGTGATAGAACAGATTCTACTCCATACAGAATTCATCTTGAGGACAAACATATTATGTGGAAAGAAATAATCCTGTAATAATCCCAATTGGAACACTGATGGAATAATAGGCAAATGTGAATGTGTATGAATTTCATTTTTTGATTTCAGGCATTCTTTGATCTTGCAGTGGTCGATTCCAAATAAAGTCGATCTAAATGATTTTTCAAAAATGATATGAATTTCCTCATAAGAATCAAATAATGATGAATTATAGCTATGAAAGTTTACTCCGTAATTATAATCTGTATGCCAACAACTCTGCTGTCATTTAAATGAGTAGCTTTACATGTATTTTTATAAGTATCCATGCCAATTGTGCAAGAAATCCTTCTGCTACTTGAGTGGCTGAAACAAGGTTTTATGTAATTTTTTTTTGAAATTGTAAGTCTTCCACACATTTTGTCTTCTTGCATATTGAAAACTTTGCATTCAATCTTTGTTCACAGAGCTCGGAGTTCTACAAAGTCACCACTGAGCAATATCAGAAAGCTGCTGAGGAGGTGGAAGCAAAGTTCAAGTAAGTTTTTAATAGTATTGTCATTATTTACTATTCTTAAGAAGATGAAAGCACAATTTTATTGCTTTTTGAACAGCAGGTAGTTTGTTATGTTGCATTCTGGAATACCTGAAAGTGTTTTGGGGTGGTTTAGGTGGGGAAATGTTATCTTCTATACTGGAATTCAGATACAACAAAAGGGCATTTCATGAAAAAGCTGTTGGCAACCCAATCTATTTTATGAACTAAAGGGAAATTGAAAGCAGTGGTAATAGAATTTTCATTTGGAATAATATGTAAGATAGAATGCCCTTGATTATGAAGGTGATATTAAATTGCTACCTCTATTAATGCAAACATAGAAACCATTCACTTTTGTATAATAGAATGATGGGCATGTCCAAATTTGGGTATCCGCCTTTCTCATGGTTAGGCTGTTTTCATTTCTTCACATGTACCTTGAAAGCATTTAAATCATATACTTTACCTGGCCCTTGATTATGAAGGTGATGTTAAATTGCTACCTCTATTAATCCTTAGAATGTTTAAATGAATGTTCTGTAATTGATGGATCAAAGTGTCCGTGACCCATAGCCTTGTACTTTCCCTTTGCTGCCACTTCTCACATTAGGTAAGAAGACATCATTCAGAATTTTTCTGAGTACATAAACAGTTCTATTGTGTAACCCCTGTTAGTAGCACGTGTGCAAATTAGTGAAGCAAAAAGGTGTTGTGAAGGCTTTAGTTGAAAGATTGCATTGGGCTCTGACCTCCTTCCTTGTGTGTGTTTATAAGCATTTGATAAAATGATTAAACCCTAAGGTGGTGTTATTACTTTCTGCTACAGTACAATTTGAGTGGTAATGGATATTAGTGTTATTTTAATGTTGATTAAAATCAGACTTTTATTTAAAAATATAGTTTGAGCTTTATTTAAACAGCAAAAAACCTTCCATGTTTCTCAGTGAATTATCTCTTTAGGGGCAGCAGAGAGAAACTCTCTGAGAATGGGCCACAAATCTCACTTTTAAAGGTTAATGTTAGGTCTTAAGGATTAGAACTGGGTGTAGTTTTTATTTTAAAAGTTACTCTACATACACATTTTTAAGTTACATATTAGTTTTTCTCCCTAATGATAAAAATATTTGTTTTGTAAACCTTTTTGTCTCTCTACTATGAGAAACATTTTTTTTTTTTTTTTTTGAGGCAGGATCTCACTCTGTCACCGTGGCTGGCTAGAGTTTAATGGTATCATTATAGCTCACTGTAACCTCAAACTCCTGGGCTCAAGTGACCCTCCTGCCTTAGCCTCCCAAGTAGCTGAGACTACAGGCATGCACCACTACGCCTTGCTAGTTTTTCTATTTTTTGTAGAGACAGGGGTCTTGCTCTTGATCAGGCTGGTTTCGAACTGCTGACCTGAAGCAATCCTCCTGCCTCAGCTTTCCAGTGTACCAAGATTATAGGCATGAGCCACTGTGACTCACCCTATGGGAAACTTTGATGTGGCTATCTGGATATTTCTTCATTATAAAATAATAGCTATAAAAATAACTGAAATTTAATATGCATCAGAGATCAATTCTTACTAGAGTAAAGAAGGTGATTTTTTTGGTTGAAGCTTAAAGAAGAGTATTGAATAGATAGGATGGAAATATATCCAGGAGGAAAGTCTTGTTCTGTTGGTGGTGGGTGACAAGCGATTGGCTTGACTCAGAGCCACTAGAGCAAGACAAAACTGGAAAGGTTGTTTTAAGGTCATTCTGGGCTAAGAAGTTTGGTCTTCCTTTAGCCAGAAGTCACTGGAGGGAGGTGTTTGACCAGGTGAATGCCCTGATTTCTGTGCTTCTGCAGGAAGCGTAATGTGACAGTGGATGTGAGGTTTCGTTGGAGGCTTGAGACACAAGCACCAAAAGTATCAGATTCTGGAGTTCTCTACAAGTAAAAGAGAAAAAAGAGATTGGTGCAAAAAAATTGTTGAAAGATCATACATGAATTAGTGGTTGATTGGTGTATCAGTTTGCCAGGACTGCAAAGTATCACAGACTGTGTAGCTTAAATAATAAAAATTTGTTTTCTCACAGCTCTGTATGCTGGAAGTCTGAGATCAAGGTGTTGCCAGGGTTGGTTCCTTGTGAGGCCTCCCTCCTTGGCTTGTAGATGGCTGCCACCTTCTCCCTGTTCTTCACATGGTCTTTCCTCTGTGCATGTCCAAATCTCCTTTTCTTATAAGGTTATTAGTCATATTGGACTAAAATCTACCATTGTGGCCTTTTTTTAACCTAATTACTTCGATAATGACCTTCTCTCCAAATACAGTTCCATTCAGAGGTACTGGGCACTAGAACTTCAATGCCTGAATTTAGGGGAATGGGGAAGACACAATACAGCCCATAACATTTAGATAGAAGGGGCAAAAGAGAACCAGAATTATGAGTTTAGCACATTGAAAAATTAGTGGAAAGTGCATTTTATAGAGAGAGATAAGTCTGGTTTTGGATGAGAAAAATCTCTTTCTAAAGCCCTGCCCAGCTGCCATGTCATTCAGCGTGGACTAGACTATCAGAGAGTGAGAGGCCATTATGAAGCACAGAATTAATGTCCTGAGGATTTAGCTTCTACAAGTCACCAGGGACCTGTAAGTTGGACTTAGTTTTAAATAGAACCTCAACGGCATCATTCTCTCTTACCTTTTTAAGACTTTATTCTTTATAAGATGCTATTCATCTGGCCATACTGTGTATTGAGGAGTTGGTCTTGTCCAAAGACAGGTCTGGACTTTGTGGCAGGTTCCTATGAGATAACCTCTAAAGCCTTGAAACTTCCCAAGGGATAGAAATTGTTATTCTTGGTGGGCCCATCAGGCCGTGTGGTATCAGCCCAACCTCTGGAGAGGTGAGTTTAATCGTATGGACAATCAATCATCCAAGCTGTTCAATGAGGCCCCAGTGAAACTCTGAGCACTGTAGCTCAAGTGAGCTGTATGGGTATTGATGCCAGGAGGCTTTGCATTTGGAGCCCTCCCAGACTCTGCCCTGTTCATTGTTTTCTGTTTCCTTGTCCTGTAATAAGCCGTAACTGAGTTTAATAGCTTTCAGTGAGTTCTGTAAATCCTTTTAGTGAATTACTGAACTTCAGGGTGGTTTGGGGGGAACCCCTCCCTCAACATGCTGTTGGTGTCAGAAGTGAAAGGCAATCTTGAAGACTGTGCCCTCAGATTTTGCAATTCAGCTAACTCCAGTTATCCAAACTGGAGTTAGTTAACAAACAAAAACCCAGGTTTTAACATGTTGTGAAGAAATTTCATGAGCTAGTTTTTCAGAGAGTTGTTTTCATTATACCTATTGTTTTTCTCGCTACTACCTGCTAGACTGAGCTTCCTAGGATGTCATGTTTTGATTTGTAATGAGTTTGTTGGCTTCACACCTAGGAAGGGATGGTACATTGTCTGTAGGAGATGTTTACCATCTTTGAAGACACAGAGATTACTTAGTAGAATGCTATTTCTTCTTAGAAATTTGGCCACCTCGGATAATCCTGACTCTTCAGTCTTTCATAAGGCAGTATACTATATTCTTTCCATCATATGACAGAGCTTTCTTGCCTGGCTAAGTTATTTTCACTTGCTCCTGTCTGTACGACCAGCTTAGTACCTGTAAGCTTTCCCTTGAAGACCTCTGACCATCTAGAACATGAACTCAGCAGTCCCTCTTAGGCAACAAGCTCTGAAGGACTTTGAGGAAGATTTAGTTAATTTTATCTGATGGAGGTAGGATGCATTTGGGTGCATCTTGGTTACAGGAGATGGAAGATTTTTAAATTGTAATTTCCAGGGCAATATTGTATACCTAATAAAGGGGCCACACAAATCACTGTAAAGAGAAACCAAGCTAAGAGCGGTGAGGCTGCACATGACTAACACCGTCAATGCATTCTCCCAGGATAGCTAATGGAATTATTTTAGGGATGGTTAAAATATTAATTCACACCTCAGTCTCTCAGTTTATAGTTTGGCAGTAAACCATTAAAACACTTTAGAATTGATGGATTTTCCCCCATTTTTTCCACACGTCACTCATTCACAGAGCTCCTTTGTGTCATGTCCTCTGCCAAGTTCCGAATATACAATTATGAAGAAGACAGGCCAGGATCTTAATAGCATGGAACTTAGAGTTCATCAGAAAAGGAGAGAGGAAGGCAAACTTTTTTAAAATGCCAAATTAGTTCTCCTGTGATGACATGATTGCATCCCTAATGAATATCAAGTTACTAACAAATATCACCCTGATTTCAGTGGGATTTAAAGGATTTGAAGATAATTTTTTTTTTAATTTTTTAGTAGAGATGGGATCTTGCTATATAGCCCAGGCTGCTCTCAAACTCTTGGCCTCAAGTGATCCTCCCACCTTAGCCTTCCAAAGTGCTGGGATTATAGGTGTGAGCCATCATGCTCAGATTTGAAGATAATTTATATGTTTATTTTCCCACAAGAAGTTCAAAATTTTAGCTATAAAATCTAAATCACTGAGCAAATCCAGCATTCTTTTTACATCTAGCTTTTATTCAAAAGGAATACCTTTTGTCCCCCAATTCAAATAAAACAGTAATTATCAACACTTCATATAACATTTTAGAGCGACTTATGGTGCTGTTCCTAGTTATACAGTGCTAGTAGCATATTATAGCTAATCTTAATGAAAATTATGTTCTGTATTAATTCTTATATTCTACTTCATAGGTGATTAATAATCTAGCATGTGTAGTGCTTTGCACAGGCCTAGCACAAAGTAAATGTTTAATAAATGTTAGGTTTTATTATTATATTCAACTCAAGTTATGAAATTATGTGCCATAGGAGAAATTTCTGTATTTTCTTCCAACCAAATTCTAGATACTGTTAAACCCCAAAGTCATATATTAGAAGAAGTTCTCACCCTTAGGGAGTTCATACTCTATCCAGGATTACAAATGCATCAGGCATTCATGACAGTGTAGCATGTAAAAATGCATCCTGGCAGCATAATCAGAGTACTGCAGGGGCCCTGTTTCTTGGTCAGCATCTAATTCAGATCTCTTTGGGTAGATTGGCACTGATATACCATACTTATAGGAAAGAAATGTTACCAGAGTGTTCACGCACATGAATTTTTTTTTAAATATAAAAGCAAATATCAAAGAAATAGGAACTATTTTAAAAGCAACATAAACATTGTAAAGACAATGTAATATCAAACAAATGAAAAGCATTTTAAAGACAATTGATATTTCCTTCTCATTCTGTCCTCTACATAATGAAGTGACGAGTTTCTACCTTCTATGAAAGAGAAAAGGAAGAAAATATGTATGGGAAGTAACAGATCTATTGAAAATATTTTTGGAATGGTTTCACTGGAGGTTTAACTTTTCATGGGGCTTCAGTTCCTTTGAAAGATGAAGGGCTTCTAAATGAGCACAATTGTATCAAGCCTACGTGAATACTGGTAATACTCCTTTGTGTGCCAGATTTTAGAAGGGGATTTTTGCTTTTATCCTTGACTGAAACTTATAAATTTAGTCTCATGGAAGAATCTTGGGTGATCCTTATAAAGTATTAAAAGATTAGTTACCCTGTAAAAGTAGTTTAGGTGATTTTAGAGTATCTGAGGAATGCTATGCAAAACTCATACAGATAAAATGGAATTTGTAAGTATTACAATGTATTAGTTCATTAAATCTGAAATGTCTGATTTTGAATCACAAGTTTAGTTTATTATATCTCAAACAAGCAGGAGTACAATTAATCAAAATATGCACCTAAACTATTGACAGTTTTGCCATCTTAAGGGTAGCTTGAAGAAGCTTGGAGAGAGAATGGCCATGAAATTGCAAGAGACGTTTTCCACAGCTTGTCGAGAACTGAATGTTCCTTGTAAGAAGTGGCCCAAAGTGTGGAAGAAGTGGTAGTCAGTTGGTGCAAGGTCTGGTGAATATGGTGGATGACAGAGAGTTTCCAAGTCCAGCCTTTGTAGTTTGAGCAGCACTGTTTTTTGTGACACGTGGTCTTGAGAGATGATTAGCCTGTCTCTGTTGACCAATCTCAGCTGCTTAATCGTAAGCATCCTCATCATTTCATCCAATTGGTTGCAGTAGACATCCGCTGTAGTGGATAATGCCAGTGCTGGACCACCAAACAGACAATATTAGCTTTTTTAGATTACTGTTCGGTTTTGGGCTGTGTTTTGGCACTTCATCTTCATCCAGCCATTGTGCTGAATGCTTGCCATTGTCAAAAAGAATCCATTTTTCATCACATGTAACAATATGGTGTAGAAATGGTTCACCTTTATATCGTGACAGCAAAGAAAGGCAAGGTTGAGACAATTTCTCTTCTGACACTCATTTAATTCATGTGGTACCCATCTGTCCAGCTTCTTTACCTTGCCCATTTGTTTCAGATAGTCCAATATTGTTGAAATAGTAACATCAAACCTTGCTAATTGCACGCATACATTGAGATGGGTTGGTTTCTACTACAGCTTTCAGCTCATCATTATCCACGTTGGTCTCCAGTCACCCACATGGCTCACTTTCATAATTAAAATTACCAGAATGGAATTTCTCAAACCATCAATGTACTACTGTGTGTTCATTAGCCACATCCTTCCCAAACGCTTTGATATTTTGAGCTGTCTGCACTGCATTGGTTCCATGATGGAAATCATATTCAAAAATAACGTGAATTTTTTACTTATCCATGGTTTCACAAAAATTGCTCTAAAAAAATGTTCTGGCTCACGCCGGTAATCCTAGCACTCCAAGAGGCCAAGGCAGGAGGATCTCTTGAGCTTAGGAATTGAGAACAGCCTGTGTAAGAGTGGGAGCCCCTCTCTACTAAAACTAGGAAAATTAGCCAGGCATCGTGGTGTGTGTCTTTAGACCCAGTTACTCGGCAGGCTGAGGCAGGAGAATCACTTAAACCCAGGAGTTTGAGGTTGCTATGAGCTAGGCTGATGCCAGGCAACAGAGCAAAACTCTATCTCAAAAAAATAAATAAATAAAAGTAAAAAAAAATGTGAAAGGTAATCCCAAGCCAAAACATGCATTTGAAAGACTGAAGATGTATCTTCACCATAAAAATAAAACAAGAGTATCAAAGGGAAATGTCAGAGATATCAACTGTCAAATTTAGTACTTAAGGAAATCAGACATTTCATACTTAATGACTTAATATTTAAAGGTTTTCTTCAATATATAACCCTTTAACTTTAAAATGACGTTGGTTTTTTTTTAGGGTTCCACTTTGACTGGCAGTACTGTGGTTTCTTTTTTGGGTGTATGATTTTAATAACTATACTAGGGATGAATTCTTGAAGCTGAAGATGACACACCAATGGTATCAGCAGGTGTTTCTTGTGTTCTCTATAATTACACATGTAGATCATGGACAGTTTTAAGCAGCAGTGTTTAAAGATCCTGCTTAATTGGCTGTAAAATAATTAAATAAGGTTTTGACTGGCAAATTTATAATTCTGTTAGATGCATAAGCCAGTGAGCCTGAATGTCAATGCAACTTCAATTTGGAAATATTAGATTAATAGAACTAATTGTACAGCAGGTACAAAGTTTACTCTGATTAATAGTCTTAAAATTCTTCTAGAAGTTTAGTCAGGTAAATTTATGTTACTTACCTTTCTTCTTAAACTTCCGATTAAAATTTATTTCAAGAGTTTGAGCTATTCGGCCAGGCACGATGGCTCACACCTGTAATGCTAGCACTCTGGGAGGCCGAGGCGGGAGGATTGCTTAAGCTCAGGAGTTCCAGACCAGCCTGAGCAAGAGCGAGACCCTGTCTCTACTATAAATAGAAAGAAATTAGCCAAACAACTAAAAATAGAAAAAATTAGCCAGGCACAGTGGCACGTACCTGGAGTCCCAGCTACCCGGGAGGCTGAGGCAGGAGGATCGCATGAGCCCAGGAGTTTGAGGTTACTGTGAGCTAGGCTGACGCCATGGCGCCACAGCACTCTAGCCTGGGCAAGAGAATGAGACTTTGTCTCAAAAAAAAAAAAAAATAGAGTTTGAGCTATTCAGTTTTGCTGTGCTTCCCTTTGTAGTTTCTCTAAAGTTGAGTTCTTGCAGTTTTTAGTGACTGCAAGCTGCCTTATTGAATAACTGGCCTTATCAAAAGTTTTAAAATTATATACTGTTGTACATGTATTTGTATCTGCAGCCGACGGGTACCCTGCACATCATCTCTAACACTTACTGATGTCTACTTATAACCTGCGTTAGTGCTGTGTGAATGGATCTAATATACCAAATGTACATGATAAATGTTTTATCTCTGATTCTCATTGATCAATTTTGAAATGATCAAATGGTTTATTTCAGTAAGACACTAATTCACATTGATCAAATTCTAAATGACCAAGTTGACTTGGTTTCTGCTGAACACAAATTGTATTAAAACAACATTACTTGAACATGCTGCCTTTTTTAATGCAGGAGTTATGTTACCAGCAGTTACATTATAACTAGAGTTATTGTATTATAAAGATGTCTCCTTCATAATGAAAAGTTTACACAAGAAGAAAAGAATGTGATATTACAGGAAGAACAGGGCTTCAGGCAAGGATTTGGGCTTTTACTAATTAAATTCTGCATTTGTATTGGGCCTTTCTTCCCCCTTTTTTAATTTGAAGGGCTGTGAGCAAGAAATATAGCAGCTGCAATAGTGACATTTTATTCTCTATGGTCCTTGGAGCCAAGTAACATCTTGATTACTCAGTAAGAGACTTAGTGATTGAAGAGGCAAAATTCTAGATAAAGTAAATGTACCTGTACTCTTTGTGCATAAGCCTCTTGGTTACAATTACCTTTTTCAGAGTTTGGGGTTATTTGTTGCTTTTTGTTTTTTAAACATCAGCTCACCTATGTCAAACTCCATAGTATTTCATATATCCTCTTGAGTTGATGGATATGCTGTTGGAGGAAGATTTCAATTCTGAAATAGAAGAAAGATGTTTATGTGCTTAGGAATATACTTTGTATATGAAGCTAATGGCAAGTACACATTTGGCTGAAATATCGACTTGATTATTTAGAACACCCAATTCCTTGGGCAGATTATATATTATATCTTTGACTTGTATGTCTCATTTGTAAAATGTAAATTGTAACTGCCACCTTCTTTAGGGCATTCAGAGAAGACTTAAAAGTTAAGCAAAGATGGCCGGGCGCAGTGGCTGACACCTATAATCCTAGCACTCTGGGAGGCCAAGGCTGGTGGATTGCTCAAGGTCAGGAGTTTGAACCAGCCTGAGCAAGAGCGAGACCCCGTCTCTACTAAAAATAGAAAGAAATTAACTGGCCAACTAAAAATATATAGAAAAAAATAGCTGGGCATGGTGGTGCATACCTGTAGTCTCAGCTACTCGGGTGGCTGAGGCAGAAGGATTGCTTGAGCCCAGGAGTTTGAGGTTGCTGTGAACTAGGCTGATGCCATGGCACTCTAGCCCAGGCAACAGAGTGAGACTCTGTCTCAAAAAAAAAAAATTAAGGAAAATTGCCATCGGTCCTTATCTAAAAAATGGTCTTAAGTTGTTTTATTCAACTCTAAGACACTGACTGCCTTTCTAGGTATGTTGCAGATTCTGCTACTGTTCCTTCTGTAGTTCATCAGGAATATGCAGAGTAGTCCCAGCTCTCAAGCTATCAATCTAGTCTGTTTGCCTGCTCCCACCCTCAACAACAGATTAGTTCCAAGGAAAGTAAGACTTCCATTGGAACATGTGGATGTTTGACAATATTTCTTATGATACACATTTGGAATTAGTTACATTTGTAAAGAAACCTTAAGTGATTAATGGTCCTCTTAGATTGGGGCCCCCATTTTAAATTGGAGCCCTTCTAATAAGATCTGTCTAATTAGTTAGTTAGTTTGTTTTATTCCTTGGGTTGGATTTCTATACTTTTTTTTTTGGAGACAGAGTCTCACTCTGTTACCCAGGCTAGAGTGCCGGGGTGCAGCCTAGCTCACAGCAATCTCAAAGTTTTGGGTTCAAGCGATCCTTCTGCCTCAGCCTCCCACGTAGCTGGGACTACAGGCATGCGCCACCATGCCCAGCTAATTTTTTCTATATATATTTTTAGTTGGCCAACTCATTTCTTTCTATTTTAAGTAGAGACAGGGTCTTGCTCTTGCTCAGGCTGGTTTCGAACTCCTGATCTTGAGCGATTCTCCCACCTTGGCATCCCAGAGTGCTAGGATTATAGGCATGAGCCACCGGGCCTGGCCTATACTTATTGGAAATACTAATTTCTAAGGTAATGGAAGTAAGTGCTAAGAAACATTAATTCCATCTGCTTTATTTCTCTACTCCCTGATTGGTCCAAACAATATTATACTCAACAGTGGTGTCCGATAGAAAGGGGCAGGGCAGGATGGTGAAGCTGATTGGAATTTAGGACTAAAAAGGGCATAAGCAGCAGTGTAACCAAGGACAGGCAGTATAGTTGATTTCTTTAAAAAGACAATATAAACTGCAGCCATCTTGTGCACGTGGTCACAAATCCAAAAAGGTCACTGTGGAAACTTTCTCATCACTTCAGCCTAGTGTGTAAAGGACTCTCAAGTGGTGAAATGCACCTAGATTAGCTGCATCCTATTGTAAATCCATGATCTTTTCTGTGTTCCAGCATTGGCAGTTACGGTTTGTTGGGGTTGCTCTGGTCATCTTCTGTCCTTAAATATATGTGTTATATTAAAGTAAATACTTAAGCCCCCCTTAGCTGGCTGAATGGACCCCCGTGGCCAAAGGGGACCCCATAAATACCCTAAAATTGAGTTGTTGGGCATAAGGAGGGAGGTCAGACACGCCTCATCATGTTCCCCTCCCTTCTTGGAGACATCCCTTGTGACTCATTAACAAGCCTAAGACTATAGAAGACAAAGCTTACGCCACATCTGCAAGTCATCAATTTACTTAGCAGAGCACTTGAGTCTGTGTCCAATATATGTACAGTGGCTTGTCTATGATTAACAGACCTCCTTATCTTAACTTAAAACATTCCAAGCCTTTTGTCAACGTTTCATTTTTTTAACCAGTTACAAATAAAAAAGTCATTAAGCCCACCTATAACCTGTAAGCCCCCACTTCAAGATGTCCTGCCTTTTCAGGCCAAACCAATGTGTGCCTTCTATGTATTAATTAGCTTTACATGTAATTCGTATCTCCCTGCAACGTATAAAACCAAACTGTAACCCAACCACAGAGAGACCACTTGCTCAAGGCTTCTTGGGTGTGGCTCTCTGGGCCATGGTCACACATTTTCAGCTCAGAATAAACCTCTTTATTTTAGAGTTTGGGTTCTTTTTGGTTGACAGTTACATCTAAATGATCAAAATCATTCTTATTGTAGCCCTTAGGTTTGTGGCCATAATATCCTGAATTCATGATTCATTCCATGTGAAATAACAAATTGTTCTGTTTTCCCCAACAGGAACATTAGTATTGAACTTTCTTCTTAATCAATATGATCCATTAAAAATCTAGCATACCCTACATGGTTATATGAAATATTAATTGCACACTGTTAGTTAGATAAATGAAGATTCTTCCAAAATGATAGCTTGTTTCTTTCCTTGTATCATAATATTTTAAATGATAGCATTTTGAGTTCTAGGGTGCATGGTATTTTGAAATTTGTTTATTGATTCTCACTTATTTGAGTAATTAACTACACAGCTCATAGTTCCAAAAGATATTTCTGAGACTACTAAGTTTTTCCTCTTGCTGATTCCAACTAGAATTCATTTACTTTGTAAAGGCTCCAGTTGGAAATAATGTCTTTGATTTTCCTTTGATGCTTTCAAAGATAAGAAAACATATCTTGCTTGTTGAGTGCAACCTAGCTACAGGTAGAAAGCAGTGAAGCTTGTAGGAAGGCCAATTAGAGTTAATTATTATCTGACTGACCTGCTGTAAAATGTCCAGGAAGGCTTCTAGAAGGTGGAATTTAAATTCTGGTTTTATGTTGAATTTGCAAAGTTAATCTTAAGACTTGAGCATGGTTAAAAATTGTATCAAAGAGGTTATCAACACATAAAAATAGTAGCTTTTCAGGATAGTCTCTGGGACATTGTGTAGGTTCGACCATATTGTAATATGTAATTATGTTTTATCACTCTAGAGTTTGGTAAGCCTATTCCAAATGCTATCAATCATTCCCTGCTTTCACACAGATAATTAACTTATGAATATATATAGTTGCCCATATACTATGCCCATTACACAAACAGCTATTTATTTGCGAGACAGAGCCGTCTGTGGAGAGGCCCTGAGGTCCACTAGCCTTCCACTGGCATAGATCTCAACAGAGCTGCCTCTGTGAGAGGGACATTCAGCGCAAGACCGTATATTAATACTAAAATCGAAACAGGAACTTTCAAGATAATTATACTTAAACATGTATTCATTGCTCACTTGAATGTATAATTACCAGATCACCCTTCATGGATTTCAGTCGGTGAAGGATTTCTATTTCTGGCTCTTCTGATTTTTCTTAAGAAGTAAGCAAATAAAATCTAAAAATTGATAAATTGGACCTTATCAGAATTTAAACATTCTACTCACCTTAAGATACCATTAGGAAAATTTTTTAAGTAGACCAAAGACTTGAACAGATACTTCAAAGGAAGATGTAAGAATGGCCAATTAGCACATGAAAAGGGGTTCTATATCATTAGTTATCAGGGAAATGCAAATTAAAACATAGGAATGGTGAAAATCAAAAAGACTGACAATACTAGTGTCTGAAAGGATGTGGAGAAACCAGAACTCATGCTTGCTGGTGGAGGTATAAAAGGACAAAGATACTTTGAAGAAGCTTTGGCAGTTTCTTGTAAATTGAAACATATACTTGCACTATATGTGTGGAATTGCTCCCAACAATTCCAGTACTAGGTATTTACCCAAGAGAAATGAAAATATACATCTATGAAAAGACTTGTACAAATATGTTCATAGCAGGTTTATTCATAGTTGTCAAAAACTAGAAACAGCACAAATGGTGATCAATGAGAGAATGAATAGACAAAATATTGTGTATTCATACAGTAGAATACTGTTCAGCAGTAGAAAAAGAGCACACTATTGATACATGTAACAACATGGATGAATCTCACAAGCATTATATTATATTAAACAAAAAGAAGCCATCTAGTAGGTCCATCTATATGAAGTTAAAAATAGGCAAATTGTCTCTACTGATAGGAATCTGAAAGTGGTTGGTGGGGAGAGAGGAGGACTTGATTGGAAAGGGGCACGAGTGACATTGCTGAGGCATTGGGAATATTCTGTTATGTTCTGGGTGATCATTACACACATATACACAACTTTTAATACGATATGAGCACTATCAGTGCACTTGTTATACAGGCTGAGCATCACTACTCTGAAATGCTCTAAAATCTGAAACTTTTGTGCATTGACATGATGCCACAAGTGGAAAATTCCACACCTGACCTCATGGGACAGGTTGCAGTCAAAACTCAGGCACACAACACACAGTCTATTCAAACTGTGTCCCCAAGGGAAAAATAAAATTACCCTCAGGCTATGTGCATAAGGTGTATATGCATCATAAATGAATTTTGTGTTTGGATTTGTGTCCCATCCACAGTATATCTCATTATGTATATTCCAATATTCAAAAATCTGAAATGTGAAACACATCCCAAGCATTTTGAATAAGGGGTACTCAACCTTTATGTATATCTAAAACACCCTAAATTCATTGTTAATTAATTTTAATTAGGAAAAAAATAACCAAAAAGTGGGAATTCCTAGCTTCTAACTGTAGTTTGTCTTAGGTAAGATGTTTCTTTGATTTAATCACAGTCTTAAGAAATGTATGCTTCTTAATCCTATCCATAATCATATCTTTTCATTAAAATTTGAATCCCTTATCTCAAAGTCAAAGCTGTTCATTCAGGATATTTCATTACTGTAAAAATAGAGAAGGGTAAATGTTGCTTCTATTTTACTTATTTATTTTCTTAAAGAATTAGTCTTTTTGGGTGGGAGGATGGAAGGGAGATGAAAGATGAAAACCTACCTATTGGTTACAATGTACACTATTCTGGTGATAGGTGCACTGAAAACCCTGACTTCAGGGTGGTACAGTTTATCCATGTAACAAAAAACACTTGGACCCCCAAATCTATTGAAATAAAAAAAAAAAGAAAAGAATGCAGAGAGATAGGAACACTCCTCCACTGCTGGTGGCACTCCAAACTGGTTTGGCCTCTGTGGAAAGCAATATGGAGATACCTTAAAGAGATACAAGTAGATCTACCATTTGATCCAGCAATTCCACTACTGGGCATCTACCCAAAAGATCAAATGACACTCTACAAATGGGACACCTGCTGCACTCGAATGTTTATAGCAGCACAGTTCACAATCGCAAAGGTGTGGAAACAACCCAGGTGCCCATCAATACATGAGTGGATTAATAAAATGTGGTATATGTATACCATGGAGTACTATTCAGCTTTAAGAAACAATGGTGATATAGCACCTCTTGTGTTTTCCTGGATAGGGCTGGAACCTATTCTACTAAGTGAAGTATCTTAAGAATGGAAAAACAAACACCACATGTACTCACCAGCAAATTGGTATTAACGGATCAACACCTCAGTGGACATATAGGAATAACATTTATCAGGTGCCGGGCGGGTGGGAGAAGGGAGGAAGGGATGGGTATATACAAACATAATGAGTGAGATGTGCAACATTTGGGGGATAGTCACGCTTGAAGCTCTAACTCGAGGGGGGAGGGAGGGCATGGGCAATATACGTAACCTTAACATTTGTACCCCCATAAGATGCTGAAAATAAAAAAATTGAAAAAAATAAAAAGAATTAGTCTTTTTTTCGCCAATATTAAGTTACATTTTTACCTATTGTACTCTCTCCTCTTTAGTCTAGAGCCTTGTAGGTAAACTCGGTTAAGTTTTTGAAAATTATTTTTGATAAAGGGATTTTAAAGACCATATTTATAAATGAGACATTTGTACAATAGCACTGATACTTTTTAATATAATAATCTTAGGCAGCAGTTTGTTCAGACTATTTATTGAGTCCTGGCAGAATGCTTGAGAACTTGTAAAAGCTTGCATCTTGGCCCTTCCCTGCATGCTGAAATGAAAGCACACATGTTCATATGTTACAGTGTCGCCAAGCATCCCCAACTTGCTCACATGGCTGCCTTAAGTTATTTTATGTGCTTTCTCATTCAGTGGCCAACAGTTAAATCGCTGCATTCCTTTTGTGAGTGCGTGTGTCTAAATGCCGGTAATCAACTGTGTCCCCTGAAAATTGATAGATGTGCTCATTAAGGAGAGTTCTTGCTCTTGGCTCCATTTCACAAGTCACCTCAGCTAGTGTTTCTGGATGAAGCTGGCAAAAAACACTGTGCAGCAATACTTCTGGCTTTATACTCCTTTTCGTGAACTAAACCCTCCTTTTTTAGTACGTTAAACATGCATTGTAGGGATTGTGCAAGCACAAAGAGGTAAGCCATTTACCAATTACAGTATGTAAAACAAGAAAGACCAAGGGCTACTCTTGTGTGGTGGATTTCTTTTTGTTTTGTTTTGTTTTGTTTTTTTAATGCACGCTCAATTTTATTCTGTTGAGTGCCTGAGATTACGGAAACACCTATCTATTTCTGAGACAGAGCCATCTATGGAGACCCTCAGGTCCACCAGCCTGCCACTGGCCTAGTTCTCAACAAAGCTGCCTGTGTGAGAGACACAGTCAGCGTGGTTTATGATTGGTATTTTGAAGGAAGCACACACCTGTTCCTGCTTTCAGGATGAAAAATGAATTGCCAATTACTGTAGACATGTTCAGACATGACACTTCATATGGTAGAAGCTTGCTCAGGCTGCTTTATGCTGGGCCTCCAACTATGAAACCATCAGTCCTGAAAAAGGGGTGTGTTGGCAAGGAGGAGAAGAGAGAAGGGGGATAAATCCTTGATCTGTTACTATTTTTCGTGATTGTGCAAGCTGTGGGCACGAGGTCATTGCCTCTCACCTTTGTTTCCCCAGCAGAGCTCTTGAACAAGATGAAGTGATCAAAGCTAGGCGCCAGCGCATCATCACAATCTCATTACTTTGCAAGCTGCATGCCCAGATGCTGCTGTTTTCTGCATCAGGCTTCACTGATTTACATTCATAACACCTCCATTACAGCTCATTTGGTACTCCTCATAATCAACCAGCTCTTTTCTTTTCCTGATAGTGTTTCTCCAATACAAAAGACGCTAATGTAAAGAAGAGGAAAACATTACTGGGTGTAGCATGCATCTTTCAGACATCCTGGTTAGTCGACAAGAAGCAGGCACCACATGGTTTGTCACTACTGAAATCATTTGTGGTTTGGGTTTGATTAGTTGGATGTCGGTTTGGGGGTATTTTTGAAGTCTTTGAGCTTGAGAGATTGGATTTTGCCAGTAGACAATTTCATCGACTCTTCTGTTCCTGTTTTCCTTCTGTCTTGGGAGGTTTTTGCAGTTAGTGAATTCTGATACCCTGTCCTCATTTGTTTAGTTTCTTCTCCCAGTGAAAAATGCAGTGACATATATTTATTTTTTTATAGGTATCAATGTAACAACTTTGCTTTCAAGAACTTAATCCTCATCAGTGTTAACACATCTATTCATCAAGGGTCTCTTTGACACTCTGTTTTGTGGGCACTGAAAATACAGAAATAGAAGTTTGAGCCCTTGTCCTCAGATTGCTTATCCTCACTGAGATCATTAGCTAGACTGGAGTGGTGTCCAAACCTGATACAGGAACTGTAACTTTAAGATTTGTTCAAGAAAAATGTTTAGTATCTCATATATTTCATATGGTTGTTATAATTGAAAATACAAAAGTGACTAAAATGTGGTAAATGCTAGCAGGAAGTTATAAACAAAATGTAGGAATAAGAGGAAAATCCCTCTTATTCCTGGATTTTATGAATCTGGATTTTATGAAGAGGTGACTGACATAAGCTGTGTCTTTCTCACCTTTAGTTTTTCTCAAGGTAAGAAGAGGGAGAATGACTTTCTATGAAGAGGGAATTAAATGCTAGGGATAGCTGGAACAAATGTGAGGGGATGTCTGATATGCTATCAGACCATAAATAGAGATTGAAGTCAGACTTTGAAAGACTTTCAATGCTGTGTTTTAAAGGCAGAGTTAATAGGACGTAAGAACCAAAAGTTCTACCTACATGGGAATATTTATTCTGTCACCTACCCCTAGTACCCATAATTCTCACCATTCGGATTTGAGTTGGTCATTGTTTCTAGAAGTCTTCTATCAAATATATAAGTATAATATTAGGTGTATATATGTTGTATATGTTTATTATAATAATTATAATTTACTCCTACCATATTAATTACTATTATTACATTAATATCTACTCAGAAATAAGCACATATTAGCTAACCCTGCTAATTGACTCCTAGCAAAGTTCAGGGCCTTAAGAGAACAGGACACAGGAAAGAGTAAGTTTGATTGAAAAGCTAGAGAGGAGAAAGTTCAGGAAAGACTTGGTTCATGGGATGCTGTCTGAGGAAATCTTAGGGCATTAGAAGAAAACGAAGCTGAGTGTGGTATGGTAGCCTGTGCCTGTAGTCCCACCTATTTGGGAGGCTGAGATGGGAGGATCGCTTGAGCCTAGAAGTTAAAGGATACAGTAAGCTATGATTATGCATGCCATTGCACTGCAGCTTGGGCAATAGACAGACACTGTCTCTAAAAAAAAAAAAAAAAAAAAGACGAAAACACACACAAGAAAAGGAGCCTCATCTTTTTATACCAAATGCAATGGTATATTGTTAACTTTTTTTAAATACTCCTAGCCATGATCTCTTTGAATGGTGTCCTAAGAATTCACATGGTACCAAATTCTGCATGTTGTTGCAAAGAATGTGTTAGAGGCAAATAGTATATTGTTTATTCAGATATGATTTGTTTGGATGACCAATTTATTTATGTCTGTAATTCTGATTGAATGCACCCAGAATATGTAAAATTAGCCCACATTGTAGGTAAATTTTCTATTATCAGTCCACTTGAAGATACTAATATTATTATTAAATGAACCTTTCTAAGTATTTTCTCTCCTTCCCATTGAATTTTATGATCAACTTTCGTCTTTTGATATTCTTCCCGGGAGACTTAATGTAGTGAAAAGAACATGAAATTAATAGATACTACGGTCCTTATCTGCAGTTTTGCTTTCTGTGAGTACAATAAGATATTTTGAGAGAGAGAGAGACCACATTCACCTAACTTTTATTGTAATATATTGTTATAATTGTCATATTTTTAGTTATTGTTAATCTCTTACTGTGCTTAATTTATAAATTAGACTTTATCATAGGTATGTTTGTAGGAATAAACATAGTGTATATAGGGTTGGGTACCATCCTCAGTTTCAGGCATCCACTGGGGGTCTTGGAACGTATAATTATCAAGGTAGTATTTTGTGTGTGTGTGTAATAAGGGAAATGTAACTTTTCTCTTCTTTTTTTTTCTAAGTCAGCCCCTCAAAAATAAAGCATGGGAAGTTGTAGTTTGGTATTTATCCTTCTATATTTATCCCTATGAATAGAAATGTTAATGAACAGATTTTTGTTTTATTTTTATGAAAGGTATGAGACTATACCATATATTTTTATGTTACATTTATTATGGATACATCCCTCCTGGTCAACACAAATCCAACTCATTCTTTCAAGGAGCTGGCATTGGTCTGCCATAATTTCTTGAGCTCATCCCTCACTGTGAAAGGTACTCAGGTTGTTTCAGATGATTTTTTTTTTTTTACAGTACAAAAAAAAGGCTACAGTGAAACAAGCTCGTACATAAACCCTTAGGAACTGGTACCTTTATTTTTATAACATAACATGGATGAGGTTTGAATTGTGACCATCCCTTCCAACTGTGTCGCATTAGGCTACTTAATGTCTTGAGCTTCTCTATGCTGATGTAGGAAATGCATATATAATACTTCATGGGGTTGTTATAAGGGTTAATGAAATAGTATAGGTAAAATTCTGGGCATACAGTAGGTACTCAACCCTATACAGGGTCAGTCTCTTTAGGGATCTAGTAGAGTTAGAGTTGTCAGAGCCCATGTTATTTAACCTTTGAGGTTTTATCACACTGTGAATGTAAAACTAGCCTCCCACAACTTTTTTTTTTTTTTTAAGGAAAGCCCCTTTTGGGAAAATTTTAGGCTTTTTTGACTTGTGTAATTTAAAAGTATTGCATTTTACCACAACCTTTGCAGCTTGTGCTGCTAGTTTGTAATTCCCTAGAGGTGAATTGAAAAGATTAGTGGTAGAACTTTTTCCATTAACTCTGGGAAAAACTACAGAGCAAAAAATTGTCCTTTGGCAGAAATGTCAATCCATACCTCTTTTGGAACATTTGAAACTGAATTGCTGAGAAGCTGATATAATAGGAGAATTGAAAACCAAAATGTATACACATCTTCACCTTTTCTAACAGACGACAAGACAAATGAAAAATACATTCTCAGAACTTGATGATGCAAAGAAAATAGGATTGTTGCTCTAGAGAGTGCATTAAGGCTGGGATCTTTAAAAGATTTGAGTGCTAAGCTTTTGGCCATGTTCTTCAGAAAGGCTGATCCATTCATATTAATGATACATCTGTTTGTACTTCATGTCATAAAATTCCCCTTTTGTATGATGTAGTATCTAGGAAGTAGATTTAAGAAAGAGGGAATGTTTAGTATGCTACAGGTTTTGCTTGAGCAGCTACCAGAAAATATGCTCATTTTCTCTTGTTTGCAGAAGGTTCTTGGTCTTCCTGATTTTTTTTTTAACTTATTACGACTTCTCTTAATTTTTCCATTCTTAATGTTAACATAGCTAGAATGAAATAATAAATACGACATGTGCAAAGTTTTTTACACATGGATATAATGTTTATGGTATTTACCCTATAATGCAATAGACTTGTTTTAGCCAATTATTAATATTTCTCCCCATCTCCCCCTGCCCTTAGTTTTCTATATATCTGAAATGTGATAATAACCAAGATTTTATATAGGAATTAATAGAGGTCCATTCATGTTTTTGGCACATCCTAAACAGGGAATAGTTAGCTAGTTATAGTCATCAATAGTTCAAGTTTCTGTTGACCAAATTTTGTGGATTTTAATTGACGCTCGTCATATAATCCAATATATATCTCCATAGGGAATATTTGAGTGAGTTGCAGTTGAGAATATACCATACCTCCAAAAGCATGTGTTTGAAGACAAATGTTTTCTATCAAATCATTAACCAACAGTTAGCAACACTAAAAATAATAATTATATTGTATTAGTAACATGCTAAATGAGAGCTACATAATTTGGTTAAAAATGCATATGGGATGCTGTGCTCAGATAAATGCAGCTATTGTTCATGGTATAGTTCTCATCTACAACTTTGTCATACCTTTAGAATACTTATTATATCCATTCTAGATTTTAGATAAGTATAGATTGGTAGTCTATAATAAGCAAACAAGAGTCTCCTCAAATTTATTCTGAAGTCAGTTGCTTGACATCTGGGCCATGATTTTTTGTGGAAGTAAACATGACACTGTGGCCAAATGTCTGGGTTAGTCTTCACAAGCCTGTTTAACCCCTATATGTTTGTAGTCAAGAATGGAAAACTGAAGGGTGGGGGCAAGGAAGAAGCAGAAAGAAAAAAAATAGCGAATTTGCCCATTCACGTGTGTGTGTGTGTGTGTGTGTGTATACGTGTGTATCTCAACTACATTCTAGATTTAAAAGGCTTTGCCTAATTACAGGTACAACCTTGTTTCTATGAAGAAAGATAGATCCCTCTGGAGAATGAGATGGGAATGTGGAAGCCTTAGAAAAAGTGACTCCCTTCCTATCAGTACCCCCTATAGTTTTTAGACCTTTTTTTCTTTAGCAGTTAGTGGGAACTTGTTTTCAAATGAAATTTATATGGAATCCTAATACCTATAACTGATAGTCTGCTATTTTATTACTATAACTCTAGTTTATAAGCTTTTTGCAACCTTTACTTATTGTAAAGAGAACAATGAAGCTTATTTTCATGAATATAACATTTAAAAATTAGGGGCTAAAGGTGATGGCTACAGTCTTATATCAGCCGAGCACCCAAATTTATTTGGTTGCAGTGTTGTGATAATCCTGATTTGCAGTGATAAGTAGTGGCAAATAATAGGTTTTTTTTATAAACAGCTTGCCTTGCAATCACAAGATACTCATCCATCAGTCTGATCTATATGATTTAAAGCAAAATAAGTTTCTGCTTCAAAGCTGAATAATTGACATTATCTAATAAATCATAATATAGAAGTTGGGACCAAAACTTATAATATTAAACCACAATATGAAAATAACCTTTGATGCCTCCTCAGCCTCATCCTTTGCCATCCTCTTTCTTGCACCTCAGAGTTCATTCATTAAAGACCGAGAATGTCTTTCGCCCTCGGGCCTCTGCCCAGCACTGCACAACACACCTTCTCCACTTCCTCCCAGTGAACTCATCCACTTGTCAGAACCTGTCATATGTTAATTTCTCTGTTTTCTCTGTGAAGTCTTTCTAGACACCTCCCTTCCCACTAGAAAGCCACAATGAATTGCTCCCTGTGTGTTTACGTAACTCCAGCCCTTATTATAGTCTAATTTTTATCAGCGTTGCCTGTGCCCGTCTCCCTTCTAAAGTGTGAGCCTTTAAGGCATGAGGTGTATCTGAGCTAGCTTTCTGGCAACAGGTGCTCGATGAGTACCAGTATGGTTTTTTACTAAATTGAATTCCTGTAAAATTGTCATGCTTCTCAAGTTGGACTGTCTCAGAATGTTTTTACTCTAGAAGGGACCTAAAACAGCTCTGAGTTTACAGTAGAGGAAACTGTTGTCTAAAAGCTAAGTAAGAATTACAGACTCTTGGGGGTTTGAAGGGGCCATTACCAAGGTCATATATCCATTTAACAGCATATGAATCTCATTCCCAGTTGAATTGAAACCTTCTTGAGGGCAAGAATTATATTTTATTATCTTTATAAATCTCCACCAGCATCTAGCACATATACTACACTTGGGAACTACATGCTGAAATAAATTCATTGAGCAAGATATTAGCCTGTGGCTATGTTGATGTTTCTGTGTCCAGCCTAGTGGTTTGATTTATCTAGCTGTTGATGGTCTTCATTGAAGGCTGTTAATACAGGGCTGATTTTTGTTGGACATTAGCTAATTGTCAGAGTTCATCTCCAATATATGCCAGATAGAAGCTTTGCTTTCCTCTTGACAATATCAATAGAGTAGGTAGGACTATAGCAAAATTCAAAACATGATGGAGTATTGTTTATTAGATTAGGGTGTGTCATTAAATGGGAATTCCTTCAGTTCAGATTTATGTACGCTATGAGTTTTTGTCAAGGGAGGATTACTGATACTTGAAAACTTCTTGACTTTTGCTATTTTTTGATTCCGTTAATATAGACAGATGTTTATATATTTTCCAAAACCGAAGTATATCCCATTAATATTTTCTAGTTGAACTTGAAAACATGGCACCTTCAAGTCAGGTAGCTCTCTACCAAAAATACCAATCAAATACTTCATAATAAGTTTTCTTCTTATGAAAATCTACTCACCTACTTTCCCCATGAGGTCTCAGTTGTCTGCTGTATAAGTCTATGTCAAACTTGATTACAGGCATTTTCTGAGCGAGGTACTGATGAAACCAATCAGTAGAGGGAAAAGCTCCTGTATATTTTAAGAAAAAGGTAAGAGAATCATTCCTTTTTCTGGCTCAATTAAAACAGGACTGATTGTCAAGTCCCATTCACCTAGTGGGTCACTACCTTGCATGCAGTAGCGGCAGCCCCCTGTAATGTGGAGCGGTATTGCCACATCATGGACACATTTATGAAGATTGATAACAGCTAAGGTTCAGTGTTAACGTTCATTGTCAGGCAGGCTGTACAAGAGACTGTCTGATATTGGCTTTTGCTGTGATTTATGAAAAGGTTGCCACATGAAGAAGACATCATATAAAACAGCACTGCTGGCAGCAGTGTTACTTGAAGCAATTGTAACTATTGCAGATAATAACTAATGCTAATTAGGTTCATTATCCTCTCTTGCTGCATTCGGTACTTGGGATGGGGCAGGCCCTCTTAGCAATACAGTCCCTTCCCAAGGGAATGGGTGACTCACTTGCTTTCACTTGGGTCAGCATGTTTCTCCAAAGGTTTCTTCTTAATGGTGTTAATAGCTAGCAGTGTGATGCTGGTCTTCTAAGAGAGAAGCATTAAGTAGTGGCCTCACGGTTTAGTTATCCCTAGGTGACAGTGTCTAGCAATTACCTGTTGGTTTTGCCTCAGGGCACACGTGCACACACACTCTCCAACACAAACCCCGGAGGTGGAAGGAGTCTGCAATTCTGGCTCCGGAACATCTGCAGTAGCTCCAAGTAGTAGCAGGTGGCTCTTCTGGAAAATGGCACCTATAGCTTTTTGCTCAATTGGACTTTTGTTCCCAAGGAGAATAGTCATCACTTTGCCTCAGCTTTTTTTGGTTTCAATGTACTTTGATGTAACAGAGTATCCTTTATGCTGTAAAAACTTTCCTTCCCTTTCAAATCTTTGGTCTCACTAGTTGCAGTTGCGCCTCAGTATGCACAAAAGGCAGCTGTGTTTTCCTTTAACCAAATGTAATTGTGGGGGAAGGCGTCCCTGTTTATCCCATGGACAAATACATTATGGGTAATGCCAAAAAAAAAAAAAAAAAAAAAACCTTGGGACCAGGACCCCAGGAAAATTACATAAATCTTTTCAACTCTTTATAGGGCCACCACCTGCAACCAGCATTTCTTTAGAGCTACCAGCTGTGGGGGACTAGGGACAGCATGTGCACAGAGAAATCAACACCTTTCTTTTAGTTCCTTAAAGAAAAGACACTCATGCCCTTTGTGTCTCTTCTGGCTTGTTGTCTGTTTTTCAGGCAGCCACATTTTAGTCGTAATTGAACCTACCTCCGTTTTGATATTCCAAAAATTTTAGAGGCTTGTATGCGCCATTTATTGAATTAAATTCTGTCAAGGTTTTGAGATTCTCTGATCTCTTGTTAACTTCTTTATCTAGGGAGATCCTTTGTGCAACTGTGGGAGATGATCCTCTTGCAGGCAATAGAATGAAAAAATATAGACAGAAGCATGCATGAGTTATCTCTGGGAATGGAGTATGGCCCTGGCCCAAGCAGGTTGCATCTAATAGCCTCTTGTTGCCTGGAAGGCTTCTGTTCCTGGAATGGCTTGGAGTGATCAGGCAAGCCCCTGTCATAAAGGAAGAAGCACAGTAGCAGCTGGGGAGAATCACATTTGGCCCACAACAGCAGTAAGATGGTGCCTGGGAAGCCCTGCTCTCTGATTTGGCGGAAGCCAAATTATGAAGGTTGGATATGAGATGGTGTCATTAAGAGCTTTCTGGAGAGACAGTGCAATTAAATATGAAGCCAAATGAGCAAGTGTGTTAATATATGGGGAAGATACTCCTAAATGCTCATGAAGGCATTCCAGTGACTGTCATGAAACTCTCCTTTAAAACACATACTTTTAAAAAGGGTGGATGCTAAATCTAAATCTCTAATCAGCTTCAAAAGGCTCAAACATTAATAGAGGCCCACTCTTTTACTCCAGGAAGGGAAGAAAGAGACTGCTAAGCCCAGATGATTTCCCCTGGCTTTGCTTCCCTTTTAGAGGTTATGGAATGAGTCAGAAAGGGGCATTATCTGGTTTCTTTCTTACTTTCAGAAACCTTGGGTTTTATATGGCAAAGGACTTACTGGAAGAGAGAGCCAGGTCTCATGAATTTCAACCACACAAAATGCTTGGCTGGAACTACATATGGGACCATAGGAAAGAGCAAAACCAAGAGAGTCCAACCATTTCGTTTCAGGCACCAACTCCACTTGACTGTGGTAGCTCCCTACAGCATTTTGTTGCAAAGGACTCTGAGGCATGACAGGCTCAGCCTGAAAGAGTGTCAGGATTGATGAGTGATACCTGTCACTGGCTTAAGCATTGAGAAAGTTGGCATTTTTCCTTTGTATTTGCTACTACTGCTTTGTATTTGCTAGTACTGCTACTACTGTATAAAAATCTGTTTGCCCTTTAATTGACAGTGCCTAAACCAGAAATAGGAAGGATCAGGGGCAGGGGGGAGAGAAATAAAGAAGGGAAGGAAAGAAGGGAAAAGGGCTACAAGGCTGTACAGTGTATTTTAATATCTTATCTTCTCTTTTCACCTTTTCTTATAGCAGCACATTTGGTGAGATGAAATATCACAAAAAGAACTCTTTGTTACCTCTTGTCCCGATGTGGCTCCTAGTATGAGAGCCCATTACTTCTCTGCTGTTTAAGACAACCTGAGCCCTAGTGAAACTGGCATTTTCAGGGACCCAAAAAGTAATCAGGATAAAATGGACTGTTGGTAAAATATCTTTAATAAACGGTCACATCTGCCATTTTCTTTGTAATGAATAAGAGAATATATTAACATTCCATTTTGCTTAGCATTTGTAGTATATGCAAAGATATTAACCTTCAGTGCATTTTTTAAATAGAGGCTCATGGGCAAAAGCCTTAGTTTATAAGCAGAGAAATAAGACTTCAGTCAAATGACCTCGCCTAAAATTCTAAAAGTAGGAAATGTTTCATCTGTTAAATGATTCTCCCTTCAGTCTAAATATTGGTGCTTATAGTTAATATTGGAGATCCAAAAGGGGTAGAATTTGATGGTATTTGGTAGAAATTAATATTATAATTGATTTACCATCATGTTGGAAGGCTTTGATAAAAGCCCTCATTGCTTTATTTCATTATACAGTATGTGGTTGTGATACAAATTATCTCATTATCTGTTCAATTCAGATAACCAAACCAGTTACTCAGACGGAAGTTATAATCGTGAGTGGTGCTCGAGATCTTCCCCTTTCAGGATTCTTCAGGCCTAACTCAAACTGAAATGGCTAGCCATGATAAGCCAGTTTAACAGTTTATATTGATCAACTTAGGCCAGTAAATCCTAAAATTTCTATTTCATGTACTGCTGTCATAGCCACAGATACTATATACCACTTGCCGTGATATGATACCACAGAGTTCCAAATTTTACAAGCTTTCACACAATTATTCAACAATGTGCAATTAACTTCTGAATAGTTATCAGTCCACACATACCATGCTTTTATTAAATGTAAAGCTACATGTTCTCATTCGTCTTTCCCAAAGGCAACTTGTTCAAGCACAGGGAAGACCCTCTTTAACTTTTATCTGGGTTTTCTTTATATTCAGCCTCGGTGCACTTATTATAGAAAGGTTCCTCCTAGTCCATCCTCTTCCCCCATCCCTGCTTGTGGACTGGCCTACAGGGCCATTACAATCAGTGCTGTCATTACTTGTACGTGGAAAACCATTTGAAAATGAAATAATTATTAGTACTTTCATATTTCTCCCTATTATTGCTGAATGTCCTTTGGTGGTTTAAAGCGTTTAGAGGTGGTGTAGGGGAATGAGCAGACTTCACAGCATGAATAAACTGAAATGTTATCCAACATTTTAAATTAACACCAGCACATTGGCCAGGCGTGGTGGCTCACACCTATAATCCTAGCACTTTGGGAGGATCGCTTGAGGTCAGGAGTTCAAGACCAACCTGGGCAATAGCGAGACCCCCCCCCTCCGATCTCTACAAAAAAGTAAAAATTAAACCAACAATAATAACACCAGTATATCTAGGCCTCTGCTAAGAATTACCAGCTTGACTTGATAAAATGACATTTATGACCCTTAAGATGTAGAAACCCACTGAAAGAGGCTGAAAACCAGTTTCTGGCCTGTTTGAATACTAGTTTAACAGTAATAGAACTGTAACTGTGTGGTGTTTATTATTCTCGAAATGTCCAACTTGTTTTAGGCAGGATTTTACTACTATTAAAGCAGTTTGCCATCCATTCTATTGAGTTCCCCTCACTGCCTAGTCACAAGTAGCAGCCCTGCCACCAGCAGTGGGCAAATCTGTGCCAAGTGTATTACTTCAAATACAACTCCATTTATTCGTTGGAGGACTATTGCTCCCAATGAGAACTTAGTTGGGGAAAGAAAAGATACATAAGTTTATGTTAATCATATACCCCATGCTGGAGGTTGGATTTTAACGTGAGTGCAACTTTCTAATCCCTTGATCAAAAGTATGTGCAAAAACCCTTTGCCACCACCTGAACACTTTGTGGATGCCATCAAGTTTCATGAATATAAGACCAGCCTGAGCAAGAGTGAGACCCCATCTCTACTAAAAATAGAAAAATTTACCAGGTATGGTGGCACACGCCTGTAGTCTTAGCTACTCGGGAGGCAGAGGCAGGAGGATCCCTTGAGCCCAGGAGTTTGAGGTTGCAGTGAGCTATGATGACGCCAATGCACTCTAGCAGGGGTGACAGAGCAAGACTGTCTCAGAAAAAAAAAATGATTACATGGATGGTCACTAACTCTGAGATGGACTATATTCTGAAACTTGGTTTTTAAGTTGGCTATTTGAAAATAGAAATCCATTTTTCTTTGGGAATAAGGTGATAACTAATAATTAGGTTCCCAGAATAACCTACAGAAATTGATTAGTTGAAACAATAACAACAACAGCTACCATTTATTAAAAACTTACTCAGTGCCAAACATTGTGCTGAGAGCTTAAACGTTATTTTACAAATCTTTACAACAATCTTAAACAGCAGGAGCTCATGAAACAGTTGCACTTTAGAGAGATTAAGCAACAAGCTTCCATAGCCAGTAATAGGTAGAGCCCACATTTGAACATACGTGTTTTAGATGCCAGATCCTGTATTTATAACCATCACAATAAATAGATACAGTGTAAGTAGTGACTATATTCTAGAACCCAGCTAACTTTAGTCATGGTGTGTATTGGGAAACTCATTCTGAGTTCCATTGGGGATGTTAAGAACAGTTGTCTCCCCCGTGTAGTTTGGCCACTCTTCCTCACAGGCCTGCCTTGTCCCCACATGTACACGCTGGCTAATACAGTGGCAGTGAGAAGTGGAGCAGGTACCCGGGGGCTGTGTAAGGGGCTGGCGTGTGAGCAGCCTGTGATGTTTGGCAGGTGTTATGCCAGGCACTGGGAATACTGCCCTCTTGGAGCTTATAGTCTAATGGGAGAAAAGACTGGTCACCCAAATGACTTGAGAATGATTATTATGAAGAGTGCTGTCTGCTGTGAGAGCGTGTCCCAGGGGAGTCAACTGCGGGGTCAGAGACAGCCTGTTAACGCTGAGATCTGAAGATTGAAATAGTAGGAGTTCGGGGAAGTGTAAAGGAAGGGCAGCAGGACCAGTGTGTTGAGACTCTGAGGAAGGAGCTTAACGCCTTTGGGGTTCTGAAAGAAAGCATACTGTGGGAAAGTAGAGTGAAGGGAGATGGAGGCAGGGGCTACATCTTGTAGGACCTGATAGCCCATAATCAGTATTTTGGATTTTATCCCAAGAAAGGTGAGAAATCTTGGAAGGGTTAAGGCCCGTACCCTGAGAGTTATAAAACAGAGTTGGAGTTTAAAGGGTTACTCTGGTGGTTGTTTTGATAATGAATTACAGAAGAGATGAGGGTGAGGGACGGAGAATGGAAACCAGGGGACTACTTAGGAGGCTACGGAAATTCCAGGCAGGTGGTTATGTTGGCTTGGACTAGGACAATGACAATGGAGAGAAATGGGTCAATTCCAGATCTACTTTAGAAGTTTAATCGCCAGGCCTTGGTGACAGATTGGATATTGGGAATAAGAGAGGGGAAAGTGTCAGGGCTGACTCCTTATTTGGGGGGATCCATTTACTGAGATGGGGAAGAAAAAACAAATTAGAGATAGAGGAGGGAATTCAGAGTTAGTTTTAAATGTGCAGCCTGTAAAACCTCAGTGTAAATATCAGTAGACAGTCACCTATAAGAGAGCTGGACTAGAGATACAAATTTGATCACTGCCAGCACACAGATGGCATTTAAAGCCATGAGAATGATTGAGATACCTATGGATAGAGAGAGAAAAGAGCAGAAAGACTTGCAGGACCATAATCCTTAGGAACTCCAATGTTTAGAGATCAATTAGAAGATGAGCTAGAGAGCTAGGAGGAAAAGCAGGAGAGTGGAATGTTTTGGAAGCCCACAAACTCTTTTCAGGAAAGAGGAGTACTCTACTGGAACAAGTCTGTGCTGGCTGGTCCTATAAGATGTCTACTAAAAAGTGCTGCATTTGGCCACCTAGAGGTCTCGGACTTTTAACAGGAGCCATTCCAGCGAAAGGTTAAGTTAAAGCCACTTTGGCATTGATAGGAGAAAATGGATGGAAGGTAAGAAAGGTGGCTATTGTAAGGGTATTAATAGAATTTACTAGAGCTGTACTTTCAACAATATGGTAGCCACTGGGCACATGTGACTGTTTAGGTTAAAATTTATTAAAATTAAGTAAAATTTTAAATGCATTCCCTTTTTTGCACTAGTCATATTTCAGGTGCTCAACAGCCATGTGTGGCTGTGACCACTGTGTTGGGCAGCACAGATTTAGTGCGGTTCCATCATTGCTGTTGCATAGCACTGTTTTAGAGAATGATGGAATGTCAGTGAAAACCTTCTAGTAGAGAAAGAGGCTGAAGATACAAGAAGGAAAGAAAATCCCACTAGAAGACAGGGTGGGGAGAAGGTCAGAATTGGATCCATGTGTAGGGATTGCATTTCTTTTTATGAGACAGATATTCTTCCTCCAAAGTCAAAATAGAATACCTTCTGAACCTCTGTCATTAAAAACAAACAAACAAACAACAACAAAAAAAAAAAACGGAAACCTAAAGTAACAGTAGAAAAGGAGAAGGTGGGTACAGATCCAGATTTTATGATGGGAAGATAAGAGAGTTATTGTTTGGTTTCTATTTTTCTCAGTGAAATAAGAGGCCAGTACATTAGCCAAGAGAGAGAGGGGAAGGAACAAGGTGAGGTGCTTTTTTTATAAGAGGTTGGAGATGGCATGAGTTATCATAGTAACAAGGGGGAGAGTGAGCTTACCACAGAAGTGCGGTAACATTGCGGCAGGATTTAGCGTCTACTTAAGAATTTACAGTGATTCCAGTTTTCCTAGTTTTGTGATTTTTCTCCAGAAACACTCAACTGGAGAGTTGTATTAAGGAACCTTTGAAAAGCAGGCATTCATAGATTGGGGCTGTGTGTAATGGCATAGATTAATACTGCTGAATTGGAACCCTTAGGGAGATGTAAAACTAATGGAGCTCAGCATGGTGAATCCAATCCAGACATGAAATGAGAAATGCATTATTTGGTCCTGCAGTAATACATCATTATCCCTTTATATAGAAATCATTGAGATTCCACCTCTGAAATACCCTTGTATGAGGCTCATCATAATCATTTGGAGAATTTGTGTAGTAGATTGTTGTTTTCTATACTTCATAGTTGGTCTTTTTCATTTTCAGTCTCAGCAGCAGCCTAGAAAGTTAAGCCAATTTGCTAAATCTTGCCTGTACTCTGAAAAATGCTTAAATCCATTTATGTAATACAAGGGGATGTATTGGAATCTAATGCCTTCTTATGGCATCATCAAAACAACAAAGGAAACATGTTAGAATTTTTAAATTACGGTTGTGTGGATGTTCCATAGAGGCACATGTAGTTCAGTATGCTTACACACTCATACAAACCTTTCTATTTAATTATCTATAAAACACTTAGAAAGTGTATTTCTTCTAATTTTTATGTTCAGTTATGGAATATTAAGTAGGAAAATATTAGCAACTTCTTGAAATCATAATGTACTTATTTTCTAAAAATTAGTAAATAGTGTTAGCATGATTAGTTGTGTTTAGTTCTAGAGGTGAAACATTGTGAATTAGCAACCCACCTTCTAATTTCTCCTTTTCCTACCACTTACCTTAAACGTATCCATTTTCCAAATGTGAAGAAACTTGTCTTCTCATTTCCAGGGACTTTCAGGGGATTGAAAGTTTAATATTTATAATACTTTGAGTTTCAAAGATGCAAGGCACTATGTACCAATTTGGTATATTGTTTGAGCACTTTTTTTAAGCCTCTGTGTTCAGACCTTTTGAAATGAATTTAGTTCCTATGGAAACTTATTGCTCCTGTAGATAGTGCCCTTATCCACGAGTGAAAAATAAAATCAATTCAGAGAATGATTTTATAATTTTATAACACAGCTTGGGAAATGGACATTAGGAATATGTGTAGCTGTGCTCTTTGGCTGTTATACCTGTTCATATTAGATTGTGTTTGAAAACAACCTTGCAAATGTCACCATCTGTCCTTCACTTTGAGGCCAGAATAGGTAAATAGCGGTTTAGTAGAAGTTTCAGTGGATATTCTTTCTCCCAACACCATAAATAGTAGCTTGTGAGGAAGCAAGGGATATGAGAAATATTTTGGAGGTAAAATTAGCTTTGGGAGGTGGAAGAAAGAAGGAAGAATCCTGGGTGAATCCTAGGAAGGGTTGGTATTTTGCAGGTTATTTATTTAGTAGAATTCATGTTGATGAATTGAAAAGGAAGAATCTTGGTTGAATCCTAGGAAGGGTTGGTATTTTGCAGGTTATTCATTTAATAGAATTCATATTGATGAATTGAAAAGGAGGCAGCTGAGGGCAGAGAGACTGTTTGAGGCTATAGTAAGTAATAGTGGTATATGTTCGTGAAGTGATAGCTTAGCCTACGGTGATGATAGGGGAAACTGAGGAAGGGTTGAAAGTGAAAGGTATTTCAAAGGAAGAACTAACAATCTCAATGACTTCTCAAGTATAAAATATTAAAAACAACAAAAGAACCAATGTTTAATGCACAATGATGAGCTAATGGTATTGCTATTAGTGAAAAATGGAAGGAAAAATCTTGTTCGGATAAGAAAATGGAAATAATAAATTGATCATATCTTAGCATAGAGGCTTAGAGTTAGAAGGGATCATCAGATCCAGTCCCTGGCTTGGCATGGGTAAGATGACTAACTGTATATTTGATAGAAGAACTGAAGCCCAAAGAAACCTAAGGTTATACAGCTACCAACTGGTGAAGAGAGACTGGAAATCCAATTCAGTCACACACACAGCAATAGGAGAACCCTCAAAGAAGGAAGAAATAACTGCACTGGGAAGTTTAGAAGAACAATAGGGGCCAAGATCTGAGCTTTGGGAATTACAGTTAAAAGAGGGAAGGATGTGGGGAGGGAGCAATTAAAAGGACAGAGAAGAGGCCAACTTAGAAGAATTTTATGATGGAGAAGGCTTCCAGGCTTTTCGAATGCTCACGTTACATGTCACTACCAATGCCTTGCCCTGTGACTGAAATAATTTGGCAGTTTCTCTTTTTCCTCACAAGGTTGCTGAGATACTAAAACAGAAGGGCCCATGCCAGACCTGTGCTGAATCCCAGCAAATGCATGGGGGCACCATGAATTATGTCCCAATTTGCATGTTGTCTTTGTGTAGAGACATGTGGGTTTTCATATCTGGTGTCTAAGTGTTGTCTTTTTGATCAGTTTTCTATTTTGTGCCACAAGAGCCATGGAAATGGCATTACCATTAGGAATTGTGGTGCCGAGGCATCTGGGTGTGAAGCAAAGTTTCTTACAGCAATTTCTTAGAGCATACAATATACATAAATATTATGCCATTGAATTTTTACAATAAATTATTTCTTGATAAGCAATATATACACATAATAGAAAATTTGAATATCATATGCAAAAGTAAATCTCCTCCTTATTTGACCATCTATGTATTCCATTCCCTTCTTTGAAAGCAACTGCTATTTCCGATTGTTGTATATTCTTTCAGATATATTTTATGTCTATATCAGCATGTACATGTTATATTATTTTAAATTAAATTTGTGTGCATATCATGAGCTTATGCGATGTGTAATTGTTGTCATCAAACATCTATAAACTCCTATTTTTCAAATGTATTTTATGCCACGCTTACTCCTTATTCCATTAACCATTAATCCCTTGCCTGTGATGTATGTATGTACTTTAATATAAACTTGTGTGCTGTAGGGGGACGTCCAGCGTGGGGGCAGAGGAGGAGTCTGGCACGTCCCTGGTCAGTGCTGAGCATCTGCTGGGTGGAGTCCCTCGAGCCTGCTCAGGGACCACGGTCTGGGGGGCAGCCGGGCCTCCCTCCAGCATACACTCCCTCTGCTGTTCTCTGCCCTGTAGGAGAACCCTTCTCACCTACTGCTGCTTTTCTCATACGTGGGCTTACCGACAAGAGTTCCTACTACTGTCAGACCACTCATCTAGCCTTTGAGGTTTCCTACCCAACAAACCATTTCCTTCCACTCCTCCCCTATCGTGTCAGCCACATGCTGTGACATGCCTCACTGTGGACCCCCTGCTTCTGCCTTATGCTCTCTACTGAAATGCTTTCTTAGGTTGCTAGGGATCACATTCCATGGCCTTTTATCCAGTCTTGTCTGTCCTGAAACTACGGCTCCCCAGCCTTGTGACACTACATCACACCAGCTCTTCTCTCCACAGTCAGTACCTCGACTATTCCATCTTCCTTCCTGCCACTCCCCAACGCTAGCTGTGCCCAAGGCTCCCACCTGTCTTTCCTGCCTTCCATCTCTGCAGTCCCCACCACGTCTTGCAGATGATTTCTAATGTGTGGTTGTGGCCCTGCCCTTGTGCTGAGTTCCAGCTGCACACTTTAGATCGGGGTGGGGTATCATCTCCACCCGGGCTTCCTGACATCTCTTGAGCATGCTTGTTCTATAAATTCCTGAGGCCTTGGCTGTGGTGCAATTCTCCTAGTCCTTCCTCCTCTTTACCTCCTGTCCTGTCAGTTACCGTGCCTTTCCTCCCTGCTTTCCAATGCCTCTGCTCTTTCTCTTCATCAACCTGTTTCGCCCTCATGGCTGGGTACTGCTTCACTGGGAGGCCAGTGGATTTCCATCTGACTTATTCACATCAGGTCAACCTTCGGAGATGGCACCTTTATAACTGCACTCTCCCATTTAGAAAGGCGGTGGCTTGCCATCACCTGCAGAATGCAATCTAACCACGCCGTCTCCTCGTGGAAGACTCTCCATGTCCCAACACCTCCTTTCTCAGCCCTGCCTCCCCCTCTGCCAACTCCCTACTACAGCCTGAGCCCCCTGAATGTGCCAGACTCGACTGAGCCTTTCAAACGTCCTCTCCGCCTCTTACAGTTCTACCCTTCATTCAGGGGGCTTTTCAAATCCCATCTCTTCTGCGGAATTCCAGCGACCCACCCCCCAACTAGAAGTGATCTCTCCCTCGACAGTTGTAGCACTTACTGCCAGTACCGTTTCCTGGACACGTAGGTTGCCCTGTGTCACCTGTGACCTTTATGAGTGTGTGTCTTTCCTCTTCTAGCAAATGCTAAGCTTGTCGTGGGAGTGACGTTTATATCCGCACCCCCACACACACACACGCCTCTTTATTTCTGCACGTCCTTTACTGCCCCCTTTGCAGTGTGTTCACAGTGGCCACAACTCCGATTGTTCCTGTGGCATTCTTTCCACCTGGCAGCATTACATCCACAGAAGTTTGCCGGCATGGCCTGTTGTGCCATTTTGGGATTTCCCTCCCAGTGGCAGTGCCTAAGCACCCTCCCCTTCAAGTAATCAAAGGGCAGGGGAAAGAGGGAGAAGCTTAACTCTACCCCTCTTCCCAACCGGTGCTCCCTCTGCTCTTCAGTTTTAGCACTCTGACACTTAAAGGGCAAATCTGTATGGACTTCCCCCCCCCTTCACTTGCCACTAAAATAAATACATTTGCAATTCTTTCAGTTAAGGGAGCCAGACACATTCCTTCTATGTGTATCTGGTAGTTGGATCTTGCTTTTAAAATGTAGTGGAATAAAGAGTATCACGTAAAGTAATGTAACATGCTTTCGCACCACAGACAAATTTTGGTCTTACCCTAGTTTTTTAGAATGTGTCAAAGTCCTCTTTGAGATGTGTTACAGTTTTGAAAATTTTTTTAAAGTAAGCTGTTCTTGACTTATGTAGGTATTAAAAGCACTCTCTTAAATTTGATCACAGCAGAAGTGGGGGTACTGAAATGTATTTATATGCTTGGGTGACTCAAATAGAATTTCACCTAACTTCTCACCACCCGAGTCACCCCTGTGCTATTACAATAGTTAGATTGATGAGAATGATATAATAAGGCCTATGAAGTAAACATCTCTCCAACTGTGGAAGGATTCTCTCTGGGAGGGAGTGTGCAGTGTTTCGCTAAATTTTCTCAGAAGGTCGTAGAATCATTGTAAGTATCCTTTGTCAGAAAAATCGAATAGGTTGCCAGGACTGCTGGGGCCCTTGGCTATACTGGGAGCACTCATGTTGGGTATTTCCAGTTCTCGTCTTCTGAACTTGAGGGTTTTCTGCAGGAAGAATGGGTGATGAAGGACGTAATGAAGGGTGATGAGACGAATGCCACAGTTTGCTTTAGTTCCCTAGCCTAGAACTTGCAGTCTCTTCTTTCCCTTGTCCTTCCTGGTGGGTGGGTGGGTTGATTGGTATGCTCAGCCAGTCCCTATTTTTCCTCCATCTGACTGAATCTGGCCCATGACTTCTTCCCTTTCTCCTCCAGAATTCTCCTCTAGTTCTGGTAGGTTCTTCTGCTTTCCAGTATCTCTCTACCTTCCCCAACTTGTCCCAGTTTCTCTTATTATCCTTTTGCCTCGAAATCTGAGCATTGATCTAGAACCAAGTTATCTAGCTTTCTCCTTTTTAGCAATATCAAGTAGTAAAGCCATAGAGTGGTTACCAAGTTGCTCCTAGTAGGGAAAATGATAAGGCTGAAGAGTAGTTTTAGAATCAGTTGAAAGTTACCACCAGAGCTCTCCTATCAAGACTTAGCAGCTGGGAACTTGCCTCAGTGTTCCTTTCTTTGTTAGTAAGTCTGACATTTCTGGCCTCTGATTATTTCCTTGTGGATTCCCTAGTTGACTCAGTGAATTTATAAGCTCTTACTACACAGAAGTACTCCCATCTCCCCAAACCAAGCCTCTGTTAGCAAATGTCATGAACATAAACGCTGGACTTTCCTCTGAGGGAATGCAGAGGAGTTTAGAAGACTTGCAGTAAGAAGGTTATGGATGTATTTATAACCCAAGGCCAGAGGAGGTTATGTCTCTGAGTCTGTCTCTGTAGTCTAGATATGCTGGACAGATCTTCTTGCTGGGTTGAAAGTTACTTTAAGAGAATTTTGAGGTCAGTCCTATTCACTAGTGATGGATATCTCTTATCTGGAACACTCAGTTTTGGTCACTTATGTTATAAAAGCAGGCCTCTGTGTTTGCTTAGCACTGTGTTTACAACGTTATTACTTCTTGATTTCTTTGTAAGACCTTGTGTACAGCTCTGTCTCACACCCCTAGACTGTGAGCCAGCTGTAGGAGCGATCACTTATTCAGCACTGTGACAGTGGATGGCATGTAATGAATGCTTGATAAATGTCTGGCTTTATATTTGTTATGGGAGTGACTGAGTAGATAAAAGAATAAATGAACCAACCAACCCTCATACTTTTCATCCTTAGACCAATTTTAGTGAACATTCCCATGTAACATCATGGGGGAATGGAAATAACTCAAAATACTTAGAAGGTAAAAATAACTTGTATCAACATAAGTTCAATATACTATATAGATACACATGTTTACAAAAAAGAAACCTAAGGTTGATGCATTGTATATGCTCATGATTAACATTTTCTAAGTTATCTACTTAAATAATTACAAAGTCAGGAGAGGGTAAGTATCATGCTTTTCTTTAATAGTAGTAATAATAATAGTAATGCTTTTCTTGGTCCTGAAACCTTATAGTGTAGCATATATTAAGATTATGTAGTTTCATTCCCACATGGATATATAACCTTTGGAGAATCAGATTTAACATTTTCATTCCAGTGCTTGTGGATCTTTTGCAAGGACAAAGAGAATATTTTTGTACATATTGCTATTCTTTTTTTGTTGTTGTTGTTTGTTTGTTGGGGTTTTTGTTTGTTTTTGAGACAGTGTCTCCCACTGTTGCCTGGACTATGGTACACTGGGGTCATCATAGCTCACAGCAACCTCAAACTCCTGGGCTCAAGTGATCCTCCTGCCTCAGCCTCCTGAGTAGCTGAGACTATAGGCACTTGCCACCACATCCAGTTAATTTTTCTATTTTTAGTAGAGACGGGGTCTCACTCTTGCACAGGCTGATTTCAAACTCCTAACCTCAACAATCCTCCCACCTCGGCCTCCCAACATTCTGGGATTATAGGCATGAGCCACCACACCTGGCACGTATTGCAATTCTTATAACCAAGGGCCACTTCTATGAATTGTGATTTTGTTCTGTTCCTACTATGTGCATTGCAGGAGTTGGTTTCTACCCACTATACCTTCTGTATACTGCCACACTCTCTCTCAGGCACTGTTAACACAAAGAGCTAGTGTCTGTTTTTATTACAGCATTCTTACTTGACATTTATTAAGCAATAACAATATTCCAAGCATTGTTAAGAAAAAAAAGGAGAGGGAGATAGCTAATACCTCTCTAAATAAGGGCTCTCCACCCTAACTAAAATGCTAGGTGTAGAATTTTGCTTGCTGAGAAAACTTTGTGAGTTTGAGAAAATAACATCTCATAAGTGCTTGGTTGTCCTAAATTGTGATTTAGAAAGTGATTTGGGGGGTCCTTCCAGACTTGAGTTAATGTCAACATCAGTTATGTTTTATGTCCCCACAGTGTGCATAATTATTGCCTCTTATTCGTGATATCTTTTATGTAAGTGAGGATTAATTTTATCTCCCATTTTAGAGATAAAAACTGTGATGTACATAGCTGAAATATGTCAAGAATACCATGATATGGCAGAAAATAAAACTTAGCCAATGGATTGGGGTTTTTTTTTTTCACTGCAGAGTGGATGCCTGACTTCACAAATCTTTTAATTTTTGTAAATAACAAAACTAAACAGTGGGGGCCTTCATCCTTTGGAGAGCCAGCAGAAAATGGCCCCAGTTTTCTAAGTTCAGACCCCTAATGGAGAGTAGGAACTCTCCGGCTCTTCATTTGTGCTGGGTGAGCCAAGGTAGCAGAATGTCACTCAGGGTTTGGTGCAGCTGCCGGAAGGCAGAATAAGAACTGCCTCCTCAGGAAAAGAAACCAGGCATCAGGGCAGTCCCACAGTGTCAGGGTGCGTTCTCCCACCAGCTGCAATGTGTTACACATGGATAGGTTCCCACTCTCGTAGGTTTCCCCTACCTGCTCCCATCATTTCCAAGCACCCAATATTATTGAATAAGAAAGAAAACTATATTGCAAAATAGAAAAGTGTTTTGTGCACCTAACATGTTGGTGTCTTCATACTCCTATGCTTAGGGTGCGTGTGGCCAGTTAGCGTGTACACAGTGCATCTGTGTGTGTAGAGTACTGAAGGGCTCATTTTAGCTGGGATAAGTGATCAGAGGTCCTGTCTTTGGGATTTTCCTGGGTTTAGAAATTTTACTCAAGTTCCTATAAACTGGGGGGAAGAGGAGGGGGACCAGCAATGCTTTCCCCTCCCACCTTGGAGGTCACCCTCCTCCTGTGGATCCAGATTACTGGGTTGTGATCCTGATATTTTCTTCAAAGACAGCAGTGGATTAAAATCAAAATGTTAAAGTATTTTCAGATACTGCTCCTGAAGCCTTGGGCTTACAGAATAGAATCGTTTATACTCTGTTGTACATCTAGCCAAAGCTAACTATTTCTTTTACAGCACCCAAGCCAAAGCTATTGGCTAAATGGTATGGTGCTCATTATGGGTAATGGTCTGCTATCAGCTTGACTATTCATTTAGCTAAGTGCTGAACCAGGTATGTCTAGGTCAGTGTCCTCTTCTCTGATAACAATGGCATTTTTTGTGTTGTGATGATAGACAACATATTAGTCAACATTCATCATGTTAGTAATAGATTTTTGGGGAAAAAAGTCTTTTTTTTTTTTTAAAGAAATTGTATCCCAAAGTGTATGTGAAAACAAATGGAAACAAAGAAAGCAAGCGACTGTTGGAGATGTTTGACCTCTTAATAAGTATAATTATGGAAATTTGATTATAGCACAAATAGAAACATCATTAATAAAATGGTTAGCAGCTATTAAGAATGTCAGAAAAGATTGAAATTGAGTTGTTTCAGATCTCAGTCTAGGAAGAGACTGTTTATATTTTATTCTGAAAATGAATATTAGGATATGATTTAAGGTAAAATTAAAAATGAAAAAAAATTTGATAGAAGATCATACATTTTAGATAAATACTTCCTTTATATTGAATTTTATGATAAATTATAAGTGACGAGAAGCAAGAGTGAATTATTACATATTTTTAAATATTGGCAATGTGCTTAGTAGCTTCAGTTTTGGATTTTAAAAGAAAAGCAGAAATCCTGAGCACTGGGCTCAACATCTAATGGAAAGTTAGCACAGGATAAAGTAAGAGCTTTTGCATTGTGCCATAGGAATATAGACTTAAAGATTTGACTCCATGACTGTGTTATGTGCCTGCTTTTATAGTGCTAAATTATGAGGCCACCTGACCCCATGAAGGATGCATTATCGGAACCTGTTAAAAGAATTCTCCTTTTAACACCAGCCATTCTCATATTTTCTCTTTCCTTTCTCTCTCCCTCTCCCTCTCTCTCTAATATTTCCTTATATTTTCTATAGAACTCACTCAGGGTACTTACTGGTCCAAATACAGGGAAAGGATTTTTTTTTTTTTTTTGCATGCCTATGCTCATAATCAGTGATTTTTGTGTTCCCGGGGGCTTTACAAATTGAGGTTGCTAACTGATTGTCATTATGTGACTTCTTTAGCCTTCTGAATGGAGGGTAGCATGAGGAGAGCTATCTCTATGTGTTTTACTTTTCTGAAGTTACCTTATTATCCTTGCTATTTATATTAGCAGAACTAAAAAGATGGATAAGTAGTTTTCTTGAAATATAAAGCTCAGACCCACATCAAAGAAGTTTCTAAGACATGAAAGTAGGAGAGGCAGCAGTGAAACCAACAGCTAATTCTAAAACAACCAAGTATAATTCTGTTATAGGGTCTTAACGGGAAAGATCTGGTTACTGCCTTACTCCACTTCATTTTAATTGAAACTGTTTTCATTTCTCTTTGACCAATTAATTCAACTTATAGAAAAGTCTCCTAAGGAAATAACAGAAATGGTAGTAATAATTTATGTCCATCACCATGTTATTTTAAGCTCTGAAAAATTAGAAACAACCTAAATGTGTATCTTTATTCTTTTCTTTTTCCAAAGTTTCTACAATGGACCTGTCAGTGTAATGAGAAAAATACTTTGATATATTTTCTTAGGTGCCTTTTAAGTGAGTATTAGCATTAAACATTAGCCAAAAAAATATTTTTTTGGCCACAGGCTACAGAATACCTACCAGGAGTAGTAGTACTTTTGATTCTGTTCTTGGGTCAAATCTTTGGGACTCCAATTCTGCCTTTGCACACTGTCAGCAACCTTCTGGGCCTTAAGTGTCACTGTGGGGGGGTGGGGGCAGTCACGGGGAGCACAAGAAAGAAAAGAGAGAAATGTGTATTTATTTGGAGGGTTCCATTAAAATTCCCCAGTAATTTCAAGTGATCACAAAACTGGATTTTATTTCTTAATTATTTTTGATAAGTTTGTATTTTCAAAGATCAACTTTATTCTACCATTTCCTTTTTTGCTAAACATGTTTTTGGATAGCAATTATATCTTCACATTGCCTTGGTATTCCAAGTTCTCCAAATCTATGTTTCCTCTTTCGCTTAACATTGTCATTTACCATTTCTTTGTTGACTCTTCCTTACATACAAAGAAATTAAATTGTTTAAATGTCCTTTGCAGCTAAGATTTAGTTTTCCTTCTGAGGTATCTTGGAATTCCACCTTTTGTTATTTTTGCCTAATAGTAGCTTTTTCCATCAACAGGAGTAAAAGTAGTCAATAAAAGTCAATTGCTGACTCTGTGACTATATGGAAGGTTTACCATAATGCATATTGGAAATGTCTTTGAAACCCTTTTCCTGAATGGAAAGTGCCGCGGCTTATGTTTTATGGTCTTCTAATGTTAGACGGTAATCTCATTTAGCATTTTCCCAAAGTGAAAACAGTGCATTAGGGCAACATAACAAGCACTGTGGATCAATACAAAGGCAGAGCTTTACCCTTGCAGATTAATCCAAGAAAATGTCCCGGAGTCTACTCCCGGAACTGGGGGGCAATTATGCTGATTTCCGCTCCTTTTACCCCCTTTCTACCATCTAATCATCAATACAGGTTGAAATGCATATAGAAAGAATTTCAGAAGATGACTGTGTGCACATGCACGGACGCGCACACACACACACACACACAACAGACTTCCAAACAGGAAATCAAGGGCCCTGGAAGTGAGTAGTATTGATTTGTGGTGATAAAAGTATATTCTGACACATTTCAAATCATAAATAACTCATGGACTTTAACTTGAATGACTAATAGCTCAACTCAGGGTAAATGCTTATCTACAACTTAAATTACCTCTTTCTAAAGAGTCCGTGGTATTAGATGAATTATCCCATTGTGAGTGGTCTGTTTAAAAGAAAAAATGTGCTGTCTTCTTTATGACTTGCAGTATGTGGGTGCTCATTTTTACAGTCTTTCCCTGTAAAAAGACTATCTGGTTAGGGTGGTTCTGGTCTTACCTCCCCACCCTCCTTCCCCTGCTTTTAAACCTAAGACACATTACATTGGTGACGCCATCAGTTGTCAACACTAGGGTGGAAGGCAGTCTGCTTTCCTGTGCACCATTAGCAATATCAGTCATGTATTTGCTAGGTTCAGCTGACCTCATGCTTAATCATATTTTATCCAGTGTTTATCCAGATATGGGGCTTGCTGTAATTAGTCAGTTAGTGGTATCCGTGCCTGTATTTTTGAAGCACAGCTGATTCCTTTTAAATGCTGATGTTCATGGTAGAGGATTAGGGAAATCTGTGTCCAGAAAAATTCACAGATGTCTGAAATCATAAAAAGCATGGAAACTCCTGGGATTTGATTTAAATTCTGTTCTGAATGGTATTTGACAAAGCAGTAAGGTAATGAATGAAAAAGTAAAAGTGATGTTATATAAAATTTGTGGAATTATTTTTTTCTCCGTTTGTCTGCATTCTTTAGAGGGTAGTAAGAAGTAAATTCCCTCAGGGACCAGTAACATGGTTTGCATTTCTATTCTAGCAAAATATATATTAGCTTAGTGTGCTGGATAAAAGTAAGGAGGAGACAAATCATCACCCAGGGGTTTCCTTATTGATAAGAAATATTCCCCCTGTGTTCTCTAGGGGTCTTTAAAGAACCCATTAAATATAGAATAATGCTATTTCCAGATTACTATGGAAATAACAAATTTAAATTTAAAAAATAGAACTGATAAAGACTAGCTTTTTGTATGAAACAAAACTAATTTAGAAAAATATATGAATTCCTAGATTAAAAGTGGTAATATGTGTTTTCTCTGTGTATGTTTAGTCCTTATATTCCAAATTTTCCTGCCATATTAACAAGAATATTTTATTTCCATATGTATAATTTATTTAGTTTGTGTTATTTGAGAAGCAGTCTAACTAAAATCTGAGATTTGTATGTATAACTAGCAAAATTTTAAAATGTTTTCTTTCCACTCATTTGTATTCATTCAGTGAATTTATTACATGGCTTCTATAGCGGTGTCCATATCTAGGAGCCGAGGTCACATAGAAGATAAGACAAAGTCCTTCTTGGCATTTGCATTCTAATAAATGTAGGCTAGTGAACATGCCTAGTGTAGTCAGTGTTACGTGCATGGGGAGAGAAGTTAATACAGGGGCAGTGGGGTCACCATAAAGGGAATGATAGACTCACCCGGAAGGGGAGAGCTAATGAAAGCCACTTACAGAAGGTTCCACATGAACTAAGTGTTGAAAGATGAGTAGGTATTTTCCAGATATAGAGGAGTGGGTGGGAGTTTGAGTGCAGAGCATTTCCAAAATCGAGAGCAGCGTGAGCAAAAATGTGAAGGGAAGTGTAAGATCCAGTTCCCAGGCATGGTCTGTCCAGGCTGTGGCAGTGCTGGGGCAGGGTGGGAGTGAAGGCTGCAGAGTGCACAGGAACCTGATCTGTTGACCTTGTATTTTATGTAGAAAGTAGTAGGGAAAGATACTGTCTTTCATTTATCTATTAGAAAGAACTGTCCGGAAGGAATATGGAGGGAAGAGTAGAGGATGAAAGCTAACATACAGAAAGACCAGCTTGGAGGTCACTGGTTGAATCCCGGATACAGATTTATATACAGAATTAATTTAATGACTAAGAATGGAGAAGGAGGCCCAGACTGTGGGGATCTTAAACTTTGTGACCAACTGGATATGGGAATGGAAGAGAGAAGTTAGGGCCCCTGGGTTTCTGGCTCGGCTGGACAGGATGAAGAGAGCTGACACCGTTTGTTTGGTTTGGGTCTGGGGTTGTGTTTGGCAGGGAGGGTTATATTGTCCAGAGTGACTCACAGCAGTTTCAATTAATGGAACAAATTTTGTAGAGCTTATTTACCAGGTGTACATACATTTTTATCATGGGAACAATTTCAACATCTTTCTTCAAAATTTAAGGAAAATTATTTCTCTTAAACTTTTTCTAATTTTTAACATATATGTCTTATTTTATCTTTTATATATTCTTTAACCTTGACTTTTATTCTGAATGAAGACCCTTTGTCTCAGTGGTGCCTGTGTTTGTTTCCAGGCGGTATGAGTCTCATCCAGTCTGTGCTGACCTGCAGGCCAAGATTCTTCAGTGCTACCGCCAGAACTCCCACCAGACCCTCAAGTGCTCCGACCTGGCCAGCCAGTATATGCACTGTGTCAACCATGCCAAAGAGGTGGGTGTGCCGGCCAGGCCAGCGGGGCACCAAGAGAATAGAGAGCCTGACGTCATGGGGCAGTGGTAAGGATTTAATGGGCCACTGTGTGTGAAAAAGCTTTATAAACTCAACTGGTCACCATCAAGAACTGCTGTAATGACTTGGTTAGGTCATAACTTCTATCCAGGTCATTGTGGGAAGAACCTCTGTCCTCCTTGTGTTCAACTCATTTACTTGAGTTTACTTTACTTAGTAGAAAAAGACTCTACTAAAGTTTTACTTTTTTCCACCTGCCCTGAACTTTTGTCCTCTAATAATCGTGTCCTCAAGGTCATTGCCTCATACTTCTAGAACAATATTCAGAGCCAGCTAAGGGGAAGGTTATAAATTAAGAAGTTACCAATTTGGGGTCTATAAGCAGCAGGTAGTCACATAGACAACCTGGTTTAAAAACAAAAAATAAAACCCACCATTTAATCACTGTTGAATCCTTCTACTGGTGGATAAAATACACTGAAGTGGGCAGGGAAAGAGAGACCAGAGATGGCATTTAGGAAAGAATTTCCACGGCTTTTATATACCGTAGTCGTGTTTTTCTCTTGACCCTTCATATCAGAATAACATGATATTCATAGGATGTGTATTTTCTCTAATTTATGTACTTTAGAAAGCTAATGATAAACCCTGAAGCAAATTATCAATTCTGGCAGGTCACATAATTGCCGAGCATTTAACCAATTTAACAGTTGGTTGTAGGTTGTTCTGCGAGACGGAAATTGTTAGAAACCTTGATTCCTTCTACTGACAAACTCCACAGAGTTGGCCTTCTGACCCATCTAAATCTAGTATTTGAGTTACACAGCATGCCTTTGTGCAGTCTAATTTGCTATAGTTGTAATAATATCACTTAGTGTACATTTCTCATACTCTAAATATCTGATGGGAGGGTTGGTATTGTCTGTATAGCTGGGAAATAACAGTAATATCAGTGGAAAAATATAATCAAGATTTATTAAAAGCCTATGCTGTCCTTAAAAGCCTAGTGGCTTGCGGCTTTTTTCTGTTTCTTGCTTATAGCAGCACTTAGTATGCCAGGGGTTCTTTTCTGTAAAGGTCTTTGGTAGAGGCAGTGTTGCTAATGTTAAGTTAGTACATTTTATTTGTCAAAAACAGCTTCTGATGTGCTCTTAACAAGCTCCAACCTTCAATATTAATACTAACCCAGGCACTTGGGACTTGTAGGTTGACTCATGGATTTTTCTAACTTGGTGAGAGTGCCTTATTGAGGTGGGACTTGGGCAGTCAGTGGGAAAGAACGGCAGTGACAAAGTGTATGCTTTAACGCTGGCACCTAACATATGTGCCTATTTCCGCAGTGTGATTTGTAACGTTACTAAAGTAGCAACTGCAGGGGCGTTTGGAGTATTGACTCCATCCTGCCTGTCTAGGTTGTGTTGAATCATCTACACATAGCCCCATGAGATCAATGGCATATATTTATAGGATAAAACAAAGTTAACTTGTGACAAAATCAGATATGCCACATGGTGCAGCAGAGAGATACAATCTGGCAGATCTGAGTTAGTATCCAAGCCCTGTCTTTTACTAGCTCTGTGACCTTGGGCCTTGGTTTTTCTCATCTGTGAACTGGGGTAATGTTATGAGGATTACATTGATACAAAGTTTTCAGTAAATCTTATTTTTTCCCCTTCTTTCCTCAATTGTTATTTCATGCTGAAACTAAACAGATGAGCAAAAAGCCGATCACTATTACTAGTGATTTCAAAACAGACTCTCCTTCCTCCTCCTCCCTTCCCAGCCTGAAATATAATTTAATATTAACATTTTCAGCTAGTATGTTTGGAGTGCCTACTATTTTCACGACTCTTATATCCAATTATTAGGGATGTATGATACAAGGTAATATTAAAAAGATATGTCCCCAACCCTTTTTATCCTAAGATGGGCAACACTGAAATGGATAAGAACAACAGAAAAAATACCATCTTATATTTCTGCAGTGCTTAGGGTTTCAAGGTTATTTTATATCCATGCTCTTACTTGTTTTTTATGACAACCTGAGATATAAATAGAGATGGTTTTAGTTTTGCCATTTTACAGTTGAGAGCCTTGAAACCCAGGGAAGTCATGATGGTAAATTTAACAATTAGACCAGACCATGCCATAAAAACAAAAAATTTCAAAATGAATTAAAAGGTTTTAGTCTTTGAGTAAGTGAGTGTATAAAGGGGCCTCCATCCTCCCCTACAGAAATAAGGCAACCAGGGAAAGTGAGAGCAAAAACCACAACAGGAGGCAAAGAAGGTCGAAGATCTTATGAGCTGGTCCCAGAGAGCCTGAAGTCACAAAGAGGGCAGTGGGTTGATAGAGCCCATGATGAAAGGCATAACTCAGCACTGCCGTTTTAAGATCGTGTCAAAGTGATCCTGCCAGAGGGAGCTTATATCAGTATTTCATGAGTAGTTACTTTTCCTCTGATGCCAGGGTATCCTTTTGCCCCTTGGGAATTTAGACTAACCTCATGACCTCAACTCTATGCCTGTTGTTAGAGGAGACATCAGCAGGATACAAGGCCCTACTTATTGTAGCAGTTCCTGATGGGCCAACTCCCCTGCTTATGTTTCCTATTAAATCCAGAGAACAAGCTGAACATGCTAAACAAGGAAAACGCTAACCATGACAACAACCCATTAGGTCATAATGTCCATTTCCGACGAAGTACAAGGGTTTCCCCCATGGAATAATTCCAATAGCCAAGTCCACTCCACTTTTAAATGACTTGTATGATCGGCCTCTCACTGGTTCCCTGGGGCATTGTTCTAGGGACTAATAGATTTTACTGATAGGAAAATTCCAGATATTTCTTAGCCCTACTCTTCCTTTCTACTTATTCATCCATTTATTCTGATCAGCCTTTTTTCAGCTATTCTTGAACAATTCCTCATGGCTTGACATGGGACATTTAGACTATTGTTTCTAGTATATTAAGTTATGTGTTCTTCATGAGGGGAAGGAGGCATTAAATTGCTATAATTATTATTTCTAGGACTTAAAAAGCTACCGGCTGGCTATATGAGATACAGTGTTTAAAAATGAAGGAAAGCATTGATTGGCACAGACTTCTTTATTTTTCATATCTGCTTAGCCTCATAACTTTCTTAAGCTTCCAAGATTGGATTACCTCTTCTTGCCCCTAAAACCTGGTTCCCTATCTACACAGGAGGCCATGGAAGCCAATGGTATTTGCCCAGTTTGGCCATAATGTGCCCAAATTCTATTTTATAAGAGGAGGAGTAGGGTGTAGAAAGGGTTTGCTTCCAGATCTGCATTGCCTCTGTGATAATGCCCTGGGGCACACCACTTCCCTGCTAGTTACTTGCAGAAAAGCTGCTTTGGGGATAGCTGATCTAAGCATTTCAGCATTTTCTCAGCCCTGCTGCAGTTGACTGGAAGGTAGAGAGTTGGCTGGATCCTTATGGAACATTCTGTGTTCACTGGAGGTTAAGGTTTGTGGGAAATGCTGTTGCTAACATCCTTATCTAGTCGTCATGACTTGAGCTTCAGTTTCCTTGATAAATTGAAGGTCTGAACTAGGTGATCCATGGGGACCTCCCCGCTCTGTCATTCTAGGACAGATTCTGCTTTCGCGTGTGAGAGCAAGAGGCAGTGTGCATAAGCACACATGTTCACGGGCACACTCAAGAGACATGGCTTATCTGGTACAAGCTGCACCCATACATTTGAGACCTCCAATATTTGTACCTTTGCCTCTTAGACTTTGCCATCTGCCTTAAACATTCACTCAGGAAGAACGCTTGCGTTCTGATTGGCCTCCCTGCTGCCTGGCCTCCCACAGCCACACACCTTTGCCTTGAAGTTCACACTCCTGACAGCCCTGGGAAACCCAAGGTGGCAGAATGAACTGGAAGGGAATATAAACAGTTTCACAGTTTCTCTAAAGTCAGTGAAGTGAAAAACAGCTATCTCAGCGCTGTCTGGCAGAATGTAGCTTGTTGGCTAAAGAAGTCCATTAGAAAATGCGGGCTACCTCCTGCCAGCCCTAGGCCCCTCCTGTACCGGGATCCTCGGATGTGGGATTTTGGAGACAGAGGAGGAAGCCAGGGTCTGAATAACCAAGGGCGGGCTAGAACCAAAAGCAAGGGCCAGCCCCAGGAGATGGCCAATGACAGAGGTCAGTGTGGGGCCGGAAATCAGAAGATGAGGCAGTCAGGAGTCCATATACCACAGCAGAGGTTTCAGTGAGTAAGTAGGCAGTGGGTCAGTACCCAGGCAAGCAGATAGCTCAGCTCAAGGAAGGGCCTCTTTTAAGTGAGGCAACCCTCACCTTAGACCTGTATGCTTCCTGCTGACCTCTCTAGGGGGATCGGAAAGTGACCTGGCTGCAGTGAGGAGCATGGGGTCAAGACCCTGAGCAGTGGGGCTAAATCCTAATGTGGCAGCACTCTAATCCAAGGCTAGTGCACCCAGTTTTCTCGTTTCTAAAATGTAATTGACATCTCCAGTGTATGGTTAGCCTCCAAAATCAAAGACTCCAAGATCAGTGCATAGCGAAGAATTTGCTTTAGCAGAATGTCTGTCTACCTTCTTAAGGGCAGTGTATTTTATCTCCCCTATTTGTGTTAGACCAGGGTTCAAATATTAATGCTTCCCTATTATTTGAGTATGAAGAAGTCCTGAAAATGTAGTAGCTTCGCTCAGAAATCAGGGTTCTTGAAAGGAAAACCTACTGCCAGAGAAAGCTGTATTTTATCATTGTTTTCAGATGAACTCTATGTTAGATGCAAATGATTTAATAGATGTAATGGTTGTTGGAGCTAGAAGAACCCTAGAGATCATGTAACCCAACCATATCTTTCTACTTGCAAAAATTAGCACCCTAAGAGTTTAAGTAATCCATAGGATAGAGCCGAGACCAAATTAGTCTGCCCTTACTCCAAACCCAGGGTGTTCTCCATGTAATATCAGATCTCAGGTGTGGGTGAATGTCAGGGTCACCTGGGGAATTTGTTTAAAGTGCACATGCCCAACCCCATTCCTGGAAAGTCTGGTTGAGAAGGTCTGAGGTGGGACCTGGGCATCTGCACTGTGACCAAATACTCCAGGAGACTCTGTACAGAGGAGTTGTACAGTGTCCATTGGCCTGAACGGCATTAAAGGTCTTCAGCCTCGCAGATGTCCTGCTGCATCCTTTTTTTCCTCTCTCGGGAGATGAGCAGTTGTTACTACCTACAGGTCTGAGCCATCTAGCAGAGGCCTAATCACACCAACCCTAGGAATGAATGCTTAGCCTCAGGAACTAATAGGAAAATGGCTTGGAAAGAAGGTGGGAGCCCCTGAAAAAGAGGTCCCCTTCTCCCCTTCAAGTTGTAGGTGATCCTAGGTGAGGAGGCACACCTGGTTATTGTGGGTGGGGAAGAGGGAGGAGACACTGAGCCAAGGTGACATGGCCCCATGGCTAGATCACAGTTGTAACCAGGCCCTCCTTGGCTCAGCCACTCCCAGCCCCCCTTCTCCCCTCCCCTGACCCGCATCAGGGTTTGATGTACATGGTGGCCACCTTCAGAGAGCACAAAGATAAATCAAGAAGGCCAACTTCCTGGGAAGAGCTACAGGAGCATGTTTTTATTGTGTTCAAAGGCTTCTTTATCATCATCACCTAATGACATTTATTAATCACCCAGCTGGGCTGCTGGTACACAGAATGACACATGGAGATTTCATAATAGATTTCCAATCCTTTGATGGGGTGGCCCTTCGAATTTGGAGTCATATCAAAGCAAACTAAATTCCAAACTTTGAATTTGTTACCCCAGCCTTTTCCATCCCAAGAATCCTTTTCTAAACCACTTTCAGAGAGTAAATAGTTGCTTTATGACATTTTCTCTTTTTTTAATCTGAGTTTAATAGAAGAAATATTACCATGGTAATAGATTTCATTTTTCTTAATAGGTATTTCTTTTCCAGTGCCTGTCCTTCAAGACAATACTGCAGTGTGTGTTTTGTCTGTTATTGCAGCAAGCTGTATAAACAGCTAATTACTTGTAACTTAATTTGAATATTAGAACATTTGTCATAGAAGATACAAAATAAGATCCAGGCAGAAAAAAGTTAACTTGTGCTTCCTCTAAAGCAGGAAGAACAAAGAACAGCACTTGCTGGGGGGAATAGACAGATACTGAAACCAAAATAAGTTAGCTAATCAGATTTGCAGGTAGTGGGGAATAGTACTGGATGCAGAGGCGATGCTTTCTTTGTGCTTCTTGTAATCTCAGTTCATAGGTTACTTTTCCTTCCTCTGTGGCTTAGTCTTCTCCTTCTGTCTTGTTCCTCACTGCAGCTTTGTTGTCTGCCACTTTCCCTGTCCCTCCTTAGTAAAAGCTCCAGTGTTGACACTAGGTTCGACCTGGGACATGGCTCCATCTTCATTTCCCACAGCTATGTAAACCTTCCTGCTCCTTCCGCAGCTCTGTGAGGCCTATACTCTTGTGAGATGCTCAGTGAGCTTGTCCAGAGACCAGCCCTCTGAGGGGTATCTTTAAAAAAAAACACAATTTTTATTTTATTCATGGTGTTTGGTTAGCAATCCAGGGTTGCCATAATTTCTCTTAAGTGATCAAGACAGCCAGTAGCTGGCACACTGGTAGGATAGTCAACCCCTCCAAGAAAGCCGTAATTCAAAAACCAGTTGATGAGATTACTGTGTAACAAAAATATCTGAGGGACGTGGTTAGGATCGTTGTAGTAAGTGGAGATGACACGCAATCTCAGGTCTCCAGGGGCACCGTTCCTGTTTGACAGCGTGAGCTGCCAGCTTCCCCAGTGGCTGGACTGGGAAAGAGACTTGGGAAAAGAGCAGCAGCAGTGCCTGAACCACTCCCTCCTTTCGGGGACTTACCAGGCTGTTTATAGGAGGAGTTTCTGCGGGCCCAAATACGTGAGCCATGAGCAAAGGCAAGGAATTTCTCCCTCCACATTAAGATTTAGTGTTAGCAGTTCCTTAAATGAAAGAAGCAATTTTTTATAACTTGCAAAGCTTCTCCCTCATTCTTTAGGGAATTTCCTATGTTAATTTATGCAGTGTTAAATTTATGCAGTGTTGAAATTCAGCCCAACAGCAGCTACTTACAGAACCAATACAGAGATTATAGGAGAACCTCTCAGGTGGGAGCTGAACACGGCAGACCCCACCAGGCCGAAGGATCCCTCCAGCCAGTGGCCCTGGGGTCTGGGGTTGAGCAGGCTTTGTTGCATAGCTGTGACGGGGTGATAACACGGAATGTTTTACAGATGTGTTCATCTTTTAAAAATTCTACTTGACGTTGTATTTGTTAATGTCTCTGACAGAAGCGTTAGGCGGTTTTGTACCACCTCTGCCACCCTTTGGTGGCAGCTGAGTGCAGTGTGACCGTGTGTTCATAGATCAGCCCCGGAGCTTTCCTGTGGTCCCTCTCGTCTGCGAGGAGTCACCACGAATCAGCTGAGCCACTGCACTGTCCTGGAGGATTAGGATTTTAATACATGTAACAGGGTGGTTTGTGGATATGGTTAGATATAGTTACTAAAACATCATTTCTCCGTGTTTGACATTTGTTCTCGTGTGTTCTAATAGTGTTTTTATGTTAGACTGCCATGCTGATCCTCAAACCAGCCAAGGCCCATCTTGGCTTTCGCAAAGAGAGTCTGACATTCTTGCATCACCTGATTTGGTTGAAAAATTACCCATCTATATTCAGCTGAGGTTGCAGGGAGAAGAATAGTGAAAAGGATCTCTAGACTCTTGAAAAACACTTTAACTGTTGCTTTAATTATGTTGTGGTAGCTGCAGAGGATTTTTGCAATATTTGAAAAGAAAGACATTGTCATATGTCTTTTTAACCATAAACCCTAAATTGTAGGGACAGGCACAGCCATGTACTCTTGACCAGGCAGGTAACAGCTTAAAGTTCCCATCAGTATGTTGAAGAATGTAGTGAATCTATAGCCCCCAAAATGTAAAATGGCAAAGCAGTATCCTTTTTAAAGGGATCATTTTCTTCAGTAACAAAATGCCCTGAGGCAGGCTCAGTATAGCTTTATACTGGCTTCCATTTTGAATTTAAGAAAGAATGTCGTAGGCTGTTGTCTGTATATCTGGAATTTATAGAGCTTCTTGCCCATATAATAGGAGACACTTTCCCACAGATCAAGTCACATGGGGTGAGGACAGCTGAGACACGATGACATTGCCAGACTGTGTCTGACTCTTATGTTATAGATGCTCAGTGTGTGGTTTTCCCAGCAAACACAGAGCTCGTGTGAATGGCTGGTGTGCGAGATGCCCCACCTGCCAGTGTTAGTTCAACAGGACAACTCAGTTCAAAACCGTCTCTTTCACCTACTTTTTCTTCCCTATTTTCTCTAGACGATCTAGCTTTTCTAATTTACTTCCTATTTGACTGAATCATTGTGTTTTGACCACCTGTGTATGTGTTATCACTAACCCAGTTCTCCTACCTTTCCTTCTTTTGCCCTGTGTGGACATGGTCTTCTTAGAAAACCTATGATCACGGACATGAATTAGGATAATCTGTTCACCCTTTGCTCCTATGACCCAACACACTCTCTTGTTTGTCCTTCCACTCTTTCTTCCTACCCCCTTTATTTCAGTTTTTTATCTTTGACCTTAAATCTTATGTCTAGAGACCTTTGACCTTTCATTCCAAGCCTGCAACTTCCTTCTAGATATTTTTCCCTGAGATGTCTCACCCAAAATCATCTCACAAGCCCAGAATGTAAGTCATCCTCCTCATTCCCAAGCTAGCCCCTCCCCCTGACTTCCCAGTTTCTCCCAGAGACACCACCGCTCCTTGTCACTAGGGACCCATCCGTGCGTTGGGACTCACCGTCTCTCTTTTTCTAACCATGTCTTTTTGTGGCTCTCTCTCTTTCTTCTTTCACCCTTGCCTGGTTTCTAATCTGCCTCCTCACTGGTTTTTGTGCCTCCAGACTGTCCTCTGCGGGATCCATCATGCCAAGGATGTCAGGTTAACCTTCCTAAATGTCTTTCTCCTATTTAAAAGCATCTGTTGGCTTCCCGCATTTTTTCAGTGGCCAGCAGGAAGCATCTCAGGCTGCCGTCTTCTGGGTGGTCTTTACACGCTTTCTCTTCGTAAATCCTGAGCATGCGCCCTTTCTGCCAGTGAGGCCTCTCCTCAGTATTCCGTACATATGGGGCTTGTCCCACCTCTGAATCTCTGCCACTGCTGTCCACTCTCACCACCCCCGCAGCCCCACCCCAGTCCCCTGCCTGTGTTCTGTCTGTGGGGAAGAGTGTCTGAGAAGCTTTTTCTTCCCTGATCACCCCAGCGACAGTATTACCCCCTATGTGAGGCAGAACCACTCGTCTTTTGAACTGTTACTTTCTCTGGAGGGGTACACAAGAAACTGGGAAATGGAAGGAAGGAAAACATTACTTATTACCAGATACCCTTTTGCTCCTTTTGAATTTTATACTGTGTTTATTCAATCAAAAAAATTTTTAGCATTTATTTAGCAAATAAATAAAAAGTGAAAATTACTGCCCTGTGTAGTTCCTTAATTTTCTGTGGGTGTCTGTGTTCATTTGCCCATAGCACTTAACTGAGTGCAGCGAGTACGTAGGAGCTCAGTCAGAGGTGGGTGCATGGGGGGCTGGAAGGGTGGTGGTTGGCCAGAGGAAGGTGTGCACAGATGGGCTAAAGGCAACCTCAAGACTCACCCAGCCTCTTCTGAGTAACTTCAGAACTAAAGTGGAAAGTATCACTTTTTTCTTCTTAAAGATCTCTAAACATGGTGGCACTATACTCCCTGTTCTGGTTGGTTATAGAGTTTAATCCGATAGTTAAGACTTCTACCACCACCACCCCCAAATAAACAACTAAATAGAATATAGAGATCAGTTCTGCAATTTGGGAGTAGGTATCTACTCCCAAAAGTATCTACTGTATCTACTACAAGAGAGTGTGTTGGGTCATAGGAGCAAACGGTGAGTAGATACCGTTTGTGCAGCTCTGCCCAGCCCTGTAAGCACAAGAACATCTGCATCCTGCCTGGACGGATCAGGAGTCTCTGGGAGAGATTCTTACGTTCTTTGCAATTGAGAGATTCCCTCTCAGAGCCCTGGGGGTTGATCCCCCGTGTCTGTCTGTCTGTCTGTCTCTCTCTCTCTCTCTCCCTCCCTCCCTCCCCTCTCTCTCTCTCTCTCTCTCCTCTCTCTCTCTGTCTCTGTCTCTGTCTGTCTGTCTGTCTGTCTCTCTCTCTCCCTCCCTCCCCTCTCTCTCTCTCTCTCTCTCCTCTCTCTCTCTGTCTCTGTGTCTGTCTGTCTGTCTGTCTGTCTGTCTCTCTCTTTCTCTTTCTCTCTCTCTCTCCCTCTCCCTCTCCCCCCGTACCTAGGCAGTAGCTTTCTGTTCCCCACATTTCCAAATGCTCCTGGTAAGGAGATGGCACACAACTCCCACCCTCCTTCCCCTCACCGGGCCATGTTCATCCATAAGGTCTCAGTGGTGGTGATTAAAGGTAGTAATGTTTTGAGAGCAGGAAGCGTATGCCTTGTTTTATGTGTTTTTAAAGTAGATATTTGAAATGCAATACAAATTGTACTGAACGGTTACTGCATTTTTTTTTTACCCCCTCTCCTTCTGGTGGTAAAACTTATACTTTTATTTCTCTTACAGAGCACACTTGAGAAGGGAGGATAAAAACTCTGAGAACACAGACAACACCCTTCAACGTTAATTCCAGAGGTGGAACATTTTTTTTTCCTAGTAAGATAATAACCCATTTAAAGAGAAGACCACTAAAAGAGAAGACCACTAAAGACAAGCGCGGAAGAACAGATTCGACAGCATCATGTCACATTTTGATTAGCGACAATTTGAAAAGCTGAGGCCTAGGTCAGGGATCAGTCATCAAAAGACACCCTTCAGTATTATAAACCCCCTTCATGATGATTAAAAGAAAAAGGCAGCCCTCTCCACCTTTTTGTACTTTTCTGTTCCACTTCTACTGCCCATAAAGCGTCCCTGTTCTAACCAAGCCCCGTCATTTGGCGAACCTCCACTCTAAGAGCAGGGTGGGCTGCCGAGTTAATTGGCGTAAGGGAGAAGACAGCCCAAAACACATGGCTCTCCGGGCTGTAACGCTGGGTAGAATTGTCTAGGCTTATGGCATGTTGGTTTTCTCTCTTTTTCTTTTCTCCTTTGATTTATATAAGAGCTATTTCATTTTAACTTATTATGGTGATCATGCAAGTAAGAAGACAAAAGGAGAGAAAATGTACCTCTTTTACTGGAATAATGTTTATGATTACAAGTGAAATAAGGTATTTTTATCAATATAAAGGCAACCTTGGCTTATACAACCTCTATCGTGAATGCTGACATCTTTACTTCACTCACTATCAATAATAAATATATTTTCTGACAAAGACTGGCATTGTGCCTCAGCTTCACACATTCATTCCTATGGCTGGGTTCGATGGTTATGCTTATGGGAATTGAGTTGATTTATACTGTTAATAATTTGCATTTGTGCTGTACCTTTCCTCTAAAAAGCTCCTAAGCACTTCACAGAGCCTCAGACAGGCAAGTGATAGTTATAACTGCCTCTCAGGTAGATAGAATTCTGGAAGATCTTTACAAATTGCATGAACCTTTCTTTCTTGGGGATGACTTAAGAGTCATCCTGCCTGGGGCGAGAACTAGATTAGATAACCTTGGTTAGGACCTTCTGACCCTGCAATACTATGAAAATGTTAAAAAAAAAAAAAAAAATCCACCTTTAGAGTTTTTCGTCTTTCCACTTTCATCAAAACTTCCTGATTATAACTCTCCCTTTTCTACCAGGACTGGTCTTCAACCCTGCAGCTGAGTGAGTTGGAAACAAATATGCACACTGAAGCTAAATGGGAAAGTTCTTTGGGAAGCTAGGAAGAGGAGAAGATACCAGTGCTCTGTGATGTCCTCTAAATTTCTTTTGTCGTGTAGAATTTTGTTGTTGTTACATGGAGAGAGTTTAGCAAAATGAGGAAGAATACAGGCTCTGGAAGGAGGCGCGTCTGTGCTCAGACTCTGTCTCTGCTGCGGAACCTCAGTCACCCAGCCGCACACTAAGCCTCCATTTCTCCAACTGTGAAAAGGGCGCAAGTGGCAGAACCTACTTTTTAGGCTCATGGCGAAGAGTCAACACGCATGCCACATATGTTCTGTTAGAGCCACATATGTTCTGTTAGAGCCAGTAAATGTTGTTTTGTGTGATTAGTCAGTAAACTGGTATTTGGAGCTAGGGGCATAGAAAGTATCCACATGCCCGAATACCTTTAATTTAGAGGAAGTCAGGATGAACTTGTGAACTTCATCCAACTTCCTGCTTGGCTGCATCTGAGTGACACTTGGGAACACGCCTGTACACCTGATGTTGATTCTGAGTGGCACTGGAGACTCCCCTACCACTGAGAGAGATACTCTGTGGTTACTGTTTCATGAAGGTTTTTTGTTTTGCAGTGGTTTAGGGGGTTGGCGGGTTTGTTTTGGGGATGCAAAATACGTTGAGTTCATTTGAGTGTAAATGAAGTCATCACTGGTAGCTTGAGGAGCAGCACATTTTGGTGCTGTCAGGGTGACATCCAGGTAACTGCCTGCGAGAAATAACAGGAGCACAAAAACAAATGTTTACATGTTGACTTGCTGTAGTGTTTGCAAATCAGCTAACTCACAAATCCCCTCCTATACTGTTTTGTTTTGCAATTTAGAGCTGAGAACTTGGCAGGTCCCAGGCTGTGAGTCTCGCTGCTGGCAGAGAAATGCAGCACTGGAGTCAGGCCTCTGAAGCTGGTGGAATCCATGGAGGAGGGAGGGTTGGTTCATCAGGTTGGCTCTCATTCTGATAAATGTGGTGGTTAGGTAGAACACACCTTGAACCACAGCAGTGTAGCTCATGAAGCCAAGAAGAATAAAGTATCTTGAATGCTGGTCAGAGGGTATCACACTAAACAAATGTCTGATGAACTTATAGAAGACAGCTGGATTGAACCAGCATGAAGTCCTTTCTTTGAGAAGTCAATGACTTATCACAGAAAACTTGCCAACATATGATCATTTTAAAAAGTATTTTTTAGCTGTCACCCAGGCTAGAAGTGCAGTGGCATGATCTAGCTCGTTGCAGCCTCAAGCTACTGGGCTCAAGTGATCCTCCTGCCTCAGCCTCCCAAGTAGCTGGGACTACAGGTGTGCACTACCACGCCTGGCTAATTTTTCTGTTTTTTGTAGAGATGGGGTCTCACTATGTTGCCCAAGCTGTTTCAGACTCCTGGCCTTGAGCAATCCTCCTATTTTGGTCCCCATCTTGTACTGGGACGACAGACATGAGCCACTGTGCCTGGCCAGAATATTACTGATGAATCATGGTTAGTTGTAAGCGTGTACTGCTGAAAAGCCAGGTGCCTGTGGACAGCTGGTCAGCCCACGAGTCTCCTGTCTTTAACAGTTTTAAGCAGTATTTGGCTCAGAACTGAATGAGCAGCCACATGTTCTCAGCTTCTCTGGCTTAGAGACTGAGAACGTGTGGTTCTTCACTTGATATCCTCCAGCCCACAGGTGCAGTCGCCTTCGCCAGAAACCCACATCTCAGTGAGCTGTAGGAGCTGACCCTTTCAAGATTTAAGAATTTAGAGCAACAGAATTTCACTTAGCTAAGAGAAGTTCAGAGATCTGTCGTACAAACATGGTGACTACAGTTAATGACAATATACTCTTGAAAAACTTTTTAAAAAAAGAATTAGAGCAATTGAACAATTGAAAAGGGGATCAATCAAAGCAAGTGGACTGAGAAATAGGAGTCTATTTTGAGTTAATCTTCTTGAAAGGCTAATATTTTGAATGAATGAGTTGATAGCCATTCATACGCCCTTACTGCTCCCCCGTCTTCCTCCCCCAGGTTTTCTTCTCTGTCTCTGCTTCCTCCTCTCTGTCTGCCATCTCATCGCCTCCGCTGGCTTCTTTTTTGTGTGCAAGCTTTTCTCACCCCCCAGCCTCTCAGGGCCCCCTTTGGAGAGGCAGGTAGAGGGGTGCATAGGGCATCCTGGGGGCAGCGTCCTGGGCTCTTGCCCGGCCCTGCTGCCGTTGCGTGGGGGATATGTCCCCTCCCTCTGGTTTCTCACTGCATAGTGGCCGCTCTGGGTCCTTGCCATTGTAAGAATTGCTCTTTGAGACATCCCTCCTTTTCTTCTCAAGCCTCCTACATCTTTAGTCATCTATTTAGTACCTCTTATCATTTAGTAATTTCTTATGTTTGCAGTTCTTAATTCATAAACCAAGGAAATGAATTGTTTTAATTCTCTGGATTAAAGGAAAACTATATTTGTATTTAGTTCTCTGGGCCCTCGATTGTACTTTTCCTATAGTTTATGGTCCCAATTAGATTTTTAAAAATTGGTTTTCCATCAGTGCCTGGAGGAATTTATTCCACAAGCAGACTGTATCTAGTCTGAAAAGTCACCCTGGGACACACACCTCGCTTGCGCAGGTGAGACGCACAGTCTGAAGCAGGCGTCCTCACACTACAGCCCACGGGCCACACGTGGCCCGCCGAGGACATTTATCCTGCCTGCTGGGTGTTTTTGCCGCCGCTGCCTGTCCTGCTTAGCAGCCGACTCGTCCCGGGCCCACAGTGCGCATGTGTGGAATGTGCGCCGCACTCTCCAACGGCCCTCCAACCGTCTGAGGGACAGTGAACTGGCCCCCTGTTTAAAAAGTTTGAGGACCCCTGGTCTAAAGCACTCCTGGAGTGGAGGGCAAGAGTGTGGATGCTCCAGTACCTGAGCAAGCCAGAGCATGTGTGCTGGTTAACGAGGCCAGGTTGGTTCTAAAATTGTGTCACAGAAGTTTGTTTTAGCTGCTTCATCATCAGGGCCTTTAAAATAAAGCAAAGTATCGGAGGTTTCAGTGTTCACTCTTCCTCCCTTGACCCTCTTGTCTTGGGGGTGCCAGCGATGACTGGAGCAACGAGCAGGGAAACAGGAGGGGATGAGGACCTGCCTACTTCCCAGGAATAGAGCCCTGGCTCCTGGTGACCGTTGTGCTCGCAGAGGGGTAGCGTTATCCCAGAAGCTGCTTTTCACCCTCTACAATACACCAAGAGAAAAGTCGTGTTTAATTATTCCAGTGTAGATGAGCCAGAGCTGTATCTATTTTGCTATCATTCCCAGCCTGCACATGGCCCAGGGGAACAAGGTAGCCTGATTTCTCAGGTTCGTTGACTTTCAAGGCTACCCCTGCCCCATCTCGCTCGGGTAGCCCCGCGGCCCCTGCCCTCTGGCATTCCTTTACCCGTGATGTTGGATGGGGTCGATACACACGGAAGACACAGTAGATTTCCCATGATGCGAGTCAGGCACCTCACTGGTCTGCCAAGGTCCCCTATGCTAGGAATTTTGGCCAAAGCACCAGACGCCTCCGGAACTTTCAATTCCATTACCTTCCAAAGCCCAGAGTCATTGGATCCTGGGTTTGAGAGAAAAATGATCGACCACCCGATTCATTCTCCTACCTCCAGGCTGATGTTGAATGAAGATGATGAAATAAATTGTGTATTTCATATTGTGCTATCTCTCCTCTGGTACCTCCAGCCTCGATGTGGCCGGCAGAGCCCCTACAAAAAGTTGGATTGCTTTAGTTTAGGAGAAAAAACAAAAGTCATCCAAATCAAAGATGTTTCTACTTTTTCTGCCCCTCCAAACAGACCCGTGGTCTTCTCTAGACCATGTTAATATATCCTTGTAATTCAGGGGATAATCCAGTGTTCAATCTACTTAGAATTCAGAAAATATGGCCGGTATATTTATGCTTTTCATTTAAGGAAGTTGGAAATTGAAACTGAAGTTCAGTCCTTGAAATTCCCTCAAACCCAGTCAACTCTAAATGGAAAACAGCTATGATTCAATTTAATGGAGTGCTTCAAACCTCTTGCAGTGGGTTTGATTAGGCAAGGGCTCCATATACTTCAAAGATTTTCCCGTGCAGCAAAGCTTGACTGCCCTTGCCACCCCACCCTCACCAGCAGATAGTCTCTGCTTCTCCTGGGAGGAGCCTTACTGGGCTGTGGTTACATCACTGTGGAGAGAGCTGTCTACTTTGAATATAACCCTGCCTTCCAAGTAAGTTACATTTCCATAATGGCTTTTAAATGCAAACATAGAAGCCAGAGGTCAGTGGTCATTTCAAGGTACTGCTCTGCTCCGGCTATGTGCCTTTCCTTCCCAGACCATCCCAGCACAGGCAGCAGCCTGCGTGTCTGTATTGGGGTGGCTTCCTGCACGGTCCTGTCCCCTGTCAGGTCTGCACAGGGGCAGCCCGCAGGACGTAAGTGCTCCCTCTCTGCCATTCCCTGCAAATATATAAAATCAGGGTCGAGGGCCACAAGTCTGGGGCCAACCACCTCTTATCTGCTGCCTGTGCAGTCCAAGGGACAAGGGAAAACCCATTTTCTTCATTTCATAGCTACAGGTCGTGTTTCTCAGCATCAAACCAGCAAAGCAAGGCCGACCTGCACGTTGTAGCTTGGCTTCGCATCTCTCTAAGGGAATGAGCACCCGAGTCTCAGAAGCATGACCACAAAGTCATTGAAAGTCTTATTCAACCTGGAGCTGAAGTGGCTTTGTCGTTTTATTTCCAGCTCAGAAGGCAGGCTGCAGAGCAAGAGCAGGGAACGCCACTTGAGCACGGGGCGAACAGGACAGCAGCTAACTTGCCGTCAGGAGCTTATTGTCCGTCACCTCAGTGTTCTTAAAACGCCTTTGCAGCAGCCACACGTTAAATGTGAACCCAAAATAAAAGAACCCACGCTCCTCCTCACCCTCAGGTGCTTAATACAGGATTTACAAATATCAGTGACTAAGGCAGAAGGTGTTTTTCTTCCACTGGAAATGAATTTATCTGTGAAGTTAGAAAGATGTTATTGTATAGAAGCAGAAGAGGGGTTATAAATCACCATTAAGATGATGGTATTTCGAGAACATCAGAAATTATTGTCCTAGGTTTTTATAACCACTTTCAACTTCCTCCTCAGTGCAGGAGAGGCTTGTTCATCACGTTGTGGCTCAGCACGTACCACTCAGCTCCCCACTCCTGCCTTCCCTTGTTCCGGGAAGAAGAGGATTTTAGCCACAGTGCCATGTCCCACCTGATGCACCAATTCAGCATGGCCGCTGCTAGCGGAGAGAGTGGGGGCAAATGTCCACGGGGGGGGGGGGGAGACAAACCAGGGCACACGTGGAGGCAACAGGAAGAAAGTGTTTTAAGGAGGCGGGAATGAGCAGCTGCACTCAAACTACTGATGGCTTGAATAAAATCAGGACAGAACTAGCCCGTGAATTCGACACCATGAAGGTCACTTCATGGGTAGTTTTGGTGCCTGAGCAGAACAGGGTTGAGGAAACAATGCATTGGGAAGTGGAGACAGGGAGGCGAGGCAGCATTTTTAAGAAGTTTTGCTAAACAGGAGAGTAGAGAGAAGAGAGGGAAACAGGTGGAGGAGATGTGGGGTTCTAGAGAGGTTTCGTTTTAAGCTTGAAGATAGTATAGCCCATATTGTATGGAAATAACCAGACAAAGAGGGTAAGTTCAGTAGAAAGTCCTCGAGCAGGTTAAGAGGCTGGGATCCAGCCTTACATAGAGCAGGGGCCGTTCTCAGGGTAGGGTAGCAGGAGGAAGATGGAGTTGAGGAGTGTACGTGCAGGCGGGCTGGTGAGTTTGGTCGCGAGAGGATGAGGTCATTCTCTTCCGATGACTTCCATTTTCTGATCAGCCACGAGGCATGTCCCACGTCAATGTTTACTCGTAATAATTGAAAGTAGCTGAGTGCCCTCCTTTCATGCTGCCTTTTTCCTTCCTGAATAATTAAGTCCAAAAGCCATTAGGTAGAGCCGAGCTAGGTAGGCTTCCACTCAGGGGCTGAGGGGTGGTGATGGCCAAGAGGGAGATGCCTGAGTCTGAGCAGGGTGAGGGGCATCCAGCAGTGGTCAGAGCCCAGGTGGTGGGAGGAGGGTTGGTGGGGAGGAACAGTGGCAGTAGTGATGGGAAAGTCATTACTCACGGAGGCACTGGCCCAATGATAAATACACTGGGGATAATGGGAGCCAGATATCCTACTGTCAGATAAGGGAGTCACAAATAGGGAAAGGGAAAAAAATTAAAATGAGTTCTGTAGTGTTGGTTTGGAATTGGAGATATTGATGTGAAATTATAAATGTGAATGCATATTTATATGTCCATGTTCATACCCACATAGAGTATGCACACAGGTCTGTATCTCTATTCATACAGATATTCCTCAGTCCTGTCGCTGAGAGGAGCTGGGAGCAACAACATCCTAACAGCACTGACCACAGCAGATGCCCAGATCTTGTTTTCTAATTACCATCTTCCACTGAAAGCAACCATGACTTCTTGAAGAAACACCTAATAGAAATAGGCATGGAAAAATACAAGATGGGGACATAACAAAAGGGCAGTGCCAACTTGAAAGGGCTATCACTGGCCAATCAGGAACAGTTTCAGCAACAAAGTAAATAATGACAGTAACTCAGTGAACAACATAGGCCGAGTCCAGACTGACACCACGGGTCCTTATTAATATATGAATGAATGAATGAATGAATGAATGAATGAAGAAAGGAAAAAGCTTTCCTCAGGATATTATGCAGACTAATAAATGTAGAAGGAATAATAGAATTATGAAATCATTATTTGGCAACCATCATAGTAATAATCCAGCCAAAAACATCAATAGATGTTAAGATGAAGGAGGAAAGTTTTTTGAGAAACAGGATGTTTATGTAGTCTCAATCCCACCTTGTAGTCTCACCTCCCTATGTAGTCTCACTCCCACCTTATGAACTATGAAACTAAATAGAGTAAATTTACAGTGAAGAAACATGACAGACCACCTAAGTCAAGTGATCAACATTAAAATGACCAGGAATTGGTCACATCAAGATCTGATAGAATGCAATGAGAGCACAACAACATTCTGTGATACTCCAGCCAAAAAAATGTGCAGCGTGAATCTAATCACAGGGAAACATCAGACACACCCGAGTGAGGCACAGTCTACAAAGTAACTGACCTATAACCTTCCGAAGCATTAAAATCATGAAAGTTAAGGAAAAAAACCTGAAGAACTAGTCCAAATTGAAGGAAACAAAAGAGACATAATAAATACAGTCCATGATGCTAGACTGGATCCTTTGCAATAAAAGGTATCACTGGGATGATTGGCAGATTTGAGCAGGGGCTGTGGGTGTGATGATAAAAATATGGCAATTTTTTTATTTTGATGATTCTATGGTGGTTACATAGGAAATTGTTCTTGTGTGAGGTATTTTGTGTGATGAGGCATCATATTGGCAACTCACTTTCAAATGGTTCTGGGAAGAAAGTTATTTGTCCTATTCTTGAAACTTTTCTGTAAATTTGAAAGCATTTCAAAATCAAAAACAATTTTCTTTCTTTAAAAAGTAGCAAGGGTAAAACAAATTTACTTTGAGAAGTAAATTGAATAGCTAAGACATTCTCGAAGAACAAATGGTCTCCTAGAGTCATTATGAAGTCACAATAATTCAGAGTATGATATGGAATAGACCAGTGGGACAGAATAGAGCCCAGAAACAGACCTATGCATATGTGGATGGTTGATTTATGATCAGGTTCATGCTGCAGGGCTGAAGGGAAGGAATAGTCTTTATTAAAAATGGTGCTGGGTCAGCTGGATATCCCCGTGGAAAAAAGGGAAACTGGACCCCACCGTACTCCATACTCAAAAGTCGATTTCAATTGAAGTGTCATTTAGATGAGTATGTAAAACATTGAAGCTTCCACAATAGCGTATAGAGGATTAGCTTTATGACCTTATTTCTTACACAGGATACAACAAACACTAACCATAAGGGAAAAGGTTGATAAATTGCAGCACTTTAAAATCAAGAATTTTTGTTCATTGAGACACCATGAAGAGAATGAAAAGGCAAGCCCTAAGAGAGAAGATATTTGTGAAACATAGCCAACAAAAGGTCATATCCAGAATATATAAAGAACACCTATAAATCAGGAAGAAAAAGACAACTGAATAGAAAAATGAACAAGAGACTGAAATAAACACTTCACAAAAAAGTAAATAAATGACCAATAAGCATATGGAAGGCACTCAACGGCATTACTAATTAGAGAAAGGCAAATTAAATTCACAACGAGTTGCTACCATTTATCTTCCAGCATGGCAAAAATTTAAAAGATGGAAAATAGTGTTGACAAGGATATGAAGCAACTATCTAACACGTTGCTGGTGAAAGTGTAAATTGGTACAACCAATTTGGGAGACAATTTGGCATTCTCTATTAAAGCTAAATATATACATAACTTACGATCCAGCAATACCATTCCTGGGTACATACACAGACAATATTCAGTAGCATTATTCATAATAGCTGCAGAGTAGAAACAACCAAATGTGCATCATGGTAAAAATGATAAATATATCGAGGCATATGGAATACTATGTAATAATACCAGTGAATGAATTATGGCTACACACATAAACTGGAATGATTCTTATAAACAATGCTGAGCCTAACAAGTCAAAGAATGAATATTGTATAATTCCATTCAGATAAATTTTTTTAAAAGACAAAAATATGGGCATTTAGGGATGGATGCTTATGTAGTAAAAGTGTGAAGAAAAGCAAGAAAGAGTTGTCCTAAACAGACAGCAAGTACCTTTCTGGGGATCAGAGGCAGTGCGGATTGGGAGGGGCTTCTAGGGTCCTGCTTTTGTTCTTTGCCTGAGTGGTTAATGGGTGTATCTCATATATGATAATCCATTGATCTATACATTTGTTTTATGTACTTCACTACGTGTTTTATACTGCACAATAAAAACGGTTAGAAATAAATTTAAACAGGTTCAGGGTTATCCCTATGACAAAGTGATTTCCACTCCCTTGATAATACCTACCAGTCACTGGCATTTGTTGAGGGGTATTCTGAGCCAGGCCCTGGATGAGCACTTTATATACATTATCTCCTATTACAACCATCCTATAAACTAGACACTTTTATTATCCCCATTTTGCAGATAGGCAAACTGAGGCCTACAGGAGTTAAATAACTTGTGAAGAGTCAGGCAGCTAGTAACCAGCAGCCCAGCGCTGTCTTCCGCAGAAGCCTGGCCCTTACCTGCTGCCCGAGCTCCTCTCTGCCCCTTCATGAAACTGCATCTTTAGGGCAACTCCTGTTTGTCGTAAATTTCCCCATCCCACCCCAGGGTGTCTAGCACAGCGCATTGCTACAGTGTGAGCCTTCACTAAATGTTGAGTTGAATGAATGAATGAAAGCCCCATTATTTTCACTTGCTTCCTCTCATGTGCTGGGTGCAGCAGCCCCACATATCTATAACAGTCTGTGCAAAGTTACTAAGGTTTCGAGCAGAGGAAAAGTAACTGGAGAACCTCCTGCCTGTGGCTGATGCTAATTTTGCTCGCTAGGGCCTGTCAGACACATTCCTTACTTCCTTTTTTACTTTCCCTGAGCTCCCAGACATCTGCCTGACGACATCACGTCCCCTCCCTTGGCCTGCCACCCAGGAAGCGGTAGAGGGAGAGACACAGGCAGGCTGTACGTGCACCCCCCACTTCTGCCTCCGGAGGGTGGCCCAGGTGCAAACGCTTCGCGGGCCCCAGGTGGGCCACGAGCGTGGAGGGCACAGAGCCCAGCCATTCTAAATAAAACTCCCGGGCCCACGTGGCTGCTGCGTTTCCCAGGTCGTCTGAGGCAAAAAGACGCTGGAAGGAAAGGAACTGTTGGTCTGGAACTTTCCGGCCCTGCTCAGTGGCGATGTGTCGGTGGCATGTGGGCTTTGAAGCTAGAACCGATCAGTGACGCAGACTCAAGGCAGCCTAGTGGGGCTCCGTGACTGTCACCAGCTCAGCCTTGCCACCTCCCCTCATGGGCTGCCCCCGTCCTGTCGCTAGAAGATTAAAACTAAAACAACCACCACACACAAAAAAAGAGGAAATCAAAGGATGAGAACTCTGTATATTTTTCTGGATTATTTGAGCATGGTTTCAAGTTGTCCAAAACAGGTAAGTATTTGCAATTTCCACACCTATCCATGGACTCTCTCAAGCCAACTCCTCTTCCTCCTGACTTGGCAACACCCCACTCACCCACCCTGTGTTCTTGCCACTGGGGCCTAAAATCCAGGGTTCAGGGATCCTTCCCTCACCCACTGAACCTTTCCAGCCCTCAAGTCCCATTCACTTGGTCCCGACAGTCTTTTAGAGCCGGGTGAACCTGGGTCAATGCTTTGTTTTATAGATAACACATAAATAATGTTCTTAGAGTGAGGATTACTAGCACTAAAAAGGTTACAGGCGGTCTATAATATCCTCCAGGAAAATCCCTATAAATCTGTAGAGGGTGGTATAAAAGGGTCAAGTCTCTCCCAGTTCTTTTTTCCATAATCTCTCACCCCAAATGTAATAAATAATGTTCACTGTGTCCTGGCCAAGAGTTAATAGCTTTCTTCCTGATAGACCTTGCATTTGTTCAAGCAGCAGGCAGACTAGTCAGGTCTTTTAACTATCCCTCCTTCCCGGACCCAAAGATGAGTCCTGACTAATCTAAACTAATCATGGTAATTACACTTCCCTTGGCAGTGATTGGCTTAGGAATGGGCATGTGGCATCCCTTGCCAGTGATTGGCTTAGGAATGGGCATGTGATATCCCTTGCCAGTGATTGGCTTAGGAATGGGCATGTGATATCCCTTGCCAGTGATTGGCTTAGGAATGGGCATGTGACACAATTCTGGCCAATGAGGTGTGAGGGAAGTCTGCTAGGTGCTTTTGGGAAAGCTAAGAAGGGACACTAATGACACTGGGTCTCGTTTGATGTTGCTGTGTGAGTGTAAGAGACCTGAGCTTTGGTGGCCATCTTGTGAACACAGAGTGACAAGTCTAAGGACTGAAACTATGACATGGGGGCATGGAAGTTTCCCTGGCATCATCTGCAACCTGCAGATCCGACCCTCTGGGAGTGAAGTCTGGGAATAAACAGCTGCCCCTCACATTCACCAACCAAGAGACAGAAGAAAGTTCTTGATTTTGGAATAATGGTTGCCGGCCAATGGAAGGTATGTATTTGCAGAAAGAACACTGAGTGTTACAGACATAACCGTAACACAATGTGCCATGAATACACAGTTAAGGCAAAGTTTTAGAGTCACACCTTATTTTTATTTCATTTTTAATCGATACACAATAATTGTGTATCTTTATGGGGTACCTGGGATGTTTGCACAGACCTTATTTTGAGTCTTGGCTCTGTTAACCTGAAAGCTGTGCAAACTCTGGAAAGTTACCTACACCTCTTCAAGTTTGTTTTGCAATCTGTAAAATGGAGATAAGAATATCACTCCATGGGGCTCATGTCATAAGACTTAAAAATCTGAAGTACTTCAGAGAGTGTCTGGCATCTCATATGCTTTTATCTGAGTGACAAAAAAGAGTCAACATTTTCTAAAGTCTGTCCCGACATCAATTTAAGTCTTAGGAAATCATTGTATTTGAAGTATTTCAGTTCACAGGCACACAGAAATGCGTTTATTGAACTCCTAGCCATATGGTGAGGTCCATAGAATACAAACCCCGAAAGAGCAAGGCTCTGCTTTTGGCACCATGCGGTGTCATTAGTGTCTGGTTACCTGGGTCTTGTTGAGTGCATGAGAGATGTGGGATTTTTCAGCAGTTGTGAGTGAATGCTCCTGAGTCCTTTGCTATATATGAGTGACTCTATCTGCCTCCAATTGTGCACCCCTGGTGTGTTAGTCCATTGGGCTGCTATAACAAAATACCATACACTGGGTGGCTGAAACAACACAGATTAATTTCTCACAGTTCTGGAGGCTGGAAATCCAGCCTATTTGGTTCCTGGTGAGGGCTCTCTTCCAGGCTTGCAGACGGCCACTCTCCCAGTGTCTTCACATGCAGAGAGAGAGTGCTCGCTCTCTTTCTCTTCTTATGAAGCCACTAATCCACCATGAGGCCCCTCATGACCTTATCTAGCCCTAATTACCTCCCAATAGCCTCATCTCCAACTACCATCCCATTGAGGGGTTAGGGCTTCAGTGTGTGAGTCTGGAGGGGACACAGTTCAGTTCGCAGCACCTGGCGTTCCTCCTCCAGCCCCGCTCACCAGCCAGTGACTGTGCCGCTTCCAACCTCCCCGCTGGGCCTGTCAGAGCTCACCTCTCTGCTTCTGCCCACCCCTCCTCCGCCCTGTAAGTGTCCAGCCCGTCCAGCCTTTCTTCACATCATGGGACCTGTGGGTGTTCGCCATCTGGGCTGTGCCCTGCTCAGCTGACGCGGGACCGGCTGTGCAAACCTGCTTAGGCAACGCTCATCTCTACGGGCTCATGTTGGTCCCAACAAATCCTTATGCTCTAAGAAGGTCTGTAAATGCCACTCGGCAGAATGGCAGCAGACACAGAAATGGCTTTGAAAGAGAAGGGTTTTGCGCCCATCATGGCAGGACCGCGGGCTTTGCTAGAACAGTCGGCACGGCGTGCGTTGGCTGGCTGAGCGAATGGCTCCAATGGGCGCGGCCCTTGTCATCGGCACAGCCCCGTCCAATTTGCTGTAGATGACCGCCACACCTGGGCCTCCTTAGGCCCAAAGGACCCGGCTTCTCCTCCTCCTCTGCCAGTGGTGTTCACGAACACGCGTTGTGTTCCAACCCGCCTCACTTGGTTAGCGCTTGCCTGGGTTTCTAACCTCTCCCTCCACAGACCGTTTGCTTTCTCTCTGGGAGCCGTGTTGCCGGCACCTGCCAAAGTAGCATCGCCTGTGAATTTCGGCGCGCTCTGTTTGCCGCTCATGAACAGGCCGGAAGTGCAGGCGCCCTCTGCCGGGCGGGAGGGAGACAGCAAGCCGCCCTGAGCCCTGGGGCGCTGCCAGGGCCACCGTGGAGACGGCGCCTGCCCTAGAAGACACTCTCAGAGCTCTCTAGAAGCTGGTGGGGGCGCCACAGAGCCAACAGCAGGTAATGAGGTGGGCTGCCTGCGCCCCGAGGTGGGCCCTCGCTCGTGGGCTGAGCGGCTCTCCCCAGGCCCCGGTGGGGGCTCAGAGGCGTCCTTACACCCCCACTCCCGTCAGTGCGGGAGAGGCCACATGTCGCTGCTGCCTGCTCGGCTCACTGGTGCCCACCCAGCCACCAGGTTTTATACACTCTATGTCGTCTTCAAGGGCTTGAGGGTTTTGGTGTTGTCTAGCTAGCCATTTGTACCTTAATGCACTTCTTTATGACCTTATTTCACTGATGTTTGCACAAGGCTTGGCAGCGGGTAGAATGTACTCAAATGTTTAAGTGAAAAGTATTCGGTTCTACCAATCAGCTTGTGGTCAGTGTGAGACTATCAGTATTTCAAAACTCAGCGATTCCAGACAAAAGCAATAGTTGCATTTAAATTGGCCCATTCCATTTTAAAATGGGGTTATACGAATTTCATTAATCTTGTTTTAAAGATTGAAATACAATTCACATATTACGGTTTACCTCTTTCAAGTGTACATTTCAGTGTCTTTCAGTATATTCACAGGGTTGTTCAACCTTCACCACATTTTAAAACATTTTTATCACCCCAGAAGAAACCCTATGTCCATTTTACCCATGGTCCTCATTCCGTGTCAATCACAGGTCTATTTTCTGTCTCTGTAGATTGGCCTATTCCGGACATTTCATCTAAATGGAATTATATAAAAAGTGGCCTTTCTGTGGCTCTCTTCACGTAGCATGGTGTTTTCAAGATTCATCCGTGTTATAGCATGTGTCCCTACTTCATTCCTTTTTATTGTCAAATAATATTCCATTGTACAGATACACCACAGTGTGGTGTTGGACATTCAGGTGGTTTCCACCTTTTGGCTGTTATGGATAATACTGCTGTGAGTATTCATGTGCAAGGTTTTGTGTAGACCTTACTTTTCATTTCTCTTGGGTACACACTTAGGAGTGGAATTCCTGGGTCATATGGTTCCTGTGCCTAAAATGTTGCGAAACTGCCCAGCTGTTTTTCAAAATGGCTTAACCATTTCACACTCCCCCTAGCAGTGTATGAGGCTTCTGTTTTCTCCACATCCTCCTCAGTACTAATTTCCCTTCTTTTTGGTCATAGCCACCCTTGTTGGTATGAAATGGTATTACACTGTGATTTTGGTTTACATTTCCCTGATGACTAATGATGTTGCGCATTATTTTTTCATGTGTTTGTTAGCCATTTATATATCTTCTTTGGGGAAATATCTATTTGGGTCCTTTGCCCACTTTTGAAATTGGATTACTTATCTTTTTATTATTGTTATAAGCATTCTTTATGTACTCTGTAAACAAATTCCTTATCAGATACACGATTTGCAAATACTCTCTCCCATTCTGTGCATCGTCTTTTCACTTTCCCGATGGTATCATTTGCAGCACAAAGGTTTTAAACTTTCTTGAATTCCAGTTTATCTTTTCTTTTCACTTGTAGTTTTTGGAGTCATATCTAAGAAATTAAGATCATGGAGATGTATACCTATGTTTTCTTCTAAGAGTTCTATAGTTTTAGCTTTTACATTTAGGCCTGGGATCCATTTTATGTTGATTATTGTATATGGAATGAAGAAGGGGTCCAACTTCATTCTTTTACATGTGTGATCTTTTTGAAATATTGGAAATAACTCAGACCCCTTTATGCTGCCAGATTGTGGCTGGTGCCTTGGCCCATGCCCGCCTCCCAGGGAGAATGGGAGAATGAGGTGGCAGCTGAGATGCCATTTTGGGAAAGATACTACACTGCACCCCCACCCCCAGCCACCACGGCCCACTCCCACCCCTGTTGGGCATCGACTGCATAAGGATGCTGGGGCTACTGCTCCACCTGTGTGGGCCCCAGATGGTAAAAGACAGGCAGGGGCACCAGCTTCCACCCCACCCCATACCCCTCCACAGGGCTGAGGGCTGCCAGAGCCTAGGCCCAGAGGAAGGTAGCACCATAGCCCAGAGCCAGAAGTTGCAGCCCCTGCCCCCAACAGGGGGTGCTCTCTCCGTGCGGTGGGACTGAGCACTGGCCACCCCCTTCAGAGCTTCCATTTCTTCATCCAGGAAAATGTCTGAAAATGCCCACCTCATGAGAGATTTGCAGACAGGGGGCTTGTATTTGACTTTGGGAGACAAGACACACACTCCAAATGACAGCAAAACCTTTCTTAGGACGAAGTTGCTGCCAGGAGGCAGAGTGTGGTGTCCACACCAGCTGCATGGCTGCCTCAGCTGGTCCTGGCCCAGGAGCCTAAGTGGTTGTGGTGTGACGGTATCTTAGCTCAGGTGACCACAACATGAGAGACCGTAGACTGGGTGGCTTCAACAACAGACATATATTTGTCAAGGTCTGAAGGCTGGAGGATGAGCTTGGAGGTGGGTTCTGGTGAGGGCTCTCTCTAGGCTGTGTACTCACGTGGCCTTTCCTTGGTGCATTTGAGTGAAAAGAGGGAGCTTGTTCTCTCTTACTATTATAAGTGCACCAATCCTATCGGATTAGGACCCCACTTTATGACCTGATTTAACTCTCTGACCTCTTCGAAGGCGTTATCCCCAAGTACAGTCAACATATGGATTTTGGGGGAACCACAATTCAGTCCACAGAAAATGGTAACAAGACCAAGGGTGAACATCGTGTTCCCAGGGCTCAGCTGACTCACCCTGGGTGAAGGCACAAGTGACATTCCATAAGGCCTGCTCACAGAGTGGGGACATGTGGATTTGACATGGACCATTGGAATGGGCAAAATGTTAGACCCCTAAGTGGGGGCTAGTTCACCCCTTTCAAGGATGAGGAAATCACGACTCATAGAAATCAAGGGAGACTCTCAAGATGCCACAGTCCAAATCTCTGACTCCCTCAGAGATTAACATCTTAAAAATGCAATTTCTAGAATAACCATGCACATGTAAGCCACCTTAAACTAGCTCTGGGGCTGTCCATGTCCTGCATCCCATGCAGATGTTCCCAATTGATCTGGCGTCATGTGAAGTCTTTGTAAATAGACTTTTAGCAGGCCCTTGATTAACTCTTGAGGCAGGGAACCAATACCCAACCTAACTTTCTTTATACTACCCTCCCCCTAGTACACAAGTGGGAATTCACTTATATCTAACATTCTTATTTTAGAGACAGGCCCAGAGGGAAGCAACTTGCCCAAAGTCACAAGGAAAGACAGGAAGCTACCAGCAAAACCTGGAACAGCTTTGCTTTCTTTTTTTTTTAGAAAAGGGGTCTTACTCTGTCGCCCCAGCTAGAGTGGATTGGCACAATCATAGCTCACTACAGCCTTGACCTCCTGGGCTCAAGCGATCCTCCTGCCTCAGCCTCCCAAGGAGTAGCTGGGACTACAGGCATGAGCCATCCCACCAGCACTTTAGCTTTGCTTTCTACATAGCTTAGTCATTGAGAAGATTATTGAATCTGAAAAAGAAAAACACCAAAAATCCCAACAATCCCATCTCCCTTCCTCTCCCCCAAACTCCAAAAAGTCAGAGGAAAGAAAGGCAAAGTCCCACCAAAATATTCAAAGTTACTGTTGATATTCTGGATGGTGATTGATTTTTTAAAAAGCATCCATCATCCAAAACCTGGAACAGAACTAAGGTCTTCACTCAAAGCCTTAAGTTCCTTTGAGTCCAGACGATCCCAAACTCAACTGAGTGTCAGAACCCCTTGATGTTTAAAATAGATTTCTTTTCAGGCACCACCCCCAGAGAACTCAATTTTGTAGGTCTGGAGTGGGGCCCTGGTGGGGATTGCTCTGGTTTGGATGTGGCTTGTTTGTTGCCACCAATATGCATGTTGAGATGTGATCCTCATGTGGCAGTGTTGACAGGTGTCTGAGTCCTGGGGGCAGATCTCATGCATGGCTCGGTGCTGTGCTACTGGTAGTGAGAGGTGTCTAGCTCTCAAGAGACTGGATTAATTCCCTGGAGAGTGGGTTGTAATAAAGCCAGCAGGCCCCTCAGGTTTCCCTCTCTTTGTACCTGTCCATGTCCCCTTTGACCTTCTGCACCATATTACAATGCAGCAGGAAAGCCCTCACCGGAAGCCAGGGCCATGCCCTTGAACTTCTTAGCCTGCAGAACTGTGAGCTAAACACTCTTCTCTTTATAAATTACACACCTCTCAGGTATTCTTTTATAGCAGCACAAAACAGACTAAGACAGTATTTTGAGAAACACCAAGTGATGGATGTGGCTGCTTTTGCTATAACCAGGCATTTAAGTTCAGAGTGTGAAGCAGCTTTATTGACTGCAGAACTTTAGAAGGCAGGGAGATGAGTCCCTTGGCTGGCAGGCCAAGTTTTCACTGGCTTTGCAGGTCCCTCCTCCACCAAGAACGCTATTCTTCACTCCACCCAAGAAGTGAATCCTAGCACTGTAGGCTGCGTCTGATCCCATAGCATCACTCCACGCTCAACTGGAGAGTTCCCCGCGCACTCCTATAGGTGCAACGTGTATATAAACAATAACAGGTGCACACAGGCGATCCCACTAATTATCACCATCTGGATGAATAGACGGAAGGAAAAAAAAACCTATGTGATGGAATTTTCCCTTCTTTGTTTTCTTATTTCTGGTAGCTTAAATATTGTGTTTGATTTAAATACAGACACGATCCGACCACAAACATTATGGGCGGAAAAGCCAACACAGCCGACTCCGTGGAGAGACTGTTGCTTTCAGGTAAGAAATAAAAATAGTGCTTGCCGCGTCTCCAGGTGTTCCTGGCTCTCCTTGGCGCGTGTCACCTCGCTCCTCCACGGGACTTTGCTGGGAAGTCAGTTTCCTCCCATTTTAGAGAGGAGCGATTGCAGGAGGAGAGTTTAGAAGGCTCAGGGTCACAGAAAGTGAGTGATGGAGTTGAGATGAAAATCTGGATGGCATGTCCAGGAGGGGCTGGAGACCTCCTCCTTCTAAGGAAGATGAGTTAACTGGTTAGGTTGCCCCATGACACAGGGGCACAATTTTTGTCAACCATTTACCTATAAAGTCATGGATGACTCATCATTCTTGGGAGAACTATATTTGGGCCCAAAGCTTGAAACTAGAAGAATAATGTTTTTGCCCTGAAATATATGACTAAATAAAATACGTATTTTACCAATATAAAGCACTATTATTGCTTGACCAGTGGTTTTAAAGATATACTGATGGAAAGAAAATTAATTTTATCACTGCATATAGGCTCTAAAATAAAAGCCACCTGGAATAGAAAAAAGAACCCCAAATGGGCCCCTAGAAGCCTAAATTTTGGCATATGAAGAGATCAAGCCCAGGCCCTGTTCAGCAGCATTTTGCAACTATTTTAAAGTTCGCACCCCTTGTACTATCAAAAAAGGTAGTTAAGTCTATTCTCTTTTAGTTAAAGAATATAGCTGAGGTTTCAAAAAAAATCATTTACTACTTAACCAAAATAAGCTATGGACAAATAAGATTTTTGTTCCTGTTCTGCCCCTACTTCTTTTTTCTGGGCCTCAGTGTTTTTAATCCATGAAATGCATGGGTATAAAAATGTGTAGTTTTATTTCTTCCCATTCCTTCCAGGTTCCAAAAATTACAGATCACTCACACTGCGCACTGTTCCCAACACTGCTCAGATTGTTTAGGCCAGAGAAGCTGCAAAATTGTAGTGGATTTCATCCCAAGCTTTGGCTGGAACCGAAGCTGTGTGGCCTCCCTTTCTCGGCAGGCCCTGGCTGTGCCCGGACTGGAGTGGCCGGGAAGGGAGGCAGGATCCTAGGGCCAGGGGGGTTTCTGAGGCCTCACCGCCAGCTCTCTGAAGTGTCTCCCAGATGAACATTTGGTGGGTGGTTGGGGGGCATGGGAAGGAGGTTGCCATGACAACCCTCCCCCCAGCAGGCTCTAGACCATGGCCTGCCCCCTCTGGCCTCGCCTTGCTCCTAGGGGTGTTTTCCGACAGGAGGGGCACAAATAGCAGAGCCACATGAAATGAGTGCGTTCCCACAACTCACCGTGCACCCTCAGCCCCAGCACCGAGACACCACACAGCACGTCTGAGCATGGCAGCCTGTTCCCCTTCTCGGAGTCCCCTTGGCATGCATGTCCATACCGTGTGTGTCATGTGTGTGGCAGGCAGTCTTCGTAGGTTTCTTGGCTGTCGGAGCCTGCATGTCAACATGGTCAGCCTTAGTGGCCATTGTTCGTGGGATAAATCGTGTGCACAGCTACGTAGCAGCAGCCTAGGAAGAATGTGCTGGAGTGGGCGGAGAGACCTGCGCGCAGGTGTGAGCTGTGCATTAGCGAGGGGAGGGTAGAAGGGGAATCAGAGAGAGAGAGATTGAGTCAGGGGCTAAAAGATTCAGTGACACTCTGGAAGGGAGGGAAGACAATTAGAGGCAAGGATGGGCACTGATTAGGGAGAAAATTACATGCAAACAACACTTCCTAGTCACAGTAAGGACTTGATTTGGGTTTCGGTGCCCAAGCGTTGGGCTTTCCAGGGTGGGTGGCCGTGGAGGGTCCACCCTGTGCACGGGCAGCCTTCCTGCCTTTCTATCCCAGGCCCCTCGCAGGCCCTGGCTGCTGTGCGGCGTGGCTGGAGGCACTGTTTTCCTCTTGACTTCAAAGGAGTTCATGCACATGCCCTTGGAACAGCCTCAACTGCTCCCTCAGCTCTCAACTGCAAGCCCGTCCCTGCTGAAAAGACCTCTATTCTCTCGGCCTCTCCCCTGCCACTGAGCTGTCACGTGCAAGCAGCCGTGCGGCCGGGGCACGTGTCACACGTGAGTCCACGGGAGCTTGGTGTGCGTGGCGAGCTCGTGCCAGATCGGCTCATCCTCTTCCATTCTGTTCCCTCAGCTTTCTTCTCAGACTCCCTTGCTTGGAAGAAAGCTCTGGCAAGAACCTATACGTATGCTATGAAAACAAGATTCTGTGTGTGCTATATATAGCTGCGCACAGGTGTTACATAAGGAGTGCACGTGCCGTGAGTGTGAAATGGAGTCGGAAGACCCAGATGCATAAATCTACTCGCAGCCACGTGTATCTGTTTGCAGATGACCCGGCGGTCCTGGCCCTCACCCAGAGAATTACTTAGGACCATTCGAGATGAAGCATACTTGCGAACAGGTTCTAAAAACCAACTAATGGAAACAAAAAGTCAAGTTGTTTCCAAGTTGACCTAAGATTTTTATTTTAAATGCTACCCAATGAAAGTTATTTATGAGACATTTTCTATCATCTTACACTCAGAAACCTCTAATGGTTTCCCATTGCCTGTGGTGAAAAATATACAGATTTCTGTTTGGTTAATCAAGCTGTTCTGCAGTCTGGACCTAATAGTATCTATCCATAAGACTGTGTCTTCCTTTGCTCATATATCAGAGCTTATGTTTGGTTGTATGTTTTTGACCACACACACAAAAAAACAAATTTCTTGGATAAATGTAAGTGACACACACAACCTTAATCTACAGATGGCCCATAGCTGAGAAGGAGAATGCATCGATTTAGTCAACTAATATTGAATACCTAAGCCTAGCTGGGCTTGGTTCTAGCACTGGGGAGCAATGAAGAAAGCAAAGCCCCTGTCCCCTGGGGAGCTTGGCTGCTGGTGGGGGGGACAGACCCCTGTGTCAGGTGCGGGGCGGAGACCGGGCCTTGAGGAATCGTGTTGGGAATGGTTGAGGCGGCTTTAGAGTGAGGGTCAGTAAAGAAGGGCGGATGTCCAAGGACCCAGCACAGACAGAAGAGCCGATGGGACAGGAGGAGAACCGAGAGGTGGCTTCCGCTGAGGCCAAGGAAAGAGAGCATCCTGGGAGGAGGGGCCATCAACTGAGTCAGATGTTGCTGACACAGCAAGTAAAATGAAAATGAGAATTGGCCGTTGTGGCATGGATAAGAGCCGTTTCAGTTGAGAGGTACAGTCAAAAGCCTGATCACAGTAGAGTTTGTAGATTGAAAAATTGTGCCCCCACCCCTCAAATTCATATGTTGGAGCCCATACCCCCCCCCCACGTGATGGTATTTGGGGAGGGGGCTTTTGCCCCAGCCCCCTCCCCGCCACATGCACAGAGGAAAGGCCAAGTGAGGACGCAGAGAGGAGGTGGCCATCTGCTAGCCAGGAGAGCCTCTCCAGAAACGGAATGTGCCGGCGCCTTGCTCTGGGACTTCCAGACTCCAGAACTGTGACAAAGCAAATGTCTGTTGTGTAAGCCACCCAGGCTGTGGCACTTGCTGTGGCAGCTGAAGCTTACTAATACCGTGGGCTAGGAGGGAGTGGAGGAAGAGTGGCAACAGCCGGAACAGACAGATTTTGCTAGAGGAGTGAGCAGGGAGGTTAGGAGAAAACGTTGCTATATAGGGTTTTGATTTAGAAAGTTCAGACCAAATGACCGTTGACCATTGAAGTTAACAACGCAGGTCGTCGGGGCATTGGTGAGAGCAGGTTCAGTTGAGTGGCACAGTCGAAGGCCTGATTATAGTGGAGTTTGCGGATTGAAAATTGTGTCTCCCCCAGATGCATATGTTGAAGCCCTAAGCCCCCTGTTTGTTGGGTTGGCCCAACAGGCCAAAACCACTGTGATCAATTTAGTAGGAGCCCACACGTGGGTTCAGATGGCCAAATGTTCATGGACAGTTCATGACTTCCCAACAGCTCATGAGGAAAGGCCTGGGTTCTATGACCCTTAGTGCCGTAGGAGCCACTGTGTGATGGGAACATCAAAAAAGCCACACTGACCCTGACTTAGACACACAGAAGAAGCAGGGCACGTGAACCAAAGACTGCAGGCTCCCCGAGCCACACCTGGCCAAACGTGGGCACGTTTCTTGGCTGAGCCCTCCACTCGTTAGAGAGAGGGACACACGAGAGAAATTTTCAAATAGTAAAAATCTCTTGAAGAACAAAAGGTGTTCAGCTTGGAGAAGACTTAGGGGGAGAGATCTGTCTGCCTTCAGCCACTTGAAGGATTGTCACGTGGCAAAGGGGTCACACTTGCTTTGACAAGTCAGAGATAGAAGTTAAAGGGAAAGTGTTTCGGTTGTCTGTTTCTATGGAACAACCGCCCCCCTGAAATGTGGTGGTTTCAGACAATTTGTTATTTCTCACAATTTTGTGGGTCGGCAAGGTGGTTCTCCTGCTGGTTTTGCGTCACCTGGGCTGACATGACTACACTCCCATGGTGGCCTGGCGAGCCTGTGTGCTCAGCCGGGTCCCTCAGACCACATGGCCTTTCATTCTCCATGTGGCAAAATTGGGCTCCGTCACATGGTGAGGGCTGTGACCCAGGAGGGTGAGACCGGCGGCACAGCCCTCATCCAGCTTGTGTCACATTTGTCCCCTTGGCCAAAAATAGGTTGTATGGCCACGCCCACGGGCACAGTGAGAGAAGACAGCACACAGGTGTGGATGCCAGAGATGTGGTTCACTGGATTCCCATTCAGGGGTCATCAAACTATGGCCCGTGGGCCACATGTGGCCCACCGAGGACATTTATCTGGCCCGCCAGGTGTTTTTGCCACTGCTGCCTGTCCTGCTTAGCAGCTGACTCGTCTTTGGCCCACAGTGTGCATGTATGGAATGTGTGCTGCACTCTCCAATGGCCCTCTAACCGTCTGAGGGACAGTGAACTGGCCCCTTGTTTAAAAAGTTTGAGGATCCCTGGATAGATGAAGAAACCAGGGCTCAGAGATGCTGATTCAGATGGACAGGGGCCTTTTGCAATAGCTCTTCTCTCTGCCTGGAATGCTGTTTCCATGAATTCATGTGGCTGGCCCCTTCCTGTTATTCAGATCTCAGCTGTGAATGTCTTCTGCTCAGAAGTCCTCCCCAGTCACCAAGTCTAAAGTGGCTCCCACATCATTGTATTTAAACTCTTTGTGTAGCACACACTCGTCACCTTTTTCAGATGCTCTGGGTTTTTTTTAAAAACCTTTCTTAATTGCCGATTATCAGTTTTCCCTACTAGAAAGTAAACTCCATGAGTACAAGATTTTAATACTTTTTATTTTTCAATGCTCAACTTGATTTTGATTCCACCAATCAGATATGCATATGGTGATTTATATACTCATATTTTTTTATTTACACAAAGCTTACTGTTTTTTATTGCTTAATAGTCCTTGAATTTTGTCATTTTTTTTTTCTAGAATCATTTTTCTTTTTTCTAAGGTACATCCTTTAGACATTCCTTTAGTGAAGGTCTGATCTCCTGAAATTTGATTTTGTATGTCTGTAAATGGCTTTATTTTCTCTTGTTCTTAAAATATAGTTTCCATGCATATATTTAAGTTGACAGTGATTTTCTCTCAGCATTTGGAAGATATCATTCCATTACCTTCTGGCTTTCATTATTGAGGTTGAGGTCAGCAGAAAGTCTAGTCTTTATAATCACTGTTCCATGAGTAGTGCTTTTTCTTTCTTTGTTAAACCTTTCTGGATGTTTCCATGACCTTTTTGTATTTGCCTTTCTATGATTTTGTTATAATGTGTCTTGTTTGGAACTGGTTGGATTCTTTGAAACTGGTGTTAACTCTGGAAAATTCTGAGCCATTATCTTTTCTAATATTTTCCCCCCTTTTTCTCTATTTGTACCTTCTGGAACCCCAATTATACTTATGTTGCATCTTCTCATTCTTTTTTTCCTATCTTTTATTTATATTTTTCACCTTTTCCTCCCTGGTGCATTCTGAGTGGTTTTTCAGTTATATCCTCCAGTTTACTAGGTAAACTTTTGCTGTGACTAATATACTGTTAAACCCATTCAGTGAGTTTTAAATTTAATTTGTTATTTTATTTAAAGAAGTTATATTTGGTTTTAAAAAAATACTTGGTTCAACTTTGATAATCTCTTGCTCCTTTATAATAAATATTTTTCTAATAATTCAATTCCTGCAGGCTCTGTAGGTCTGATTCTACAATTTATTGTTTCTGCTGACTCTTACTCACATTGGCTTTTATTCCCTTGTGAGTAGTGATTTTTCTCTTTACTTGTAAAATTTATGCAAGGCCTGAGTTGAGGGTCCATTCCTTAAGAGAGAATTAGAATTATTTCTGCTGGGTACTTAGAGCACTATCAACCTGGGACCACTGTCAACTAAATTTGGAGTTTAAAAAAATTTTTTGCCCTTATGAACCCACAACTGGTGTGAATTCCAGTCTTGAATCTTTATAAATATTAGCTTGTGGTAGAAAATATTAGGGAAGATGTCTTTATCCCTGCTACCTTCCTACTCTAAGAGTCAATGCTGAGCCAGACAAATTTCCTTCTATGGGGACACTGAGGTTTCTGTTTATAGGAGTTTCAGCTAATATGTGTCCCATTCTGTTTGGGCCCTAGGATTTATTTTTTCTCCAGTCTCTAAGTGTGTGCCTCTAGGCCACTAGGAAATCCATGGATTTTTCTAAAGGAAAATGCCTCTGTAGATTGATCCCCATTGAATTATATTCATTTTCTCTGATTGTTTTCATCATTCTGCTACTAGCTCAGCCATGGTCTAAAGATATGTTTTATGTTTTATTTGGCATTTTTAATCTTCTATACTGGTCTCTCCTCATTTAGTCCAACATATTTCCAGAAGCAAAAGCACCTATTCTTATTCTACACTATATTAGTTTGCTTCCAAGCTTGACAAACACTTCTCAGAGATATAGCCAAAAGTCATTTCTGTTTTGAGCAATGTTACCAAGATCCTGTTCCCCTGATCTTAAAAATTGCCCTTCTCTCTTGCCCCCAGCCTCTCTAACCATAAAGAAAAGCAAGGGTCTTGGCAAATGTGGCTGGAACACAATAAAAACAGGAAAACAGATATGAGAATAAATTGGAGATATTGATTGAAGTCAGGTTGTGAAAGACTATTTGGGCAGCTGGTTTTTATTCTAAGTCAAACAGAAAGCCAGTGAAGGGTGTTAAACAGGGGAGGGATGTGAACTCATTTTATTTAAAAGGTACAAATGTGGATGGCAGACTGTTGGAGAGCAGAAGTGGGAAAAGGCAGACCTGTAAGGATGCTATTGTAGTCATCCAGGTAAAAAATGGAGGTAGCTTGAAGTAGCATGGTAGCCATGGGATGCCAAAATGTAGACGGATGTATTATCTGCTGTTGCAGATATCTCAACATATGTATTATCTCATATTTGATATATATATATATCATATTTGATATATATATCTCATATATGATAATATATGTATTATCTCATATTTGACAGCGTAAAACAATAGGCATTTGTATTACCAGTTTCTGAGGGCTAACAGTCTAGAAGCAACTCAACTGGGTATTTCTGGATTGGGGTTTCTTGTGAGGTTATATTCACTCTGTTGGCTGGGGCTGCATTCATCTCAAGGCTAAACTAGGCTGAAGAATCTACTTTTTCTTTTTGAAACAGAGTCTCACTCGGTTGCCTGGCTAGAGCATCAGCCTAGCTCACAGCAACCTCAAACTCCTGGGCTTAAGTGATCCTCTTGCCTCAACCTCCTGAGTAGCTGGGACTACAGGCATGTGCCACCATGCCTGGCTAATTTTTTTATTTTTAGTTGTTTGGCTAATTTCTTTCTATTTATAGTAGATATGGGGTCTTGCTCTTGCTCAGGCTGGTCTTGAACTCTTGAGCTTAGGCAATCCTCCTGCCTCAGCCTCCCAGAGTGCTAGGATTACAGGCGTGAGCCACTGCGCCAGGCCTGAAGAATCTACTTTCAAGCTCGCTCATGGGATTATTAGAAGGCTCAGTTCCTTGCTGGCTGTTGGCCAGAGGCGTCTGTTCCTGCCACATGAGCCTCTTTAGGAGCTATTCACAACACAGCAGCTTGCAGTTTGCTTCCGCCAGAGTGAAGGGACATGTAGACATAGACATACATATGTACACACACATACATACAGAGAGAGAGAGAAGAGATAGTAAGCACACAAGATGGACAGCACAGTCTTTTTATAACCTAATCTCTTCAGTGACAGACCATCAATTCTGCCACATGTTGTAGGTCATACAGATCAACCCTGGTACAATATGGGAGGGACTGCACAAGGGTATGGATACCAGGAAGTGGGGATCTTGGGTGCTGGGGCCATCTTGGGTGCTGCCTACCATAATGAGTATGAGATCTACTTTGTAGAACAAACAAGACTTTATTAATGAATTTGATGTGGTATGTGAGGAAAAGGGAGGAATCAGGAATGACTTCTAGGTTTTTGGTTTGAGCTACTTAATACAGTGGGAGCCACTGGAAAAGAAAAGTATTGGAAGTGGGGAGAAATCATGAGTTTTATTTTTCAACTTCTGAAATTTGTGAAACCTTTTGGATACCCAAGCGGACATGCCAAGTAAGCAGTTTGAATGAATTATTCTGGAGCTCAGAGGAGAGCTCAAAGAGAAGATTAAATTTGGGAGTCATAGCCTACGGATGGATTTAAAATGGAGGCACTGGACAAGATCACTGGGTTGTAGTCTTTCTCAAGCTTAGCTGCCCATTAGAATCACCCGAGAAACCGTAAAACATTTGGACACCAGGCCATTCTCCAAACCAATTAAATCAATATCCCTGATGGTGGCACTCAGCCTTAGGACTTTTAAAGCTCCCCAGTGATTCCAATATGCAGCTGAGTTTGAGAACCACAGACAGGGGAGAAGATGCCATTGAGAAGGGAGCCCAGGACGGCTTCGTGGTGTGAGGGTAGAGGACAGTGTGGCATTCCAGAGATAAAGTGATGGCAGAAGGCACAGCTTCTTTCACAGTGCCTGAGAATCGGTTATGTCGTTAGCCTGCTGGTCAGCCGTGACAAGCTGGAGAGCCAGTTTGTGCATTCCACGTACAGAGGCTATCATCTGGGGCCAGTGAAGACCATATAGGATATTTTGGAATTTCAAAATGTGAAAATTTGAACATGCCAATTCCATTTTGTAATGCAATGAGACTTCAATTAGATCCAAAGTATTTACCAAGTATTCCTCTGACTTTTTAAAATTAGTAATAAAAGTTAAGCAAGTTCAAATCTCTTTAAGGGTAGATAATACTCTCTTTAAGGGTGGATAAGAGATGTGGCTTGATTCAATCTGGAAGTTTCTGAAGTCAGGATATAAGAGGGAAAAGAATAAGTGTCCAGTCCAATTTAACTTTAGGTTAACAACAGCATGCCAGTTCTTGCATGTGGGAAGATTTTGGGCAATCCATTGTTAAATAGGTATTTGGAGATATTTTTCCATTCTATGGGGATTTGCACATTGAGACATTCATTTTCTAATATTGAGATCTCCATTTCTTACCTCCCTTACCCCAAGCTTTAGCAGACTGTTGTACTTGAGTGAGCTAAGAGATCAACGGCTTATAGCTGTGTACTCAACCCTGCTTCCTGAGACATTGAAACTGTGCTCTTGATCCGACTGATTTATTTTCCATGACTGGTGATCAACCAATCAAACAGGTCAAATTTATGACTATTGAGACCTTGAGAAGTATATAGCATATTCCCTCACCCCATACCTGCACCTGACTGGGTTATTTTAAAAGCTATCAATTTGTCTGTGTTTTTGTTTATGATTATGAGAATCATTAAAGGAACCTTAAAATGCTCTGTAGTTGGAGTCCAAATGCCTGGGTTCAAGATTTAGCTCTCCCGCCTGTTGGCTGTGAGCCCTGTGCGAGCCACTCAGTCTCACTAAGCCTGTTTTCCCCTCTGTAGACTGGAGACGGCCCCTGCCTTATCTCTTTCCTGTGGTCATTGTCTACAGTGGACAGGATCGCTTGCTTTGAGGAGTATAGAGAAATACGTGACTGTGAACAGCCTTATTTTGCTGCTGTGAAGTTCTGGGCATAGGCACAAACCATTCACTGGCTTTAGGCATTTGCTTTCTTGCTTTCTCATCACCAGGCCTTTCCTTCCTTCCAAATCTCATGGCCCAACATTGTACTTTTTCAGTAAGTCCTTCTTAATTAACCCCATCTTGGTTCGATTATCATTGGTGTTTTTCTTGAATGCCAGAATATGTTTCTCTCTTTACATTAGGCACCATTCACTTGAGTGTTTCTATATAGATGTCTCAAATTTGTGCCAAAAGTTCCTTGTAGATCTGCATTGAATTGTTTATTGCTTCTGGAGGTTGGTGACTGGAGATTATTGCCCAGTTTTGCAGCATGCATCAACATGAAGGTTTTATCCATGTGGACCATGAATTTCTTTTTACATCAAATGTGTACTTCTCACAGATCTTCACAAATTAGCATCACCCAGAAAGCAATCAAGCTTGGGATGTTTGTAGACATTTTCTTTCAAGTATAATGCAGTCTTTCTCTTGTTAAAGCAATTCCTGGCTCCCAGAGTTTTGATAATTGGGTATCAGCCAGTGAGGGAGGGAAGAAACAGTCATTTTTGCTTTTCATTAGCAAGAGCATGTCTTCATCAGCACACTCCACTGAGATTTCAACGTCACTGTCCTCCCTTCCTCTCTTTCAAGTTGTTCCAAGCCCAGTGACATTCGAAAGGATGAGTCATTGTCTAAATGTGGAGGGTGTTATTCTGCAGGCACAACTGTGCGTGCTTGGGTACCAGCCCAGTCCGTGATGCTAAGCATGGCTCTGACCTCACAGGGGATGGAATTCTGAAGATTATCCTCTGTGAGCTTGAAAGTGGCATAAATAATGATCTGATCTTTTTGGAACCCCCACAGGGACAAAAGGACTCAAGCTGATGCTTTGGGGATTTAGAAAATGAATATACATCATAGATTTCTGTGGTGCAGCAGAAATAACAGCACTCTTGGAGACAGGAGACCTGAGTTGGAGTCTTGCTCTTTCACTAGCTTGTTGTGTGATCTTGGGCAAACCCTGTTATCCCTCTAGACCTCAGAGAGGAGGCAAGTTAAACTGGATCATCTTAAAGCTAATTTCCTTAAGAATCCAAAGTTCTACTGAAAGTTATGAGATAATGCTGATGCAGTTTACAAGGACTTTACAGTTTTTCGTGGTCTCCCAATATTTCTGCCGATCTGCAGAGGTGGGAGGGAGAGGGGGCTATTCAGGGGTAAGTTTCTGGATGTCTAACAGATAATATGTAACATGTGGTGAAGGAAGATCGGAAGCCAGAAATGGAAATGGGGAAAGAGATGAAAGAAAAGTAGAAAAGAGGATGTTCTTATGTTTCTGGCCATACTTCCATTCTTCTGATTGTAGATTTCTGGCCACTTCCAAAGGTTCCAGGGTGATTACTGATATTATCTAAGGCACAGGGTGTGAACCTGTTTCGGCCCCAATTGGGGGCTGAGGTGACCCCCTAAATCACTCAGTTTCAGGAACAGATGTTTGTGAGGATCCTATCTTCTCTGAGAGCCTGGACCTACTGCCCTGGGGCATCTGGGTGTTGGGTCCTAGTCCTAGCTCGTGGCTTTCTTGTCACTTGTCAGGGTTAGTATTTCATAAGCTGGTGTTCTGAAAGAAGAGTCTTATGACCAACCCAGCCTGGGAAATACTCTGAGTTTATTGAAATCAAACAGATTTCCATATTGCAAGATTTCTTAGAGTCTTTTATCACTAATTGTGTATGACTAGCAACTAAGAGGAGAAATACGATGTGCAACATTCCTCAAACTTATTTGACTGTGGAGACCCTCCCCACACCTATTTACTTACAAGATTTCTAATAAACCTCTGAGAAGCAACTTTTGGGGAAATACTGCTCTAAATTGATGACTTTCTAGAATATTCCACCTCAAACCTCATCTCTTTGGGAGGTCAGTCCTGATTAAGTTTGGGAGGATGAATGAGTTGGGCTGACAGTGCCCCTTGTGGCACCATTCCTCTTTAATTAAAACCTGAAAACAAATAAAGGAGGTTGGACAACATCTTTAAACAAGGGCAACATGAGTTAAGTGTTCTCTTAGGGATCTTACATCCATAGGACTTTCAAAGCCCCAGAGGCCTTTCTCAGGAGCCCCAAATCAGAAGCTATTTCATCCATCCCATTCCTCACCACAGCCCCTGCCATGCTCTCCCCAGGGCCCCTCAGATATCAGGCACCTCCTTGGCATCCCTGGCAAGCCCATGTCTGAGTGCCTCAAGTGACAGGTGGCTTCTACAGTCCATTACATCTTTGAACAGCTCTGCTTAATGAATGACTTGCTATCGACATCTCCTCACTAAGAATTTCACTCCCTAGGAGAGAGAGACTTTCTCCATTCATTCCTTACCAGCTATTTATTGAACATTTACAGTGAGCAGGAAATAATGAGAGATCAAAGGTATAGAATAGTCTTCTGCCCTCCGGAAGGAATGGAAGGCAAGTGCACGAAGAAATGCAAGGTTGTTTATGGCTGGAGGCAAGAACATGCTGTGAGTGATCAGAGAAGAGAGAAACCAATTTCTGCTGAGGGCCCCAGAGAAGTTTCAAAGAGGGGGCAGCCTCTGAACCATGCCTTGGGGTTGGGAGTGGACAGAGAAGGACATAGAAGGACTTTAAAAGTGGAAGGAGTGGCTGTGGGAGAAAAGGCAGAAAGGACGGGGCTTGGGGGAGGTTCCCAGGAGTGTTCACACATAGCTGGGGATTTGGGGTGAAAAGCAAAGGCACTAAGTAGCGTCAGTCCAAGGAGGACTTAGCAGAAGAACACAAGGGTCCCTGTCAGGATGGGGCAGTGCCTCTCATGGACTTCCTCTTCCAGACCCCGCCACGGGCCCTTCTGTCCCTGCACATCTCTGCCCAACATGCAGGTTCCCAGGAGAGAGAGAACAAATGGCCCAGCCAGCTCATGGCTCCACCTCTGGAGTCTGTTGCAAAAGGAAAGGGAGGGCAATAAACATTTGAAAGATCCGTAGAATGATGCCCAGCATAGAAGAAGTTGCTAAATAATAAAATCGGTAGTGTATAAATTATGCTAGACAATAAAACTATACTTCTCCCAAATCATCTTATAGAAGATCAGTCTGGAAGAGTAAGTTGTACTGAAGATGAGGGGTATGTGTGGTGGGGGTGGTGGTGGTAGAGGGAAGGCAGCCAAGGCTTCCAGCACAGACTGAAAGAACAGGCAGGAAGATTCTTCCCGGGGCAGCCCATGGGGTCAGTAGGATTGTGGCTGCCATTCTAGATGCAAGAGCTGGGGTAAGACCACAGGTGCAGTAGGAATGGTTTGAGTGGACAGGGAAGGGCTTTATTCTAACTCTCCATGTGGTACTGTATGGATTCCCTCACTGGACAAGACTTCCTGCTCCCTGTAGTCTGACTGTTGCAGGCCTCAGAGCTATCTGTCCTGGTTTCTGCATCAACCACAAATTGTCCCTGCTAGTGAAAGTGCATGAGGACGCTTAGCAGCTGTGACTGGGGTGCTCGTGGTGGTGGAGAGGGGCAATTCTAGGAAGAGGGGTGGCCGATGTGGGTTCTTGGGGCAGAGGTCCTTAAGTGCCAGTCACACACAGGTGGCCCAAGACAAGTGAAAATGTGGGTATAAGGTTAGCAAGTGTCCTTCAGGAGGGCCATCTTGCAGCTCTGACACTGGCCCTTGCTTTTCTTGTAGATATGTTGAAATGTCCTCTCTCATTCTCATTCCTCATCCCCACCCCCTTTCTAATTTTAAATAAAATAATGGTAAAAGTAGATGGTAGTAGGTTTTTCTCCCTAAATGTCCTAACTTAGCAAAATAAGGAATTGGCAACCCTATTTTTAAATTTTGTAAGTCTATAAATTCGAAAAGCCTGGGAAAAATTAATGGCAGACTGGGTACGCAGGTTTATTTTTCCTCTGTTCCCATATCCATGGAAATGACAAAAACAATGGAAAAAAATCATAACAGCCATAAAGACTTGGGAGGGTACCACTAAGAGATAAAAGAGAGAAGACTTTCTGAAACATACTAGATGAATCAGTGCATGAGTAGTCATATAAAAGAATACAGACAGCAAAAGAAGTATGAAAATATGCTCAGCTTTCCTATGAATGAAATGTAAATCAAGAGAATAATGAGATGCCATAGTGTTTTTTTTTTTTTTTTTTTTGTCTTATAGATTAGCAGACTTTTTGCAAGCTTGTTAAAAATGCCATGTTCGGTGTGATGAGCACTTGGAGAAACGGTTCTTTTCATAGATTTATGTTTTGTGTATAATTTAGTTACAAACTTCTGAAGGGAAATCGGGCAATATCTGTCAAATAAACGTACAAATACAACTTTTGATTCAGCAGTTCTACTCTGGTAACCAACTTTCAGCTAACCAGCTCCCTGTGCTACCTGTTCCTTTGGTGCCAGGCACTGATAGATTCGGGGAGGTGCTGGATGCTGTGTTGGGGTGTGTGCTTTCCAAGAGCCTACTTTGTTTATTCCCAGATCTGTTCATTTCTCTTGTACTTGGTAATCTTGCAATTTACATCAAAATATATGAATCTTTGAAATGAGTGGAAAATAAGGGTTTTTTAAAAATTATGAATGTGATGTTAAATATATTTTTGTAGAGAAAATAAATAAACCTTTGCTATTCGACAATATGGAGATGGTTGAAGAATACTGATTTACCCATGAGATGAAATATTATGCTGCTAATAAAATTATGTTGTCAAAGAAAACTTATCAAGTGAAAACAATAAAGATATATAATTATGTTTCAGTGGGATTCTAATGTTGTAAATATTAATGTATCTGTTAACGATGCCTCAGGGAGACAGTAATGTAGGTGATTTAGAGTTTGTTCTTGATAATTTTCCAAATTCTGCATAATGACTATGTATTACTTTAGTCATCTTTTAAAAAGATGTTTTAAAAACTTATTTTCTGAATACACATTGTGAATAATAATAATAATAATAATAAATCACCACTACATAGCTGATAAGCTAGCAATCCCATGCAAGTCAAATAAAGGACTTCATGAACTTTCTTCAATGGAACCTTGGCCTGCTCTGAAGACCTGAGTCAGAGAATTGTCAGCTACATGATCAATTAATGGGGGACAGGACAGTCACCTCCAGACAGGACAAGCTACTGAGATTATGGACAGAGGGGGCTGTGGCACTCACGTGAGCTAGACACATCAGTTTAGTTCAGAGGGACCAAGAATAAAAATGTGTCTTGGTCATTGACTTTTGTTTGTTTGTTTTAAATTATGAAATATTTTAGATATTTACAAAATTCCAAAGAATTGTTTCATGAACACCATGCATCTACCACTCAGTTTAAGAAACAAAATATTATAGGTATGGTTGAAATGCCCCATAATTACCTTACCCAAGATGTAACCAATGTTCTGAATTTGATGTTTTCATATCCATGCATATCTTTACACTTTCAATATCTAAGCATTTGTTCTTAATATATTGCTTTGCATGCTTTTAACTTTATATAAAATATCTGCCTGAAACTTGGGGTTCTTGTTTTGTTTTCCTTTTTGCAAAATGGTTCCATGTTGATACATGTAGCTGTAGTTGATTAATTTTGACTACTATGTACTTTTCCATTGTAAGAATGTGTCCTTATTTATGTATTCTTCCTTTGATGAACATGTGTGTTGTTTCCAATCCTTTTTCTATTAAAAGCAAAGGTATGGAACACATTCTTACACACTCAGGATTTTCCTAAAAGAGTAGATTTTAGGCGCTCTTACCACATATGCACAAAATGGGTAACTACGTGGATAATGGTTATTTTAATGTGCTCGACTATAGTAACTATTTCATTATCTATGTATGTATTAAAATATCATGCTGTACATCTTAAATATAATTGCAGTTAGAAAAACAGAAAAAGAAAGAAAAAAAAATCCTATATATAACTCCATAAAAAGAAAAAGCTCTTGCCTGTGAAAAAGTTAATAGAAATTAAAAGGTAAATAAAAGATTGGGTTCAAATTTACAGCAAATAATCAAGGAGGTAATATCTTTATAACCTTAAAAATTCTTTTTTTGTTCTGCATATTTGGAGGTGGTCATCTAATGTTTTTAATGATCTTCCTAATGGTGCTAGAGCAAGGCAGCTGGTTCCATGGGAAGCTAAGAGATGAGGTAAAGATTCTTATTAAGACAGATTCTTTAACATTTTTCAAGACATCGCCTTCCAGTAGGGCCTTTCAAAAGTCACTTCCCACACTGAGAGGGTTGGAAAGGAATGTGGGTATTGTCACATACCACAAGTCATTCATCAAGTGGTAAATTGGGATGTTCTAGGGCATTGTGATAACTACAGACTATTATATAGAAGGACTAAGGAACAGCATGCTTCCCACTAGGTTATTTGAACAATATATGATTATTATGGGCCAATGCCTGGGGCTTGGATATATTTTTGTTAAGGTGAAATTTTCTTTGTAATGGAATTGGTTATAATGGGATTTGATCTCCATTCATCTCACTTACCCATTCTCCCTCTGGCGTCTTTGATAGCACTTGCTCCTGTTGCAGCAATCAACCCAGCTGTGTCTAAGGACCCAAACAGGCCTCTCATTTGTGACCAAAAGCTCTCCACTGGGGCTCCCCTCATAAGCCTTAGATATCTTTGATTTACCAAACATCCATCCATCATGGATGCCCTCACTCAACCCGCTTTCCCAACACGTTTATTGTCTTACTTAGCTTATCTCCCTCGGAACTCTCCCAGCCTGTTTAGACACTACAACTCGGTTTGTCACACATTAGGAATGATGAATGGTTATGTTCTGGAGGGTTCTGAAGTTTTGCCGCTGGCAGGCGTGAGTGCTGTGCCTGTCTGGCTGGGGTGGTAGGCAGTCAGAGGATGATGCTAACACGCTTCACATCCCAGGGTTTCAATAATGACATCTGCCAGCCAGCGTGCAAGAATGTTTGAAGTTGAATTTGTAAGTTTGGTGTAGAAGGAGGAGAGTGGGCATGGTGCTACCTACCAAATCACCACTCCAGCCCACACAATTCAAAGGTCCACTGGGTATTGGTTTTATTAGACAATCTACATGCAAATAAATAATTTGTCTTCTCCTGAGTGCTATGTTAAGTATATTAAATGTTGGTCATATTCACCTACTTGTTCTCTTCCTTTTCTTGTTCTGTACATAGGCTGATTCTGCAAGAAGGTGCAGAAAGGGCAGTGGCTTATGGCATTTCACTTGCCAGGTCCCTAGACGAGCTTCCTCTGCCGAGGTGCCTGAGATCCTGTCATTCTTGGCTTCTGGGAAAATGTGACTCTATCATGGTTGAGGAGTGTAAATCATCATCACTCTCAGGTTGTGATTAATTAATTAATTAGCTTAGTCAGAGATTCGGGGTTCAGAGGAAGTACAACACAAATGTTCATTCATTCAGAAGACTTTTAATAAATAGTGGGCATGTGCCAGGTACCCTGTCAGGACTAGAGATTGAAAGGTGTTGCCCACACCTTGCTGTGCCCTGCCCTATGGTGGCACATGGTCTGGTGATATCTCACAGCACTGAACTGGGGGCTGAGGGCCTTGGATTCTAGTGCCAGTCCTGTGCCAGATCTGAGAGCTAGCTGAGCCAGGGAGCCTTTTGGGCCACCATTTCTATATCAGTAAAGGGTGGAGGATGGAATAGGAAGTCTGAAGTCCCTTCTACCTTTCCTGCTATGAGCATATAGGCTTTTATTTTTCTTGAATAGGTGTTACCTCCACACTGATGTTCACACGTCAACAGTAGAAAATGTCCCCACCCCCGTGCTCACCTGTTCAGTCTCCTCTCCCTACTCATGCAAGTCACCATTGGTGTTAGTTTCTTGTCCTTTCAGATATTTGAAAAATGTGTGTTCAAGCCAATGCAAATCTACATGCTTTATCCTTTTTTCATTTAATACAAGATGTAGCATACTATAAACACTGTTCTACATCTTGCTTTTTTTCCAATTAGCAATACATCTTGGATCTTTCCATGTCAATATAGAGCTTCTTCAATCTTTTTTTTAATAACTCAATAGAATTCCATTGTATGTATGTTCAATAACTTAACCAGTTCCAATATAGATGACAATTTGGCTATTTCCATTTTCTTACTACTCTAAGAAATGCCAAAATGCATAAGGTTGCATTTCCATCATTTTGCACACTGTTAAGTATGTCAGTAAGATAATACCTAGAAGTGGAGTTTCTGGGTCAAAGATATACATGTTGGTAATTTTGAAAGTGTAATGTATTTTTTTCTGACACCACTTCTGATATTAAACATATGGTGGGTTTCCAGTAATAATTCTCTGATTCTCCAACACCAACTGGTTGTCCAACAATTCAGTTCAATTGTTGTGTAGGCACTAATTACCCACAGGTAATGTCAGACTCTCCAGGTTTAAGGGCCCAGGTGCACAGAACAACCCCCACGTCAGATGCCAGCTGCAAATGGGGTGCCCAGGCCACCCACATTTCTGTACAGCCTACTATAAATTAAGGGCTTCCTGTGACCCTCCTTTCCTTGCTCTAGTTTCAAGAATTCAGTAGAACAACTCACAGAACTCAGGAAAGCACTTTATATACTAACACTAATTTATTATAATAGGTGCAACTTAGGAACAGCCAGATGGAAGGGCGAGGTGGTTGGGGCTGATGGGAGTGGTGGGCAGAGTCTCTGTGCCATTTTCCCAGCACATCAGTGTGTTGGCCAACCTAGAAGCTCTTCAGGTCTTGTTGTTCAAGACTTTTTATAACTTAGTCTCCAGCCCCACTCCCATTCTGGAGGTCGGGGTGGGGTTGGGGTGGAGCTGAAAGTTCCCACCTCCTACTCACATGTTGCATGAATTTAGGATGCTGGGAGGATATTCACCACATCACCATCTTTTTTTTGTTGTTTTCTTTTTCTGGCTTTTTTTTTTTTGAGGTTGAGTTTGATTTCAAATGTAAGGTTCTAGCTGCTGATGACCTCTCACTGGAGGAATGACCAGGGAGAGCTCAGTGGATAGAGACTGTTGATTTGGTTAAGCAAGGGACTGTATTGAAAATCCCCGCTTTGCATGTAGCATGACTTGGCTGTTTCACTCAGGCGAGGATGCTCTTTTTCTACTCCCTTCCTGAGTCCTGGCCAGTGAGGGGTGAGGCTGAGGAGCTCCTGTCATCTCATGAAGGCAGCTTCCCCTGTCTGCATTAATGTTGTGTCCTGGAAAGGCCATCTAAAAGGGTCCAGAAGCTCTGAGTTCTAGTTCCCACTTCCTCCATGATCTGGCTAAGCTGTTGACTTCTCTGATCCTCAGCTCTTGCACCTAGAGAGAGGGGAGCCAGACGTGCGTCAGAGATGGCCAACTGATCACTGAACTTCCTTTTCCTCCATTCATGGGACAGAGGCCGAGACTCGGAAGCTCTGGGGCAGCTGTGTCCAACCACACTTTCTGGACGATGGCAGCGTTCTATATCTGCACTATCCAATGTGGCAGCCACTGGCTACATGTGGCTATTGAGAGCTTGACATGTGGCTAGTGTAACTGAGAAACTGACTTTTAAATTTTATTTGCCTTAATTTGCATTTCAATTTAAACAGCCACATGTGTCTAGTATCTATCACATCTAGCTACATGTGTCTAATGAAACCCTAGAAGATGGTGAAGCCACAAGACAGAAGGATCTTGGATCCCTGAGTCACCCTGAGGAGGAGAGCCACCAGTTTTGTTTTTTTTTTTTTTTTTTTTTTTTTGCCTGTAAATTTCCCAATAAACTTTACAGTTGCACCACATGACACTAAGAGTATATATATCTGGGCTCTTTTGCAGGATACCTGGGTCCTTGCATGATGCCACTGCTGGGAGGAAAAGTCACCTTCGGTCCCCAAACACCTAAACAGAGTTGTTACATGAACAATAACTACATTCACCTGGTAAGCGACATATTTTCATATTTATTGTTACAGCAGCCAGTGTTGCCTTAACTAATACACCTCCTGTGAGGACAAAATGAGGTAATCTATTGGAAATGCTGTGTAAACCCTAAAGCGCTGCATGAATGTATGGGGCATGCAAGGTTGTCCTGCTGCCTGAAACGGTGTCCAGAGAGAGGTGTTTCCTATGAAGCAGCAGAGGCAGAAATGTGATTTTTTTTACTCTAAGAAAAATGCTTTACACCATGCCCGTTCCCCCTCCCGTCTCCTTTTACAAGATTCTCCCAACTCCTGGCGCTTTGGTCTCAGAGGAAGCCACCGCCCCACTGGCCTCTCTGTTGCCCTCTTGGGCTGTGCCCTGAACAGTGGCCCTGGTCTTCCTTCCTTAATCCTCTTCAGCAAATGCTGCTTAGAAGCAGGTGTAACAGGAACATTCTAGCATGAACCCAAGTGGTGCAGGTGGGGGCTGGCCCCGAGGGGCCGCTGCAGCATGGGCTGAAGGGCTGAGGAGGTAATGCCAAGACCAGGGAGACGTCATCACTCTTGATAATGTGGGGACGCAGGTCCCGGGAGCGTTTCATGTCTGTTTCCCCATCTGCGAAATGGTTGTAAGGGTTCCCGTAACCGAAACCGTGAGGCATGCAGAAGACCCGTGCTCAGAGCTTCCCCAGGGAGCGCAGTGGGCGGGGGTGGAGAGCTGTCCCTCCCGCGAGTCCTAGCAGCCCTGAGGCAGGGTGTCCCCGAGCCGTGATGGATGGAGGTCCCCGAGCGGGTCCCGTGGCAGCAGGCCGCCCGGAGTCTGAGGAGCAGCCGGCTCGGAATGAAGATGAAGCACCAGAGCGCTTTGATGGACGACGGGCAAAGCCTCTCTTGAAATTGGTCTCTCAAAACAATATACAAACTAATACACAAATCAATGCAAAGTGTTTAAACTGCCAGGAAAACTCAGTCCATCCATCACACTTAAGGGGATTTGGGGGCGGTGGGGGCTGGCCATTGCCTGCCTTGCGGTGGCCCTGGGGCGGGAACGTTCTTGCTCCAGGGAGCTGGCCGCCTGACTGAGCGCCTCCCTCTGAGGCATGGGCCCCGGGTGGCTGCAGGTGGGACATGGGCGAGGATTCCTGGCCCTTGCTGTGCTCAGGGCTCTGGGCTGTGTAACGGGAGCTGCAGTCCTTTGTCTCTCTGCTCACCCTCTGGCCACTCCTGGATGGGCCTCACTTCGGAGTGGCCATTGTGACAGCCCAGCAGCACTGGGACCTGCGATCAGCTGACACTGCTGGGTTCTTTTCCCCGCTGCCCTTCCTGCCCCATCCCTCCTGCTCCTCCACCCACCTGGGCTGCCTCACTTCTTTCTTCATCCTCTAAGTAATCACGCCGTCTGCCTTAGACTGGGTATGCTTCCATTGAGATCAAGTGCTTAGCTTTGTATCCATCTTATTCACTCTAGAAATTTCTTAAAACCTGTATCTTATATCATGCCTTGCAAAGTCTTTTCATGTATGTGGTTAGTAGTGTCAGCACCGTTTAACAGGACAGGAGGTTTGAGGCTCAGAAAGGTTAAACGCTGCACCCAGGCTGCCAGAGGGAAAAACCTGGTAGGAACGTAGAACTGCAGTCGTGTTGCATTTCCAAACCCTTGTTCACAGAAGCTGGCCTTTGGCAAGGACTCCACGTGGCCTGGTTTCCAAGGACTCTAGGGAAGGCTTAGAAACTCACCCTCATCTCGGTGGTGCTAGCCACATGACCACATGGCAGGCAGGCATGGGCATCAACCCCTGTATCTCAGCACACTGCGAATTTGGCCAGAGTAAAAGATGGTTACTCTCTTTTTAGACACAGTCTCACTATGTTGCCCTGGCTAGAGTGCCATGGCATCAGCCTAGCTCACAGCAACCTCAAACTCCTGGGCTCAGGCCATCCTCCTGCCTCAGCCTCCCCGAGTAGCTGGGACTACAGGCATGTGCCACCATGCCTGGCTAATTTTTTTTTCTATATATATTTTTAGTTGGCCAATTAATTTCTTTCTATTTTTAGTAGAGACAGGAGTCTCGCTCTTTTTCAGGCTGTTTCGAACTCCTGACCTTGAGCAATCCGCCCGCCTCGGCGTCCCAGAGTGCTAGGATTACAGGTGTGAGCCACGGTACCCGGCAAAGATGGTTACTTTTTAAGGATTTCCCCCCCTGACTAAAAAATGAAAGAATAATCATAATCCTATCTCCAACCATTAGAATAAAGAAAGGCTGGGGATCCCAGTAAAGGGGCCATTGGCTCCCAGGGGCAGAGGACCTCCTGGCTGATGTCCCACCCATCCTCCAACCTCCAGGCCGTGTCCACACCATCCTGGCCAGGTGTGTGTCTGTCTCACCCCAGGCATTTCCAGGGAAGTAAAGATAGGGCCTTCTTCTGGAGCTTATCCTAATGCTTTTCAAAGCCCCTGCTTGGCAGTTTATTTCAAATCCTTACTTTGATAATTTTGATCCATGGTCTTGGTTGGTCTTTGTCCTGTTCTGATGTCTCAAACCTGTGACGCCACTCCCTGAACCTGTGGGCTGTCCTGCGTGCTGTTTGGATCACTCCTGAAACGTATGGCCTGTCCTGGGTGTCCTGCCGTGTGTCGGATGGGGCAGGCTGGAGGCCCCCAGAGGAGTGAGCAGGGCATGGCGAGGAGGGGCCACCGTGGTGCACGGAGAACAACCCGATAGTGACACTCTATGGAAAGGGATTGATTTATTGATTGGGACTCAAAGGGGATGCATTTGGGGAAGGGCAGGCATGCGTGGGGGTGGAGCCCCACTGGGACTGTGGCTGCAGTGGCAGGGAGCAGGCCACACAGCCTGGGCGTTTTGTCCTGAGGGCAGCAGAGAGCCAGGGAAGGTCATTGTGTGGCAGTGCCCACTCAGATGTGGGATCAGAGGTCGGTGGCTGGCTGTGTGGAGAGGGGCTCAGAGGGGACAAGGCTGGGGCAGTGTCTGCCTGTGCCAAGCAAAGACTCATGGCTCCCCTGTGGGGCTAGAGAGGCCCTGGGGCTGCGTGGGCTCGTCCTCCCCGTCAGAGGCCCGGATCTCAGAGGAGGAGCAGGGTGGGGCGTGGGTGGTGATGGGGCTTTGCCGGTGGACCCCGTCTGCTCCTGCAGGATATCTCGGCCGTGGCCGAAAGTAGAACTGCTGTTGTGAGAACCCACGTCTCCCCCCTTCCCACCCCGAGCTGCTCCCTGGGGGCCCCACTTACCCAGCGTCTGGGCCCCAGGGGCTTCTGGGAAGGCAGCCCCCTGCGCAGAGAGCCGCTGGTTCACTCAGGTGCAAAGGCCCCGAACGGTCCACGGAGGAGCAAACAGCAGGGTGTTTCTGTGGACAGAAGAACAAGCAAACAAAACCTCTTATTTTCATAGACAAGTGGAAATCAGAGGCTGAAGCTTATTCCAGGGAAGGCTTTGGGGCTGCTGGCTCTGGGCTGAGCAGTCGCGTCTCACCCTGCGCCCAGGCGCCACCGCTGCGCCCCGCCATTCCCCAGCGGGGCTCGTGGCGACTGAGGCCTTGCCCACCACAGACTTTAAAAAAAAACTGTGGTAAATACACACAGCACAAAGTTTACCGTCTTGACCATTTCGAAGCGCACGGTTCAATAATGGTGAGTACATTCATGTTATCGCGCGGCCATCACCACCATCCAGCTCCCGAACTAATCTTGCAAAACCGAAACTCCACTCCCATTAAGCAAAAGCCCCCCATACCCCGCTTCCCCCTGGCAACCACCATTCTGCTTTCTGTCTTCACGTACCTATTCTAGGTACCTCCCAGAAGTGGGATCATATGGTATTCGTCCTTTTTGTGTCTGACTTATTTCACGTAGCATAAAGTCCTCAGGGTTCATCAGAATTTCCTTGCTTTTTGAAGCTGAATAATATTCCACTGTGTGTACGGTACCACATTTTGTTTGTCTGCGCATCTGTGGGTGGACAGTGCATTGCTCTCGCACTTTGGCTGTTGTACATAAGGCTGCCGTGAACACGGGTGTGCAACTGTCTCTTTGAGATTCTTCTCTCAGTTCTTTTGGGCATATACCCAGAAGTGGAACTGCTGGATCATATGGTGGATCTATATTTAATTTTCTGAGGAACACCATACTGTTTCCATAGTGGCTGCACCATTTTACATTCCCACCAACAGCCACCAGAGAGTTTTTATGACATGCCTGTAAGCTACAGGGCCACCCTGGGAGGCCGGGATGCAGACTGAGTTATAGCCACACTGGGCACATAATTCACCCCTCAACCATACCACTGTACATTGTTGAGCCCCAGGAGAGCAGGGAGCAATAGAATCTCTCAGCCAACTGTAGCTCAAAATTACTTATGTTCAATTTCAAAGCCTTGGGTTTAAATGTAAAAATTTCCCCTAAACGTCCATTTAAGAAACAATAAACGTTTTGAATGAGCTCTCTGAAATATAAAGCTATAGGTTGTTTATAGGGCTAATTGCTTACATTCCTTATTCATTTTCTTTTTTTTCTTTAATTTTGGGGAATATTATGGGAAATCTTAAACTGTCTCATTCTAAACAGGACTTTTGTTTCTGAGGGTCTCAAGATGCTAGAAGGGCTTTTTGCTGCCCTGTTCTGTGGGATTACCCTGAAGTCAGAAGATGCAGAAATAAACGTCCCTAATTTATGGCTTCGGTAATGAGGTGTTGATGTAGTGACCCTTACTGAGGTGTCCCCTCGGACTCTTTTCTGGGAGCTGTGTGCTTCACCCCGGCTTTGGATCCTAGTGGACGTGTCTGCTGTGTTTCCGTCTCTCTTGTTTACTGACTAAGGGGTCAACTACTGACCCACACTGAATACTTGATATTTTTCTGAAAATGTGGGTTATGTCTAAGGCAAGGGTCTGCAAACTGGCCAGATCCTGCCCACCACCTGCCTGGTGTTGTAAATAGAGTTTATTAGAACACAGCCACGTGCGCCTGTTTATTTACATACTGGCTGCGGCTGCTTCCGTGAAGCAGTGGTAGAGTTGAGTCGCTGTCTCAGAGACTGTCTGGTCCATAAAGCTGAACTTTCTACCTGGACTTTACAGAAGTTTGCCAGCCTTGATCTAAGGGAAGATCAGTCAGTCCCTGTGAATGGCTGAGCCAGCGAGTGTGCAAAGCCCAATCTGAGGGTAGCCACATTCTGCCGTGTAGAATGAAGGGGAGAGAAAGCCCGTCTGCAGGGAGAGAGGAACAGGAGACAGAGAGGGCTGGAGACGGGCAGTGGGAGATGGATGGCGGATCCCCATTGCTCCTGGGGCCTCAGTCCTCTACCTTTCCTAAGACCACTGGGTTTTATTACTTACTCCCAGACCCTTATGATAAAATCACCTTTTTTGCTTAAGCTAGCTCAAATTGGTTTCTGTTTTTGGCAACTGGAGTCCCAAGTAATGCTCTGGAGAAGCTCTGTGCCTCCCTTTACTCACAGAGAAGTGGTGGGTCAGCACATCAAAGCCTAGTCCAGCATCCAGCCTTTCCTCCTTCCTGTCTTCTGGGCGAGAGAGCCTCCGGGCCCTGCCAGGGGAAGCGGGTGCACACGCGAAGGTTGGCAGCTGAGCTGACACAGAGAAAAAGTTGTTGGTGAGGAGCTGGGGGTCAGAGCCCCGGTGTATGCCTCTTGCTCTTGACTGACAGCCACTGCCTCCTCCCGGCAGGAGCCAGAGTGGCCTCCAAACCTTGCCTGCCCCAGCAGCTGCAGTCAGGGGAAGTGGCAGACGCGGCCAGCCCTGGCCTTCCTGCCCTTGAACCCTTTGGAACAGTTCTCTCAAGTCTACTTTGAATTTCTTTTGTAACTTTTTAAATAAAAACAATCTAATCTTTAGTCTAATATTTCTTACACTGGCAGCCTATTAAAGTCAAACACCATGTTTGGCACATAGTGGAATAGCATTCGTAGCTTGAATTTGTAGCAGAATCCAAATACATTTTTATTGAGAACTTCTGGTTCAAGATGGTGGGCTGAGTACGTGCTTTCACCTTTGTCACTTTTGGATGTCTATTATGGCAAAGAGATCGGGGAGGAAGATTGCCACAATGCAAGAAAGCTCACCATATTTCTGGGAGGTGGAATGAATGGGATTTTCGATGCATGCAAGCCTCAAAAAAAAAAAAAAAAAAAAAAAAAAAAAAAAAAAAAAGCATAGCCTGGGATAACAGTGGGGCTTGCAAGGGACAGGAGAACCTATGCGCCTGTGAGAAAGGAAAAAGGATTCTAGGCTCAGAGATGGCAGATACAATAGAAGACAGGGGTGAGAAATGCTGCTCATAGGAGGAGAAACTGGTATGCCAGTTCCTAACCATTGGTACAGATACTGCCATACTTGCCGTACTTTGGTACAGATAATTTGGTATCTGCTTCAAGGCAAAATATAAAAGGTACATCTCTAAATTTAAGCCAGTCCTCTGTGGAAGATGAAAGCCTCTAGTGCAGATTTTGATGCTCCAGAGTGGAGCCCCCTGCATTCTGGCATTTGAGGAGTCCTTGGCTTGATCGTCAAGCCAGCTCCTAAATGCTCTCCCCAAAGCTAGAACTGCCAGCGTGCACCCAGGCAGCATCTCACACCCCACAGAGAGCTCCTAATCAGCTTTCTAGCGGAGCTACCAGCTGAAAAAAAATAGATCTCTTGGGTTCCAACATAATGTAGAAAAACCACCATATCAGGAGCCTAGTCCTTTTTAACTGTGGAAGGACAACCAAGGATCACGAGGATTAGAGAGGAACCAGATGCTTGAAAGAGATAGACCAAGATAAACAAACCGATCCTACCAGATACCAAGTTAATTCAGAAAAATAATCTTATCATGTACATGCTCAAATTCAATAATATGTTATATCCATAAAATAAAATACAATGAAAAAGGAACAGAAATAAAAGAAAAGATAGTTCTTAGAGATTAAAAAAATCTTGATTACCAAAATAAAAAAAAATTCAAGACAAACCTGGAATACAAAGTCAAGGGAATCAGAATGTAGAACAAAAATATAAAGGGCCCCATAATATGCTGAAATAAAAAAAAAATACGAATATAAAAAAAATATGTAAAGGGGAAAATATTAGAGAAAAGATAATAGGCATGAGAACTTATCCTTGAGGTCAAATATAAAGTGATAATGAATCCAAAGAAAGAACAGAGAAAATGGAGATTAGAAAAGAGAGAGTAGGAGAGAATTTCTCAGGGCTGAAGAAGGACCCTCATTTTCAAAGGCCCAGAGTATCCAGCATAGTAAAGGGAGAAACAAAACAAAGCAAAACAAAACAAACAATCCAGCACTTAGACATTTTTCTGCAAAATTCTAGAACACCAAGGAATAATTGGTAGATCCTAAAATCCCCCACAGAGACAATACAAGTTACCCCAAAGATATTAAATTCAAACTGGCAAGTGGCTTTTCACCCATAACCCTCAATGCTAGAAGACAATATAATAATGCCCCCAACGTTCTGAGAGAATAGGACCTAACTTAAATTTTTTTCAACCTAACCCAATGGTCAATTAAATATTAAGGAAAAATAAGGATGTTTACTTCTTTATGCCCTTTCAAAGGAGGTATTTGAGGGTGTATTGCAACAGCCTGGGGAAGGGAACAGAGGAAGAGAAAGACATGGACTCCAGGAGACAGGGGGACACGCCCAACCCAGGAGGACAGCTGAGGGGACCCCAGAGTCACAGCCAGGCACCAGTCCTGCAGAACAGTCCAGACTGGAGCAGAAGAGCAAAGCGCTCTGCAAGGCAGAATGCACGAGAAAAGAGGGGACTCTTGTAGTAGGTAATATCCTGAGAGGATGGAATATCCCACAGAGATGAAAAATGTCCATTAGTCAAGGAAAAAAATGTATTCGAAAACTCCTAGAAAAACAAGTAGCTGTACCAGAAAGTCATTTTTCAAATACTGAGCAAAATGTATCACACGTTCAAGCAATTGCTAGAAAGTATGAAAAGAATTCATTGAGCTTTATGCTGGGACCATTCTTCTTTGAGCGGCCTAAGGACTGTAACTTTGGCTTTGTAGAGAGGGAATTAATATGCCCGCCCTCCTTGTCTGGGCAACGGGAAATATGAATATAGTGGTGATAATGCAAACACTGTTAAAAACACTTACAGTGCACGTAGGGAAGCTGAAAGGATGGCATTGTAGTTGGAGAATGTAAATGCTAACGTTAGTAATGTGAAATTTATCTGAGAATAGGTTGAAGACTGAAGGGAGAAGGAAGGTGGGGGCATAAAGACTCCCATCTCACTTGATGGAGAATGAAAATACTAATGGTGATGGAACAGTAAACGCAGGTATAGTATGTATGTTATTTATGTTATAAAAGCAACCAAATATATCTATAAATATATGAAACAAAGGGGCATTGATGGATATTGTTCGAAGTTGATAAGCCAAGAATTAGAGTTATAAATACCAGTTAACAACCACGAACATAGCACTGCTTTGGTCCTCTGAGTTGGCTGGAAGGCAAAGTGGGGCCAGGAGTGGCCCGAGCTCCAGGCTGGTCTCTGGCTGCTGTCAGCCTTTCCTGCTTCTCCAAAGGCCCTGTAGAAGTGTATCACTTCCTATTTGTGCACTGAGCAGAGCCAGGTTAGGGAGCATTATCTTATGGGACCACCGTCACCTCCCCCTTCTTATCTGATGTTGGCCTGTGCTGGTGGCCAGGCACCTGTTTGTGTTAGAGGCAGACACTCCACAGGGTTCTGCGTGGTTAGAGTGGCCATGGGGCACTGTGATCTGAAGTGGAGGTGGGAGCCCTTCAGACCCACAGAGGATCTGAGGACATGGGCCTGTGAACCCCTCAAATCACCCGTGGTGAAGGCCGGTCTTTGGAAGTTACAAATTCGGCGTTTGGCAGCAACTTAGTAAACCTCAGAATAGGCCTTCACTTGTGGACACAGTAGGCTTTCTTGGAAAAAGAACAGAAAATCCAGCTCCCTAAACTTTCATTTTGTGAGCTGAGGTTGGCCTGCCATCAAGGACAGACATGGTCACTTGAAGATGCCTCAAAATACCTCTAATCCTAAGTGGCAGATGCAAAAAACATCTTTAAAGCATCTCAGAACCGTGGAGAACAACTTCAGAAGCAAACAATGGACTACTTGAATGAAAACACTCATCTTCAGAAAAGGCTAGAATTGCTTACCCAAAAACCTGCGAGATGGCAGCAACAAGTGCAGGAACTGAAGGAATGAGCAGGAAAGCACGTTTGAAAATGCAAATGAGGGGATGAAAGAGGTCACAGCTGCTAAAGAGAGCCAGTTAAAATCTGTGACGGGAACCTGGCTGAAGGTCGCGGGTTTGTCTGACTCTCTGGAGATCACACAGATGATGGCAGCTTGGAATCAGAGAAAAAGAAGGAAGCGGAGAAAAAGAAATGGAGATCACCCAGTCCATCGGTCAGAAGTTGATTTCAAGAGATTCATTGATGCCGTTAACTTAAATGTGTCCTTTCAACGACTGGAAGGAGAAAAGCAAAAAAATATCCAAAAAAATTATGTGAAGAAAATCGACTGAATGAAGAGTTTCCAGGACAAACAAAAAGCTTCCAAACTGAGCAAGCATCTTTGCCGACTGAGGATTCACAGCTTCCAAGTGAGAGTCAGAGCTTCTGTGGGAACGTGAGATACGTGGAGAACATGTAACACAACTTCAGAGAACATCAAGCGGGGAGGAAATACACTGCTTAGAAATGGAGAAGAAACTTCCCACAGTGTACAGAAACACAAACCACACATACCAGAAGTGCGATCTCCCACGGGAAGATGGCCAAAGCCGTGGACAAAGGCTTGGAGAGAACCACTTCTCCCCATCGAGCGTAGATCGTCTTGTGGGAGAGAAGCGCTCAAGAGAGTTGGGCGGTAGCTCTGTCAACAGAGAGAAGGCTCCGCCAGCTGAGACAGGAAAGCGATTGCAACAAGTATCGGCTGATGTCGAGTTCGAGTCCCGGCCCCTCCCCAGTGGCTCATTTGTGCTCGCTGTTCTGTGTGCAGCCCACAGAGGCCCAGAAGTGTCGTGGGAGACCCTGAGTCATCAGGTCCCCCAGGAAAGAGGAGGGTTGAAGCCCTGGGGTCTCCAGGATCCAGGATCACAGACTAATTTGATTCAACTTTCACAGCAGCTGACCACAGCCAGGCATTTGCCCGTGTTTTCTCTCTGCAAAAGCTATTTTATTTCTTTTGAGCTTAACTGCTTGTTATTTCATTGATGGTACAATTGCTCTTGTTAAAATGTCATAGCATTTAAAAAAAAGGATAATGACCACTAAAAAAGCTAAACATGGATTGGTTTTAGAAATTGCCTCTGGAAAGTGAGGTGTGGGGAGGGAGCTAGGGGTCAGGAGACCATTGCCACCTTGAAGGCTCGAGGAGCAACACATCCGAATGGCCCTGGGGCTCGGGTCCTCTCCCTGGAGTGCCCGGCTTGGCCTAAGCCCCCGTCTTTAGGTTGATGAGCGCCCAGGGGACCATGTACGCTCTGCTACTTCCCTGACTTGTAAATATAAAAATCCCTATTTTATATTTACACCACCTGGCACTAGCCATTTATGTTCCCCTTTTGCACAAAAGAGCACCTTGGTAAGATTTGCTTTGTTGCTGTATGCATGACATTTTGGGAAAAATTAAAACTGTAAAAAAATCATTTATTGAATGTCTACTGTGTGGTAGGCACAGTACTGGGTACCAAGGATAGGAGGATAAATAATAGACAAAAACGTTTTTCGAATGACTGGAGATCTAAGGTCTGTGTTTCTTAGGGCTTCACTCATACGTATCGAGGGATATCTGTGAATTCAACCCACACACCTGCCTGTTCTCCTCTCCCAGTGCCCTTTGCCTTCTTGGGGAGGGAGTTCTTTGCTAAGGGTCCCAGGATGAGGGGCTTCTGACGTGACCAAACTTTCCATTTGTGTACATCTTTGCCCAGCCTTGAGAAGGTCCTGAACATGGCCAGAGATTTTTACTAAAATGGCCAGACGTTACAGCTGATGACGTGTCCTTGGGTTTAGATTCAGTATTGAAGGAGGGATATGGAAGCTGATGGAGAGACAGGATTTGGGTTTGCCTTGTATTAATTGAGTGCCTTGCTGTCCTTCTAAGCTTGAATACTTTTTAAAAAATAAAACCCAAAACTAATAAAAACCCAACATTTATTTTCATTTTAGAGTAGTTGACTCAGTTGGGGTCAAGAGAGCCAAAGTGATGAATTCAACCCCTGTATTCTGTGCCTTTGTCATTATTCATATCCCAGCAGGGCAAGGATGCTTTGCCTTATTTATCCTTGAACCTCTTGTGCTCGGAATAGTGCCAGGCACATATTAAGTGCTCAAAAAATGATCATTAAATAAGAAGAAATTTGTACTATATGCTAAAATCACAGGTGCCAAGAAATAAATCTACTAATAAATTTGTCTCTCAGTTATAAAATTTGGTCCTGAATACATAAAACGTGTGGGTAATCCTCTCTTTTCCCCTAAAAAGCTGCATGGATGAACAGATAGATGAATGGATGCCCTCGTTCAGAAGTGAGAGTTTGCTTCCAGAGTGCAGAAGTTTTATCTGAAACCACTCTCAAGTGTGGGTAAAACTACTCAAGCAAAAGCGATACCATATATAACTATATTTTAAAAAGGCAGCATCTATATTATTGTCAGTACCACTTCAACAAAATTAATATCCTTTGTGGTTTTGTTTCTGTATTTTAATGGTTTAATTTAGTGCCCAGCACATACTAAATAATGGTTTCCTTAATTCTCTCATTCTTTTCTGGGTTTTTTTATTTTTGGAAAGCCACTGATTGATCAACTGTCTCACTGCACATTACCCTATATCCTGTGCTCTTCTCCCCCACTTTGGCCCCCTGACATTCTAATTTCATTGTGCAGGGAGCTGGCTTCAATCAAAGTGAAGCGACATACTGACCCAGCACCCAACAAGATGGCACAGAAGTTTAAGGGTCACCTGTAGCCAGCTCCAAAGAATCTGCCACCAGTGAGACCTGGTCCCAAGGTGTCCCAAGGTGTCATAGAGAAGGTGGGTGGGGAGGCCATGTCAGGATGAGACAGCAGGATTAGAAAGGGCTTTAGGAGGGAGAGAGAGCTGCACTGCTCAGTCCTCCTGATTTGGATGCAGTTAATCACGACAAAGTGATCATTCCCTGTCCACGTTCTCCTGCTCTGATTTCACCCACTAAGTTGTAGCAAGGCATGGACAGAAATGAAGATATTTTTCTTTTTAAATTTCTGAACGAAAAGATTTATCCTTTTGGTCCTCTGTTTTCCCCATCTGTAAAATGGGACTCCTAGTATTTGCTTGCTGAGAAAGGCAAAGAAGTGCCCTCATAAATGTTAGCCTAATAAAAGTGACCCTATCATCCGCTGCACCAAGAAACTAAAAGCCATGGCCAGCCCAGCTCCCTTCCTGACTGGGACCCAAACCCCCAGGGCAGGGAGCTGCTTCCTGCTCCCAGGAGAGCCCTTCAGAGGGATGTTTTATGGGCCCTGCTGGAAACATAGGGCATACAGTAAAACAGAGACAAGTGCATTGAGCTCAAGGGCCCATCCGTCCTGCTTGACAGACGTAAATCACTGGCCAGACGCAGGCGTTTCCCTTTGTGGTCATCACCCGGTGCAGAGGAGAGCTTTTATTTTCTAAATGATATATTGATTCCATAAAATTATTATTGCATCATCTCTACTGTCCATCACCACTCCCAATGGGAGCGTGTTCGGGGGAAAACGAACGCTCCCTCTGGAATGGGGTGTAGAGATGTGCGGGGGGTGAGCGCGTGTGCAAAGACTTCTGACAGAGGAAGATGGGGAGTTTCACTAATATGAGTTGAGTGACCTCTGGCACTCACTTGTGGAGCCCAGCGTCTCTCCTGGGGCTCTCCCGGGGTTGCAGCTGGGATTAGATGGCATTAGGGAACAGTCTGGAAAGGAGGGCTCAGGGCGTGAGGGGTGAGATTGAAGGGCTCCTGTCAGACTCAGCGCCTCTTCCTTGAAGTGGGGGCGAGGGAGGGAGAGGCGACAGCGTGGGATTTCAGATGTCTGCTCCACGGCGCGGCACGGGAAAGGGGCGAGGAATGAGGGTGTCTAGCGCAGCGCCCTCGGACCCTCTCAGAGCCTCAAGGCACGCTGTGTCACAGCCTGGAGGGAGAGCCTCCCTCAGCCACGCAGCTGCAGACGTCACGGCAGTCGGGTTCTCCTGAGGCAAGCCATCCGTCGGTCGTTAGTGCCGTTGAACCAAGCTGAGTCTGTGGGACTGTGCAGTCTGTATGGAACAGAGGCTTGGGATGGGGTAGAGAGGTGGGGAGGTGCGTGGGACCCCAGAGGCGGACAAGCTTTAGCCACCTCACCCCTACAGGTGGCAGTGTCTGAGTCCTCAGGTAGCTCCCTGGGTCGTAGGGAGCTGGGGATATTAATCGGTGGGTTCCCTGACTTCAGTGAGCCTCAGGGAACAGGTGCACCTGGGGAGTTTCTCTCCCTTGCCCTGGTGGACTGTTTCCCGAGGCGTCGTCGCAGTCTGCCGTGAAACTTGGCACGCCTAGGAGCTCTGGGACGCAGGACGCAGCCTCCCGACCAAGTCTTGAACAGCTGTCGGTGCTGGGTATCCAAAAGGCAGCACGAGTAGGTCCTCACCCAGGAACACACAGATGAACTCGTACAAGACATCTAGATATTTGACACTGTGAGATAGTTATCCTGGGAAAAAATATGCATCAGGTTGGACTTTCCTACCCTGATGGTTTAGTGCTATTTTTATTCTGAGTTGCACGTAAGGGGGCTCATGGTATTTTTAGTGTTTTGGGCCCCGGCCAGTCTGGATGTCTGTACCAGAGCTCCCTACGTGTGGGAGCTGTGAGGAGTGAGTTGCCCTCCTGCAGAACCTGGGGCTCAGGGGACTTGACTGCAGCTGGACGAGACACAGACCTCGTGGAGACCTTTGGGCCCCTCGTATCCTGAATTTTCATTAACTGTCTTTATGTTCAAGTTTATACTTTTGAAACAAAATTCAGTGGGAAAAAACTATGCCAATGTAAGTTTAGACAAAGAAACCGGCAGTGCTCTACTCTCCCTGCCCCAGGTCGGTTCAACCTTGAGATACTTTAGCTGCTACCAGGTCCACAGGGCCCTGCCCTGTCAAGACCCTACCTGGCCCTCAGAGGGGAGCCAAGGGGGGTGGTGCAGATGGCTGTGGGGCCCCCAACAGCCCAGGAACCTCTGACCTTCAAGGAGGTTGCTGTGGGTTTCTCTAGGAAGAATGGGGGCTGCCAGGCCTGCTGAGAGGAGTCCATGCACAGATGTGATGGTGGAGAACGCCCCAGGGAGTATCAGCTTTCCAAGCTCCATGTGATCTCCAGGGGAAAATTCGGAGCCCCAGAAGGTAAAAGAGAGGACTTCTTCAAACCTCTAGCAAGCATATCTTTCAACAACAGCAGAAATGTCATGCACTCTGCTTCAGAAAACTTATGTTAACACCGTATTTTGATCCACAAGACACGTAAACTCAGCTTTCAAGGTCTTGCACCAACTCCGCACATCTTAACCACAGGATAACACTTGTCTCTCCATCCGCTCAAACTCCAGCTCCGTTCCCTTGGAGACGGCCTCTGCGGTGGCTCCCACGTGGAACTCAGCTCGAAAGTCAGAAGAATGTCATCCGCCCCAGCTCCGCCACATACCTCCAGTCCCTTATCCTCGTTCAGCCTCAGTTTCCTCTTCTGTGAAGTGGAGACACTAAGGGCACCTACCTCTTTAGCCTAGCACCTGGCCTACAGTTAGGTACTTGATTGACATGCGGCTGTAATGTGTAAATGTAGTAATAATAAATAGTGACAGTTGGTTGAAGAGTCCCATCGTGTAGGAGGAAGTCTGGAGAGTGTTGGGAGTGACTCTCCAAGGGTGTAGGTTCTGGAGTCAATCACGAATGCGTATTGAAAGAAAACATCTTTGAATGTATGTGCACACAGACAAAAACACCTGCATTTTGAGGGTGTGCTGCCTCAGGTGTGCTGTGCCAACAGGCGCAGTGGCGTCGCTGACATTGGATGCCCTGGATGTCTGTTCTGTGTTGAACTTAAGCCTTCTTATTTTCCCAAACCCAAGAATGTTTCAAAAATGGTCTTTGGGTTCATCTTGGGAAAGAGCCATCTTGGGTTATCTAACAACTTAATGGTACAATGGCCCTTACTGACGTTGCTTTGTTTCTCAGAATTCCCTTAAAATCTTCCCCAAGATGAGAGGGGAGGTGGGACTCTAAGAGAAGGGAAACCTAAAGGGGGCTGGGGGCCAGAGTAGGGGCTTGAGAGACCCCTCACACCTGAGTGTTATCTTGGAGGTCAAGACAGAGATGCCTGAGGGCAAGTTTTCTTTCCCCACTACAGAGGATCACGCTACAGCTAATTTATGTGGTTATAAGAGTTTATTTGGAACAACAACGATGACTCATAGCTCTAATGATTGAATTGTCCTTGGAGGGATTCCCTCTTCTGATGCTCTTTTGCAGCACACCAGTTTCACAGAGAGACGATCAGACACTTCCAGTCGGCCCCGAGCCTTCCTCCAGCCCCTCCCCACCTGTGGCGGCACTGCCAGGCCTAGTCCTGGCAAAGTCTAGACGATTCTCCAGCATCTTCCTGCCGGATGCCAGGGTTTTGTGGGTTTTTCCCATTTCCCCTCTTAATAGCTGAGGTCAGGCTAGTTTTAAAGACTCTGCAAAACTCATTCATACTGAAGGGAAAGCAATGAACAATGTTTTAACTCCTCTCTCAACTGTGGCTGCCTGGTAAGTTGAGGCCATGCCCTCACCCACAGGAGGGAGCGCACGATGGCGGAGTTTCAGGTGTGCGCTGTGGCAGGGAAAAGGCCTTGAGGAATTGGGTGATTTAGCGCAAGGTGCTTCTCAGAATCTCTCCAAATTACACCACACAAGTGACCTTTTACTCTACCGGTGGTTAAGGATATAGCGACAATTATAGTCTGTGGAAAGGCTGGTGCCTAAAGGAAAAAGAGGGTTTAGAAAATACGGTGGCATCTTGTTGTTACACAGCAGACCCCTGACATCCTTAAAGGCTGTGGCCTCAGACCTTCGTGAATTGCCGAAGATGAGAATGACACCAAGCCATATAATTTCCATCCCACTAGGTAATAAAGTATGATTGAAAAATCTAGTGCCTCTTTCAGGCCCACGGTGGTCCTGTAAAGGTGGGACTCAGGTAATTCATGAAGCTTCTTTCTGGCCTGGAGCATCACGGATCAGCCTCTTCTCCTGCCTTCTCCACGCCGGTGGCCGCCTTTCTTTTCACACACGGTTTCCACAGAGTGGCTCAGGCTTTACCACCTCCCACTCAAGTTTGTGCCTTGGCAGCATGACAAACGGCTGCACGTCATGTGTCATAAGTGATGGGGTCATTCACAAATAGCTAAACCCCGAGAACGCCAAGCGCCCTCTGGGCTGAGATCATGGAAAGGACTCTAGCATTTGAGCTGGAGGCGGAGAAACATGATCGCCTGCCCCCATCCTCACCAGAGAGAACATCTTGTCCTCTGTGTGGCTCACGGTCACCTGTAGCAGGTGACCTCGGGCTGCCATAATAAAGTACCACTCACTGGGTGGCTTTGAGCAACAGGAATCAAGTCTCTGGGTCTGGAGGCCACAATTCCCCAACCAAGGGCCCGTCCTGCTCCCTCTGAAGGATCTGTTCCAGACTCTTCTGGCTTCCAATAGTCTCAGGCCTCAGGCATTCATTGGCTGTTTTTCCTCCCTGTCTCCTCACATCGTCTTCCCTCAGTGTGTGCCTCTCTCTCATCACGCGGCATTCTAGTTTATGACACTAGTCACATTGGATTAGGGCCCCCTGAGTCCAGCATGAGATCATCTTGACTGATCACGTCTGCAACGGTCCTGTTTCCACATGAGGTCACATTCTGAGGGGCTGGGTGTGGGCACTTCAACATACAAATTTGGGAGGACACAATTCAACCCATAACAACTGAATAAACTTCTTTTAGGCTTCCACTAATGCTAGCAAGGAGGCTCCTTTCAGGGGTCAAAAGAGTGATAAACACGTAGTCTAACTTGTGTTTGTCTATATTGTCATGCACTCACACATGTGGCTGCTTTTAAAAAGGCGTTGGCACCTCACACCCATTAGGATGGCTACTATCAAACAACGACAACAAACACAGAAAGTAAGTGTTGGCAAAGAGGCGGAGAAATTGGAACACTTGTGCACTATTGGTGGAATGTAAAGTTGTGCAACCCCTATGAGAAACAGTATGGTGGTTCCCCAAAAAGTTGAAAGTAGAATTATTATACAATCCAGAAATTCCTCTTCTGGGTATATACCCAAAAGAATTGAAAGCAGGACCTCAAATGGATATTTGAACACCCACGTTCACAGCAGCATTATGCACCGTAGTCGAAAGGTGGGGCAACCCTCGTGTCCGTCACTGATGGATGGATAAACAGGTTGCATATCCCTTATCAGAAATGCTGGGACCAGAAGCGTTCCAGATTCCAAATTTCTTCAGATTTTAGAATATTTGCATATATATAATGAGATGTCTTGGGGATGGGACCGAAATCTAAACATAAAATGCATTTATGTTTTATACACACCTTATACACAGAGCCTGAAAGGAATTTTATATGGTTTAATAATTATGTGCATGAAACTAAGTTGTGTACACTGGACCAATGGAAAGCAAGGGTGTGTGAGGTATGGAATTTTATACTTGTGACATTATGTTTATGTAATAAGTTTGGGATTTGGAGCATTTTGGATTTTGGGTGTTCGGATTAGGGCTGCTCAACCTGTATTTCCATACAATGGGATATTACTTAGCTGTGGAAAGGAAAGAAATTCTGACACACGCTACAGTGTGGATGGACCTTGAGGATATTATGCTAAGTGAAAAAAGCCAGTCCCCAGAGGACAGATATTGTGTGAATCCATTTAAATGAGGTGCCTAGAATAAACAAATTGCCAGGGACTGTGAGGAGGGAAAATGGAAAATTGATTTTTTTAAGAGATAGGGTCCCACTCTGTCACCCAGGCTGAAGTACAGGGGTATGATCATAGCTCACTGTGGCCTTGAACTCCTGGGCTCAAGCGATCCTCCTGCCTCAGCTTCCTGAGTAGCTGGGACTATAGGTGCCCACCACTATGCCCAGCTAATTTTTCTATTTTTTGTAGAGATGGGGTCTTGCTATGTTGCCCAGGCTAGTCTTGAACTCCTGGCCTCAAGCGATCCTCCTGCCTCAGCCTCCCAAAGTGCCAGGATTACAGACGTGAGCCACTGTGCCTGGCTTAGGAAATTGTTTTTTAATGGGTGTGGAGTTTCAGTTTTGTAAGATGAGCAGAGTGCTGGGAGTGGATGGTGGTGACGTTGGCACAGTAGTGTGAATACTCTTAGTACCACTGAACCGGACACGTGGACATGGTTAGATGGTTTGTGGCTACTGCTCTGGCTCGGCCTCCAGACTCCACCTGCCCAGGGAGGCGAGATTCCCGTCTGCCTCATCAGCATCTTGGTTTCCATTTCCCATCTCTCCATCATAACTTTGCTACCAACAAAGTAGGAACCAGAACAGCCTCCAAGCCTGTGACCAGCACCTTCTTCAAGGTGAGTCAGGGCCAACGGAAGTATTTTCTCTTTCCTTTGGCGGGAACCTGCCCCTCAGGCAGGGGAGGAGCCAAGTGTGGGCTCCAGGGCCTGTCGCCTGACGCCGCCCAAAGCAGGGGCTGTAGCTGCTGTGTCCCCAGACAGCCACTGTCCGAGGGCCATTCGGTGGCACTGATTTACCTACAGTGCGCTCCTGGCTGGAGGGCAGGAGGCCAGGGCAGGGACCAGCCTGAAGTGTTCACGGGGGTCCCCAACACGGAGCCTCCAAGCCTGAGCTCGATGACCCCGCAGCGCAGGAGAGAGCACACCGCGATGGACCACTTCTAGTGTGCTGCGCTGCACGAGTTGCTGCATGGAATGGTCTCATTTATTCCTCACGGTCATCCTGCAAAGTAGATCTGATCCACATCACTTCTACAGAGCAGTGAACGGAGGCTCAGAGAGACTCACCAAGGTACCAGAAGCACCTTACAGCGTTCGCTGACCCCACAAGGTCAGTTTCAAAAAAATGACACCACTTGTGTTGGGAATCACCCCACAGAAATGAAGTGCTGGAGAGGACGAGGCGCCAACCACCAGGGACGCCGTTCCTAGCATTTATGATCTTGGCTGGTGGAACCTTCTGGAAATCTCCAATGAACAGGCCTGCTGTCTGTGCGCTGGCTGAGGAGGAGCCAGAGAGGAGGGAAGCGAAGCAGTTCTCGGTGGCAGCAGCAGCTTTTGTGAACAAATGCGGCTTCTGGGCTTCTGCGGAGGGGTAATTATAAAGCCTGGGAGAAGTTCCTGGGTGCTTTTGTGAGGGTGGTCGGGCGTGCTGAGCACAGAGGGCGTCTGTACCTGAGAGGGAGAGGAAACAGAGCAACCGATGCCTCACTCTTCTCACTCCTGCCACTCGTCCTTAAGCATCCAGTTAAAAAAAGAGATCTAATATTGCCAGAACAGCAACCTGGGCTCTCATTCCTATTTTTCTTCTTTCCCGACAGCTTGTGAGGTGCCTGCTGTTAAGGGTAGAAAAATATCACCCCAAGCTCTGAAACGGGACGAAAGGAGCCGCCCCGTGACTGCTCCTGCACTTAGCAGATGAGCGCTGAGCCTGGCAGGCCGCGGTTTCCGGCCGTGCCAACTCTCTTGTGACAAAAAGCACCACCGGGGCACCACCAGTGGCCACAGGCGTCGCCGACGGGGCGCGGCCCTTCCCGGCAGTCCTCGGGGCCCCGGCACATGGGCCCGGGAGCCGCGGGCAGCAGCATGGGAAGGTGGAAGCCAGAGCAGGAAGCCACGGCGTGCAGAGAGCAGGGCTGGATGTGTCCGGTGAAACCCACGTAAGCTCAGAGTCAGGAATGTCCACAGCGCCGGCTTGGCAAGCGAGGGCCCCGCAGGCCAGATCTGAACGAGGCCTGTTTTTGTATGGCCTGAGAGTTTAGCGTGGTTTTTGCATGTTTAAATATAGTCATCGGAAAAAAAATGAAAAAAAGTTTTTGTGACAAGTGAAAATGATATGAAATTCAAATCTCAGTGTCCATAAATTACAGCTCATTTGTCTACACGGACCATGCCTGCTTTTGTGCAACAGCAGCAGAGTTCGGGTGACAGAGCCTGGCTGGCCCACAGGACCTGAAATATTTACTATGTGGCCCTTCACAGAGAGTCTGTCACTCCCTGGCTTAGAGGGATTGAGGTCCCAGCTCTAACACTTAGAGGCCGGGTGACTCTGGGTAAGTTGTACAACCTCTGTAAGCTGTAGGCTTCTCGTCTCTGAAATGGAGGGACCGTGATGCCGTTGCCATGGGGTTGTTGCCGTTTCCGCAGACGTGTGGCGAGCACAGAGCAGAGCCCTGTGCAGAGGATGCTCAGCGAAGGCTTGCTGCTGCTATTCTCCCAGGCTTCGTAAGCAAAAGGGTTTGGCCCCGTTGACCCCACCAGAGACTGCTGGTGTCTAACCCTATGGCTAGTGCCCACATGCTACTTTAGTGGCTGGAAAAGCTACATATTTGCTTTCCCAGTCTCCCTTGCATCCAGGAATGACCGTATGATTCAATCTGGCCAATAGGTTACAAATGGAAAGCTGCTTGGAGTGTCCTGGTGAAGCTTTTGCTTTCCTGATAAAACGGATATGGTGGCTGAGTTCTGTCAATCCTTTCTTCCTGCCTTGGCTATAGATGTGATGTCTGGAGCTGGGGCAGCCCTTTTGGGTCCATGACAGCAATGGTCACTAGAATTACAGAGACCACCCTCACTGAAATCACTCAGATGCTGAGTCAGTATCATCAGCTACCTACTTTCAGACTGTTATTGGAGAAAATAAAACCCTATTTGTTTCAACCATTGTAAGTCAGGTTTTCTAACTGAACACATTTCTGATTGATACATCCTTTTTGAATTTGAGTGGAATGCAGACAGCCCTGTGGCAGGAGGGAAGGCTTCTGAGTGAGGAAATCAGAAGTGACCGATAGATATAGGGATATAAAGACACATTTTATGAGAAGCTGAGTCAGAGGCACAGGCCCAGGGCCCAGAGCTCAGTGTTCTGGTCAAGCTCACCTTTGGTGAAGAGAAATTTCATTGTCATGGCACAGCAAGGACAGGTTAAGAAGATGATTTTTTTTGTGTGACTTTTTTTGGTTTTGTTCTGTTTCTTGTCTTTTGAAACAAGGTCTCACTGTGCTCAGGGTGGTGTTGAACCCCTGAGCTGCAGTCATCCTCCCGCCTTTGCCTCCCAGAAAGCTAGGATTACAGGCGTGAGCCACCGTGCCTGGCTAAAAAGATGATTATCACCTTTCCCCGGTGGAGTTTTTAGGGAAGAATGGGGTCTGGGAGCTTTCCTGAGGCTGCCTTAGAGGGAGAGGAAGCTAATGAAAATACATACTACTGTCTAAATTAAAACTTGCAGATGTTGAGAAAACGTGCTTGTTGTATTCCTCCTCAGAGTAAGTTAGCAGTCTGAAGGAAGTCTGCGCATCGGATCTAAGCAGCTCTCAATGAGGACACCCCCAAGCGGCACTTGGAGAAGGAGCATACACTGGTCCAGGGAGAGGCGACTCTCTTCTGAGTCAGCTCTGACCCCTTAGATTTCTGGGAGTGTAAAAGGGCACGGTTTGTGGGAGGGGAGTATAAGAGCAATGGCCTCCATGGGGTGGGAAATAACCATTTCCCGGCACTCTTTGCAAGTCGTTGGTTCTCCCTGGGCCAATCCGGGAAGGCTTTGTCAAGGAAGGGAGATTTTAGTTTAAAGTTATAGCTTTTTTTTAAATTTCAGCATATTATGGGAGTACAAATGTTGCCTTTCCCCCCTCCCCCGTGGAGTCAGAGCTTCAAGCGTGTCCATCCCACAGATGGTGCGTATTGCACCCATTATGTATGTATATACCCATCCCTTCCTTCCCCCTCCCACCTGCCTGATGCCCGATAAATGTCATTCCTATTTGTCCACTTAGGTATTGATCAGTTAATACCAATTTGCTGGTGAGTACATGTGGTGCTTGTTTTTCCATTCTTGGGATACTTCACTTAGTAGAATGGGCTCCAGCTCTATCCAGGAAAATACAAGAGGTGCTAGATCACCATTGTTACTTATAGATGAATAATACTCCATGGTATACATTTGCCACATTTTGTCAATCTACTTATGTATTGATGGGCACGTGGATTGTTTCTACATCTTTGCAATTGTGAATTGTGCTGCTATAAACATTCAAGTGCAGGTGTCTTTTTTATAGAGTGTCTTTTGTTCTTTTGGGTAGATGCCCAGTAATGGGATTGCTGGATCAAATGGTAGATCTACTGCTGATAAATAGAATCTATTTAGAACTCAGGAAAATCAGGAAGGAAAAATCAAACAACCCTATCAAAAAGTGGGCAAAGGACATGAACAGAAACTTCCCTAAAGAAGATAGAATAATGGCCAACATACATATGAAAAAGTGCTCAACATCTCTAATCATCAGGGAACTGCAAATCGAAACCACAATGAGATATAACTTAGCTCTAGTGAGAATGGCCTTTATCAAAAAGTCCCCAAACAGTAAATGTTGGCATGGATGCAGAGAGAGAGGAACACTCCTACACTGCTGGTGGGCCTGCAAACTAGTGCAACCTCTGTGGAGAGCCATATGGAGATACCTTAAAGCGATAACAAAGTTATAGCTTTTTATATATCTTCTCCTTAGGAGGTAATACAAGTTTATTATAGGACATTCAAATGATACAGAAAAGTATAAAAAAGAAAGAAAAATCACTCTGAAATCTCCCACCCCACCCTCCAGGCAACCACAGTTTCCAGACCTTTCTCTGGGCATATACACACGTGTAATTAGAAGTTTTACACAAATGGAATGCCATTATGCAGAACATGCTGTCTTTATATTTTCTTCTGTCTCTCTCTTGCACTCTGTTTCTTATTTGCATAACTTTTTTTTTTTTTATCAGTGGCTAGCTGTATATCGTCCTTTTATACTGAACACATCACATTCCTTTCCGTGTCCCTCTCGGGGACGGACTTGGAGAAGCTGTTTGAGCGGCGGGAGGGCGTGGTCTGGCAGGCAGGCATTTGGATGGCTGGAGCTGAAACTGGGGGAGGATGTAGAAAGGGTTCTCGGTGGGTTTTTGAGTAAAGCTGTAGGTTAGGTTGGAGACAAGGAGGCAGGAGAGAAGAAGGCACAGGTGAGAGATCTGTGAGGAACTGAATACCCTCGTCCTCTTTCTGGTGCCTCCTTCCCAAGCACACTGAGAACTCGGCCGCTCCCCCACTCTGGGAGCTCTCTGGGGGATCCACTCACTGGCTGCGTGCCCACCTGCCCTGGGGACAGTCCCTGGCTCCTATTGTGTTGAGCAGATGCCCCAACGGTTACCCCGACCTTCCCGAGGTGGACGGAAGTGGCCACGCGCTTCACTGACCCCAGAGCCCGGGAGGCTGCATGGCTACCCAGGAAGTGAAACAGACAGGTGATCCCGGCCTGAGAACCTGCCAGGCTGTGTGCTCCAGGGACACCCTTCCCGGTAAATGAGTCCTTTCAGAAATCCAAATGGCAGCTTAGAAGCTTGTCTTATGGACACAGAACCAGAACAAAAGGTATTAGAAAATAATTTTCTAGATTCTATGCTGAGGGGAGGTTACTGCTTTGACACTTCAATATTCCCTCTGACTGGTCTTTGAATTAATTTTAATAGTTTTCTCTTACTTGTCTTTTATTCACCCTTTATTCTGTAAAAGCTTCGGTCTGGGGTCTGCCTGGCTTTCCATCCTGGCCTCATTACCTGCCAGGTGTGAGTTTGGAAATGGCATTTGACTTTTCTGACGTCAGGTGTTTGTCTGTACGATGAGGATGTTAGCAGTTGCCGTGTGACACAGGTGCTCTGGTTCCTCTTTATTTTCACGCCCCCGCTTGTCCACAAAGAGACTGTCCCTGAGCCTGGTTTCCCACTTCCCTCTCCCGTCAGCTTCACTTTCATACTCGGGCACCGTGCAGGGATGGCTTGGCCTTCTTCTTGCTAACTGCGCTTATTCTCGGTACTTCCGGCTTGAAGAGCTCCTCCAGGTGCTTTGGTCTGAATGCTCCCTGCAGAAACTGTCGGGGACAGAAGTGAGCACGGTGTTGTGGTTTGGGTCACCTCAGGACTTCATCCCTAGTTTTGCTTAAATATGTTAATGAGGAACAGAAATAAAATCTTAAGTAGAAGTAGGAGGCAGTGAGCAATAGTCAGGGCCAACGAGACAGTGCACTGCAAGCAGATGTGAGTAGGAGCAGAGACGGAGACCTCTCCCAAACAGCAGGGACGGTGGGAGGGAGAAGAGCCATCCTCCATCTGCCTCTGCCGCGGAGCACGTGTCCCAGCTGCACGCCATCCAGGGGTCCAGGCTGACAGCAAAGTGAGTTCTCGGCGTCACGGGGTCGGTGAGTGAGCTTCCTACTTTAAAAATGAAATGCTGGCCGGGCGCGGTGGCTCACGCCTGTAATCCTAGCACTCTGGGAGGCTGAGGCGGGTGGATTGCTCAAGGTCAGGAGTTCGAAACCAGCCTGAAAAAGAGCAAGACCCCGTCTCTACTATAAATAGAAAGAAATTAATTGACCAACTAATATATATAGAAAAAATTAGCTGGGCATGGTGGCACATGCCTGTAGTCCCAGCTACTCGGGAGGCTGAGGCAAAAGGATTGCTTGAGTCCAGGAGTTTGAGGTTGTTGTGAGCTAGGCTGACGCCACGGCACTCACTCTAGCCTTGGCAACAAAGTAAGGCTCTGTCTCAAAAATAATAATAATAATAATGATAATAAATAAAAATAAATAAAAATAAAAATGAAATGCTGAGGGAAGAGACCAGAGCACCACAGACTGGGTGGGCCCCCCAGACTGGCCAAGGCCTTGGGTTCTGTATTTCTTTCTCTTCTCCTTGCTTGCTCTCTGGTGGCCTGACCCAGAACGCTAAAGAGAGACCATTCATGGACATCAAGAAGGAACAGGTGGAGACTAAGCTGGCTGGCTCGCAGGTCCTCTGCCACTCAAGACCTGATTTAAACTGTAGTATAGCTTTCTGCCACCCCAGGACGCTCCTGTTACCCCTGTCTGCCTTCTTCCACTGCCCGCCTTCCCTACCCTTGAGGAAAAAAGGAAAAGCTACGCTTGGAAAAAAAGTCCCAGGTAAATGCTTTTGAAGGACATATTAAGACGAATTCAGTTCCTGTACACTTCAAGAAGGAAGCGCTCCATCAAATTGAGAGGCTTAGAAAAGGCTCTCCTACCCCTCTGCTCTGTGGTTGAGCCCCTAGACTGTGCCTTGCTGGGTGTTTGGAGGCGGGTAGCACAGAGATACCCCTCCCTTCCCCCAGCTCCCCACTTCCCCTAGCCAGGCCTCAGGCTGCGGCCTCTGGGGAGCTTTAGACCCGGCAGGGCAGCTCTGACCCACAGCTGAGCCAGCTCCTGGGAAGAATTCTGGCAAAAGAGAGCAGGATGGATGTTACTGCTGAGGGCAAGATTCCTCCTAGCTTGGCGTTCTATGATTCCATGAACAATGAGGCATGAAAAAACACATTCAGCTGATTTCCACCCTAAGAACACCATTCGGACGTCCTGGGCTTTGTAAACATCCGGAGCATTGCAGAGGTGGGGGCCGAGCTGGGGGAAGGGGCTGAGGGGCCGAGCTCAGATTACAGGAACCTCAGCGCTGCTGGCCAGAGGCAGAAGGGCCTGAACCAGGGCGGGGACCCGCCGCCGTGGGGCCACACGTGGCCTTGTGGGTCCTCGAGCGCGGCCTTTTGACCAAATCCAAATTTTACAGAACAAATCCTTTCAATAAAGGCATTTGTTCTGGGAAGTTTGGATGCAGTCGAGGCCCTGAACCACCCTGCCGCTAGCAGGATTTCATTTTTGTTTCAAGAAAATGAATCGAATCCACTTTAGAATAGAAAACAAGCATTAAACACAACACTTTATACCCCTCTAAATTCTCATCCATTATTTGTCAATAATTACATACCTTTTTATATAGTTCTAATCACTGTGTACATAGTGTTTTATGTTGCTTTTCCACTTAACATGATTTAGAATGCGTGTTTTCCATGTATTGACATCGCCTGCGTCTTGCCATTTAGATGGCTGCATGAGATCCCATTAAGCTCAGACCCTTTAATTTGTTTTGCCGAGCTATTCCCCTCTTGCTGGACGTTTGGGCGGTTTCCAGTTTTCACCATTATAAATAGGACCGGCAGCAACCTCTCAAGATGGGACAATGATGATAAAGAGCTGAAATGTTGCTGACTTTATTTTCACTGGCAACCAAATTTCGGGAGAGCCTCCATGTTGCTCCTCCCAAACGCGGGAGTAATTAAACAGCTGCCTTGAAGGATGACTGGGTGATTTATAGGCAGTGAGCGCGTTCAGTGGGTTTGTCAGTATCCTGCGGCATTAAGGATACGCTTGTTAATTATCTGTGGTTAATATGATAATTTAGGAAAAACAACACCTATTAAGAGTTCTTCATTAGGCAAAAAGGCTTCTCCTTTTTGAACAAACAAAGCCTCCCAAATTATGATACGCACCTCTGATCAGTCAGTGGGCAGGCAGAGCACAGAGTCCCATTTATTTTCAACTTTCCCACAACGCCCTGAGTAAAAAGAGGGCCCTCCTCCCCACCCCTGCCCTACCTTGGGAAATTTTGCTAGGCCCTGTTCCTGCCTCTTTGCAGAGCCACCAAATTAACCATTGTGGGACCAATTAGTTTTTTCCAGGCATCTTGATAAACTTTTGCTCCATCAGCCAAACTGAGAAACTTTTCCCTGCCCACCTCTGGGCCTTAAATGGAGCAAGTAGGTATACTTTTATTTTGTAGGTGAGGAAACTGAGGCCCAGGGATGATGAGTGGCTCGCTTGGGGTTCTGGAGCCAGGCAGGGGACAGACGGGGGGAGTCAGGTCTCCCAGTCTCCCCACCTAAGCCCTTTCCCAGCCTCCCTGCTGTCTGCAGCCCTCGCTCAGGTAGATCCATCAGACCAGGACCGAGAGCTATAAGGAGATTCTTATTCCTCTAATAGCATCAGACTTGTTTCAGTTCCTAAGAGGGAGGGAGTGGGCAGAGAAAAAGGGAATTGCATAATGTGACACCAGAGACAATATCTGGAAGACCCCGAGTAGAAATAACCGTCGGCATATAATCTCATCTCTATACTTCAATAAGTATTGAATGTAACTCATGGGTTGTATTCAATCACTGCTCCCGGGTGTCACCCAAGTCATCCTCCACTGCCCCATCTTCATATTTCATTTCGGCCTGGACAGTGCAAACTCCATTGAAGCCATCAGGAATAATTTTTATATATGGGGCCTCTGCTGAGCCAGCATCTTGCTGCACAGATTCCCAATTATCCTGTTTGGCGGGGGCAGGAGTCACAGGGCAAGTGGGGAGAAAGCCCTTCCACGCCGAGGCTCTCTGAGCATCGGTGCGGCTCAGCTTAGCCCTTCTCTAGCTCTTTGCTCCAGGGCAACAGCGGTTCCTACTGTAGGGAAACACCAAGGCGATGCCAGACACCACGCTGTATCCCTTCGGTGGAGTTTGGAAAAGGGAAATTTCGGCCAGAGCACCATTGCCATGTTATCACATTTACTCCATAGGATACACCCAAGCGCTTTGCGGCATAACCCCCGTCATACTGGTGGAGAAACTGAGGCCCAGAGAGGTTGAATCCTTGCTCAAGGGCACATAGGAATTAAGTGGCACAGTGGATGATTTAAACTTAGATGCTCTTTTCATTTGCCACTGTTCCCCTCACCCCCGGCTCCCCTTGGTGACCCCTGACATTGACTTGGCCCTCTGGGGCTGGGGCAGGACAGCACAGTGTCACAGCAGAAGCAATTTAGTGTCCCTGGAGGGGTGGCTGCAGCCCATGAGCACTCAGGCTCATGCCTCCTGGGTGCCATTTTGATGCTGGCCGTGGCCTCTGAGGACAAACAGGATACTCTTTTACAAATTCACCTGTGAGTGTCTGAGTGCCAACCTGACCACTTTTAGGGGGGCCCTGGTGAAGTCAGGAGAACAATGAATTAGCCCTGCTTTCAGGCTCCACTGCTATGTATTAATAGCTACATACAAGGCCCCAGGCAACCACCTACCTCCTTTCAGAGGCTCAGTTTCCTTTGTGCAAGTGAGATGCATGATGTTTGCTTGGACTGCATCCTTGGGAAGCTTGGAAGATCAAGTCAGATGAGCAGGGAAGTGACATGGAACCTGAAACATGATTATTATTATAACAACATAACGCAAGTGCTGAGGCAAATGATTACCTTTTATCTCACGGCTTTCTTTTCCTTTCCCACAAGTTTGCCAACTGCTATTTCCTTCAATAACGCTCTTGCTAGGGGTTTCCAAAGTGTGGTGCAGGGCCCAAGCACAGCAGAGATGCTGGGGGCGCCTGTGACAAATACAGATTGCCAGGCCCTAACCCAGACCGAGGGCAGCCAGGAGCCCAGGAGTCTGCATTTGAATGTGATCCCTGAATGGCACTTGTGCCCAGGCTTCTGCAGTTCTTCTTCTAGCTCATTTGCTGGATTCCTCCCCAGCCCCCCAGTTTCTCCTTTGGGACTTGGGAAACAAGGGAAGCCAGTGGGTGCCTATGTTCATTTGTGTGTGGCTTTTGCAGGTGACCAGCCGGCTGTGGCCATGACTCCTGCTCCATAGAGATGACAATCCCTTAACCCCCTGCTTTTCCTTCTGGCTTGACAAATCAAGCCTGTGGCAGCCCCTCAGCGTTCTCCTTTTAAAAGTTTGCTAAGGGCCAGGTGCAGTGGCTCACGCCTGTAATCCTAGCACTCTGGGAGGCCGAGGGGGGAGGATCGCTTGAGGCCAGGAGTTTAAGACCAGCCTGAGCAAGAGTGAGACTCTATCTCTACAACAAAATAGAAAAATTAGCCTGGCACACCTGTAGTCCCACCTACTCAGGAGGCTGGGGCAGGAGGATGGCTTGAGCCCAAGAGTTTGAGGTTGCAGTGAGCTATGATGGTGCCACTGCACTCTAGCCCAGGTGACAGAGCAAGACTGTATCTCAAAAAAAACAGAAACCAAAAAGAAAAAAAATCAGTTTGCTAAGCCTCTTTCTGGGGGATGGGGTGTGACTTGGGAAACACCGATTGGGCCTGGGGGAGCGCCAGGCTTGCTGTGGGGCACTGCCCGGGCCTCAGTCTCGTGTCACAGGGCCTCACTCACACAGGCAGGAGAGAAGCACAGGTCCATCGGGTGAGGCTCGGCTGGGGAACTTGGTGGCCCCTGGTTTTGTCTGTTGGGCTTCCTGGGCTGTCAGCAGTAGTTTCCCTCAAGCCTGTATCTCTCTCCTAAAGGTGAAGCCTTGAGTAGCTGTGTGGTTTGAGGGTCCTTTTATGGGTCAAAGGACCCTCACTCGGAATGCAGGGAGGGATGCGATTTTTCACTTTCTGAATAGCATCTGCCGGAAGTGGCCACCTTGACCTTCAGTTGGGTGCATCCTGCCTCCTTGGAGTCGAATTCAGCATAAGGTCTGTTCTCAGAGCCAGGAGGATGGGGAGGGTGAGAGGTAAAGGTTTGCTTTCCTAAAAAGTCACCAGGACCTCGTTCTAAGGTAATTTGGACTCTCCGGGCGGGGGTGTGGTGTGCACGCCAGTGTGGGAATACAGCAGCCGGGGAAGGCCGGGTTTGCACCGGTTCCTGACCTGGCACCCACCCCAGCACGCAGACCAGAACCATGCCAGAGAGGAGCAGGGTACAGCTGGAAGACACTCAGCAGGGGATAAATAAGGGCAGATACGGTCCCATCCTGGCTGGTGAACAAGAAATCGGACGGTTCATCTACCAGATGAGTTAATCTCTTAGTCTCTGGGGACCCTGCTCCTTCCAGAAAGCCCTCTCCCACCCTGCAGGCCCTCTGCTGTGACCAGGCTCACACAGGAAGCCATTCCCATCGCCACCTAACTCACCGCCAACCTTACCTCCCCTCCACCTGCAAGTGACAGGTAGTGAGTGGCATATTTCAAACCTGCCCTGCAAAATGCAGCCGAAGAAGGGCTGATTTCATACTTCACTTGTTTCATCTCCTTCCATAGTCCTGCACCCCATTCGTCTTTCATTCACAATTCTCTATTTTCACCCTTGACTGATCCAGCCCTTGCCTAATCCTAAAATCTATTTTTTCCTCTTTCCAACCCCCCCTCCTCCAAATTGCCACTGAATGGCATCAGTATTACTGTCTATTTCTATTATTTCTTTTGCAATTCAGCCTTTTCTTCCCCTGCCATATCCTTTCAGGCATGGCACACAGGCTTGTGAATGGTGGTGATTGCCCGGGCCACGCTTTTTCTTTCGCAGGCACGCTGAGACGAAGGCCACCTCCAAGAAGCTGTGTGACCTGACCCACACACTTCACTTCTTTCGTCTTGATTTTTGTTCATCTGTAACATTGCATGATCTGAGCTGATCATCTTCAAGCTTCCCTTTAGTTTTAATATTAATTGATTCTTTGGTTCGTGGGACTTGGCTGATGGCAAGTATTCATTCCATCTATGCAGAGGGTCTCTGTGTCTAGTTTTGAATTTCATGATGACTGGTCCAGGCATCCAGCCACCACCTGGTCAACATGGGCTTGGGGGATGTAAAATATTGGCCTCAGTGTAAGTTCAAGACATCAATTAGATAAAGACCCAAATGCTCAGTGTTCGTTGATGATTTTGTTTGTTATGCAAGTGTATCTCCCCTTCCCCTTTAGGGCATCCTTGATTTTAGCAGTGAACTTGTTCACGATGGAGGGGACTAGAACCCAGGCCTTGGATCGAATGTTGGTGAGGCAGAGCTTGCTCTGTGGTCTTGGGATGATGGAGTTATTTGGGGGAATCTTGCTGAACAATTGAATGCTTTTGAGCAAATGAGACAAGGTGCCCACCTGTTGTCTATGGCTTGACAAGTCTACATCACGGCCCTGCAAGAGATGCCCAAACCAAGGGCCACCTGCTGTTTTGTCACTCCCTGAGCCAGTTGAGTTCTGCTACTCAGTGGACCTGATCTTGCCTTTTACCATGGGACCACCCAGTGACTTTATGTAGCACAACAAATCTTCCCTCCATGAGGACTTCTAGTGCGAGCCTGTGCTGGCCTTTGACCTTTTCTGGATCTCAGCTACTTATGCTCCTTTGTAGAAATTGATGGAGTATAAAAAAATACATTTAGAAACACACTCAGAATCCCATCAACACTCATATATGGAGCCCATACCCCACTCTTACTGCATTTGCACATGTCTTAGAGTTCCTTAGCTTGTTTCTTCCTTAAGTCTTGACTCTCCTGTTGGTTGTTAAGTGACTCAAAGGACAGTAGTTTCCACTTAAAAAACTCAAATCCTCAAAATGGTTAGCACAGAGCTGCATTTGTGAGTGGCCTTAACAAATGCTGCTGGGTTTAGTTGCATGCAAGGTGACCATCCTCAGAGGACGGGAAGAAGGGTAAGGTCAGGACTGACCTCGCCATTACCGGGAGAAGCAGGTGTCTGCCTCCTCCGCCCGCCCCTCCCTCTCCCTGCTCTTCCCGCCCTGCTTCCCGCAAAGGTTCTCAGTGTCTTCTGGGGAAACAGTGATCTTACTGCCAGTGAAAGTGGACGATGTACTAAAAATCGACCTTCAGATGTCTGGCTGACTGGTTTCAGTATAAAAGAGATTTTCCGGATGGGAAAGAAGGGAGATGAACAGCTAAGAGGTTGTTTCCTGGAAGTGGCCTTGATGGCTTCCGGAAGCCACTGGGACTTTCCTTCCTTCACTGTATCTCTATAGACCACAGCGAGAGCCTTCGGTGGGGGCTTGGAGGAGAGGAAAGGGGGGCGTTTCTGTGTGAGTTATGACCAGACCTTCCTTCTCATCTCTGCTCTGGGGCTCGGAGCTCCTGGTCCCGGGTAAAAGCCTTTTCCGAAAGTAGCTCGGGGCGGCTGCAGTGGTTCTCCACTGTAGCTGCAACTTACAGTCACGGGAAGGCAGTGGTGTGCCAGTTGTTACACTGTTGGTTGTTTGAAATAGGCCACAGCGGGTGTGTTTATACCATGGACATTGGCAAATGCTACAAGTCAGATCATTTTATTGTGAGAGCTGGCTTAGGTATACCAGTACTCCACTACTAGAGAAAGGAGCATGACCTCCTGCCCAGGCTGCACACCCAGACCAGTTAAGTTAGAATCTGTGTGTGGCGGGCTAAGGCTTGGCTACTTTTTCAAGCTTTCCAGGGGATTCTCACGTGTGGCTAAAGTTAGACTAACTCTTCCACCCCAACCCTCCCATTTTATACAGTCGGAATTGACATCAAAGGGGCAAAGTGACTCCTTCCAGTTCCGACAGTATCCGGGGAGTTGGTGGCCATGAACAGATCCTCCTCCAGAGAGAAAGGACGTCCAGATGGTAGAGACTCACCTCTGTGCCATTTCATCCTCCCCCTTGCTACCCTCCCTTCTCCCATGGTGTCCTTTTTCTGTCCCTTCCTGCCAGGTCCCAAGCAGTGCTACCTGGGAACTGACACCTAAGGTGTGCTCTTGCCCTCACAGTCAGGTCTCTCTGGGCAGACAAGGTCACTAGAGGAAATAGGGCTGGAGACAGCTGGTGGCTGTGTCCCCAAGGGATGGTACAGGGTTTCCTTCCTGGGCAGCATGGCCCAGAGCCGAACAGAGCTGTCACTAGAGAAAGAGTTGATGTTTGCTGCAGAGGATTAAAATACCTTTTATATTCCGCAAAGCCAGAAAAACCACTGGCCTGGGATTCCTTAGGGTTAAGTCTGGGGCCTCCTCTCAAATCCTTCCTGGTGGAGGGCAGCCCCTGCCGCTGGGCCACAGGGTGGCTGGAGAAGGCAGTGGGGGCCGTTACCCAAGAGGGAGTGAGTAATAAAAACGGTTTACAGAGAGCTTTCAGAGGCATGATCTCATTTGGTTTGGTGACCCAGGGGCTCTGGAATGGAGAAGGAAGTGCAGGGCTTGGGAATTCAAATTACATCTCCATTGTCTTGGGAAACTCTTTCTGGCAAGTAGGAGTCAGCAAACCCCCACCTTGCCTCCCTCCTTCTTAGGCCAAGAGCATTTAGAACTAATTGAATCACTAGATTAGCTAATGCAGCCTCCATTAAGACCACAGGGTCCCAGGGGAGAGATGTTGAGGAGAAGCAGAGAGATCCACACCCAGGCCAAGCACCATCGCACCCCAGTGCCACTGCCTGTTGGTCTAGGTGGCCTTGGAGCCCCCATGGGCCCTTGAAGTACCTGAAGCTGACTTCTTTAGACTCTCCTGTGTTCCAGCATTTGAGGACAGGACTAAATTATGCTTCTCATCTGTGCAAGTTCTTTATCCTAAGAAATAACAAGTACACAATAGAGAGTGTATATTTCTTCTCTGCATTTTCTTTTAAAGTAAGCTCTTCCTATCTAGGAAATTGAATCACAAAGGAAATGGCCGACCTCCCAAATGTCATGAGGTGGGTTCCTGGAAGGGCTGGGGCAAAAGCTCAGGTTTCAGACTCCTTTTCTTTCCCCCAGACCGCCAGCCTCTTCTGCGTGGGGTGGGCCATTGGCTGGAGTGGCTCGATGGTTCGGTCCACTTACTGGGTGTCCACCAGCCACTGCGCTGACAGCTGGTGGGGCCACCACAGCAGGGACGGCCGCGACGGTCCTGGAAGGCCTGGCGCTGACGTCACAGTGGCTGGAGCAGGGGTGCTCAGTGCAAATCTGGAGAACGAATGAACAAAGGGCGATTGGCTGACAAACAGTCCTTTTCTCAATACTCAAAAGTGAGTGGAAACCCCCTCGAAATGGGGCGGTGAATGTCACCTGATGTATTTACTGTGGCTTTGAGTAGCCTTCCATTCCTTCACCTTTTCTGCCTTCTCTCTGCCCTCTGACCTCGCCACAGTTTTGGGTTTCCCAGGAAGTGTGGGAGCTTGCTGCTGGGCGCGCAGCTTCACAGCCCGGCTAAGGGAGCCTGCTGTCTAAGAGTCGGCGTTTTACATTAATGATGAATTCCCTCAAAGAGGTTTGATTTTTTTTTTTTAAATAATGCTTTTGCCTCTTACCATGATACCATCACATTGTGGAAAAAAGTCAGAAAAGCACACACAAAATAGAAATATCATCTGCCACTATCCAGGGATGACTATTGCCAACATTTTGGAGAATTTCTTTCCCACCTTTTAACTATACACACACATATATGTGCACACATATACATATGTAAACATATGTACACACACATATACATATGTTTGTTACTATATATTTATAAATTAATTATATATTTATATACTTACATATATGTTTACGCACATACATATTTAATATATACATCTATTATGTATGTTACATATGTGTGTATACATATAACATGTACTAACAAAAGCATAATGAAAATGAGGTCAGATTTGAGAGGGATTCTTAGCAGAGAGAACCACTCACTACCCACGGGTATTCCAGCTCCCAGGCATGGGGCAGCCCCGTGCCAGCCACCTCAGTGGATGTGGGCTGCGATTGTACCCTGAGAGCCACTGGCCTTCTGGGCGGGCTGGATAGGTGGACAATCACTCTTGGACCTGTCTTCCCCAGGTCAGGCAGTCACACAGCCTCAGCTTCCTTATCTGCAAAATGGGGATAATGATGGTACCACCTCAGAGGCTTTGCATTTATATCTGAAAGCAGAGCCTGAGACAAGGAGTTGGGTGCAGGTAGTTTATTCAGGAGGTAACCCAGGAAGCAGGAGGAGGCAGCAGAGGGAAGGGAGGCCATGGGGTCTCTGTGTTGCTGGGGCTTCTTGAGCAACTTAGTGAAGACACGAAGTACTATCTGCCTGAAGACTGGGAGGCCGGCACATCCCACCAGCTCCTGTCCCTGTTTGTGGAGACTTGCCACTGGGGGCAGAAACTGCCCTGGACTTCAGGCTGCTGCTGCTGGCAGGTCAGACCCACGGTGACAGAGAAGGCCCTGGGGAGGGAGCCAGACTGCATGTTCAAGTAGAGCCTGCCAGTGGGTGAGTGGGAGCTTGCCCAGAACTCTGTGCGGAAGCTGCAGCCCAAGGAGAGTGTGTCCCAGGGCGCTGGGCGTCTGCTGCACCCGCTACGATGCCTCTGGGGTGAAAAGCTCAGTGCCCGAGGGGAGGAGAGAAGAGAGCTGGGACGCACATGCACAAACCCCGGGGGAAGGTTTCAAGCCAGAGATCTCCTGAAGTCTCTGACTAGACAGAGAGAATGAAGAGCCCGGTGGGAAGGAAAGAGCGAGAGCGACACTTAGGCAGTTCAACCTCCTGAAGTAGGATCAGATTTGATGGAAAGAGGACTCTCCTCCTCCCCCGCCTCCCAGCAGCAGCTGGCCCTGCCCTCACCCCACAGCGCACGCTGTGCCCTCTCCCCGGGAGAAGGCACACATCCAAACACAGGTGCGGGCAATGGGTACAGCCACCTGTCTGCCACACTCCTAACTCTGGCCCAGGAAGGATGACGGGCAGAACGTCTGTCCTGGCCCGTTGTTGGGGAAAAGGCTTTAGCTATTAGCTTGTGACTAAATCAGAACTGCTCAGGGCCTCAGTTGTTCAGTTGTAAAATGGGCTCAAAGTCAGAATCATATCGTGATCCTCAAACACTGGTGGGGTAAAGCTTGCTCAAACTCACAGAACCCATCGAGGGCATCTCTTTCCAAGTCTGCATTTGGTGACATCTCACTGGAAGCTTGAAATTGGCATAGTGGGGGTATTTACACCAGGTCTATGGGCAAATGCTACAAATCAGGGCTTTTTCTTTGGAGAGCCAGAGGTTAAACACTTACCAGCACACCACTGCCCTCTAGGAATTTTATCTGTTCTGCAAGGAACTGGGAGATAATGTACTAAAGCATTTTGTGAATGGTGACATACCCTTTGCAGGTACTTTGATTTGGGGGCAGTGCTGGGCCCACCAGAAGGAGGCACCATGGTCTCACAGGGCAAACTCCCACAGGCACCCTGGTGATTCGGACTGTTCCCTCTTCACTTTAAACATGTGATTCCCAGACACACAGCCCCCCTTACAGCCATGGGCAGGGATGCCCCCTTTGGTCTCCTGCTCCTTCCCCATTCCTCCAGCCCCACCCGCCAGGAGCCCGCCTGCCACCAAATTGCCATGCCAGCAATTTTCTCAGCCGCTTAAAAGGCCATCAAGACAGCATCAAACTGCCTGTGCATGCTAAACCCAAACGCTTATGGAGCAGAGCCCAGAGTGGGATGCTAAATTGGATTCTATCAAATCAACATCAGCTGCGTGCAAGCCGCTGATAATGAAGGCTCCTAACGATGGCGTTCATCGCTGTGAAGAGATGACTAAGAGCTGAGAATGGATGGCGCCTGGCTCTGGCCCGGCTGGGAAGGAGGCGCCGGGGAGAGGCTGTGGTCCAGGGCCGTCCCTGGTGGATGTGGAGGCAGTGAGGAAGGAGATGGCAAAGAAAGGATGTTCTCTGTTCTTAGAATGGGGATGGGCATAGGGAAGACAGCCATGTTCTCCTTTCCATTTCACACACATAAGACCCAGAAGCACATTGAGATCGGGAAGGCAGGTCTAGCCCAGATGTGGATGAGGAGTCTAACTTCTAATCCAGAAACCACTTTCCCAGCCCTACCCATCCCCCACCTCCTTCATGAGCTCCCCAAGCCTGGGTAGTAATGACTTAAAGAACAGGATGGGCAGAAGATCCAGGTGGGGTACCTGCCTGGGCTCTAGGCTTTTCCAAGCAGTCTTCTACCTGTGCTCCAGGCCACAGGAACATGCTTTCTCTGTTGTCATCTTGGCCCAGGTATCAGTTTTCTATTGCTGCTGTAACAAACAACCACACACTTAGTGGCTGAAAATGACACAGGTGTATTATCTTGTAGTTTTTAAGTCCGAAGTCTGCTACGGCTCTCCCCAGGCTAAGATCTAGGTGTTGGCAAGGCTGCGTTCCTTTCTGGAGGTGCTAGAGAGCATCACTTCTTCACCTATTCTGGATGCCTCCCTTACCGTGAGGGTCTTGGCCATCTGCCTCCATCTTCAAAGCCAACATCTTGGAGATTAGGTTGGGTCTGCCTGGGGGATCCAGGACACTCTCCTCATGTCAAGGGCCTCAACCATAATCACATCTGCAAGAGTCCCTTTTGCCATGTCAGGTGACATAGTCACAGGTCCTGGGGATTTAGTGCATGGACACCTTTTGGGAGGGCCATCATTTCTCTTACCACGGCATGCATAAACTGAAGTCTCGTTCCTCAAATTCCTTTCATTTGGCTGAAACATCTGGTGACCAGATATAATCAGCATTCTCAGCCTAGGATCCACGGCCATGGGTGGACAGTGCTGCGGAACTGGTGTCTGTGGGCGTCACTGCCACAGTTGGGATGGAAGGAGAGAGAGGCCTGTTGGGTGGGAGCTGCTGAGTTTCTTTCCTGAAAACAGTAGTGCCAATGGTAATGCTGCACAGTGGGTAATTCTTTGTGGTTTCCAAAGCCACGTTATAACAGGGTAGTGTGCAGCTGGCAGGACTAGTGGAAATTAGACCATATTGCATAGGAGAAAACTGGGGCTCAAGATGGGTCAGTGATTTCCCCAGTATCATTGATGGCTTCATGATCAGGGTTTCTAGTCCAGGGCTCTGTTCAGCTGTACACAGCATCTAGAGATGGTGTGAATGGTTCAGCTTGGATAAGGACCCAGCAGGTCAGCCTGAGGGCTGCATGGAACAGCAGGGAGCAGGGAACAGCATTGGCTGCAGATTCCTGTGATAGTTCTCTGCTTTCTGTGATTCTGGCCCACTGCTGCAAGAGGGGGTTCAGTAGCTCACTAGTAGTGAGGTTCTTGCCAGGTCCTGCATGCCACAATCACCCTCAGGTGTTTCTGGGCCACTGGCTAGCTTAGTTTCTGCAGGCTTCTGTTGTGACCAGCCTGGGAACTGAATGTGGGGTCTGAGGCTCACCTCTGCCAACTTCTGACCAGCTCACTATTGACCAAGGTCCAAAGGATCAGTCCTGCCTCCTCCATGAGCAGCCCCACTTTGCCATGGAGGATCTTCTGGGTCATATCGCACTGACCTAGACTGATGCTGGTGAACATGGAGGCACAGGAGATCATGGGAGGGAAAGACGTTGTCATGGGCCTGTCACCAAGCAAGGACCCGGCTCTATCTCTGGTGTCATATCTGCCCTATTTTTTTCCCAGGTGCATTTATATTTTGGCTGGTGAGTATTTATGAACACAAACCACGTTCTCACCTGTCGGACGTTCTCCCTGAATGTAGCTTGCCCTCTAACTCACTTGCACCTCAAGCTCACCCTCTGGCCTCCCCTCTGTCACAGGGCTGCAGCTGCCCATAACCGACAGGTCCCCAGGAGCCATGGGAAGGGGTGGAGAGAAGCAGAAACTGGCTCTGGAGTCTGGCAGCAGGGGTCTTAGGAAAGTGTCTCTACTCATTTGAGCCTTAATTTATTCATCTGTAAAATGGGACAATAATAAATACGAGTATTTAGCAAGTATTTCTTATGTTTCAGGACCTGATCTAATTGGAATTATACATGGTTTTCAGGTGTTTAATGCTCACGATGACATTGTGGTGGCATTGTTACACGTCAACTTGGCTAGACCATGGTGCCCAGCTGTTTGGTCAAACACCAGGCTAGATGGTGCTTTGGAGGTATTTTTATTTTTAGATGTGACCAACATTTAAATCAGGAGATTTTGAGTAAAGCAGCTTATCCTCCATAAAGTGGGCAGCCTCATCCAATCCACTGAAGGCTTAATTTAGGAGGAAAGACTGAGGTTCCCCAAGAGGAGGAGGTCCTGCCTCCAGACTGCCCTTGCGCTCGAGTCTGCAACGGCACCTCCTGCCAGAACCCCAGACTGCCGGCCAGACTCGCACATGGCAGGCGCGCCAGCCCCCACAGTCACGCGCGCCAGTTCCTTAACGTGATCCCAGTCTCCCCTTCTCTCCTGTCTGCTCTGTCTGGGGAGCCCTAGCTGACATAGACGTTAGGAGGCAGGGAATATTGCCACGTCAGTGCCACACGTGGGACAGACTGTCTGCCACCTGGAGCAGAGGCAGGTGTGCTCACCGACCCACACGCGCTGAGGTTGGTCACGTGATTCATGTGGCCGGTGGAACGTTGTGGGGTGACATCCATCAGAGCGGCACCTGCCTGGGAATTCCCACCCTTTTTGCACTTGGGCTAAATGCAGAAGACCCAGTGGATGGCTTTGAGAAGGAGCCACTAGATGTCAGGAGCCTTTGTCCCCGAACCATTTGTGGAAGGCCACCCATGGGATTCGACTGTGACATGAGCAAGAAATAAACCTTTAAGGTATTAAGCCACTTAGAGTTTGGAGTAATCTGTTGTAGCAGATGGCCCGCTCTGACAGTTCATTGTCCAGAGTTGCCCAGCGGCAGAGTAGGGACTCAGGCAGTGGTCTGTGCTCCCACTCCCATTCTCTGCAGCGCAGCTGCCTTGTGGCCTTGTGAGGGTGACGTTAGAGAGTGAGTAGCAGGCTTGGTAGCCCCCCCATACACAATAGCTATTCATATGGCAAGGGCTTTGTTTGAGGCAGGGACTTGAGAGCACCTCTTGTAATGTTACTATGGACAAAACGGAGTAACGTGGGCTGATTGGTGGCTTCCTCACTGGTTGAACAATTGTCCCCAAGATGTGCTGATTAATGAGCCAGTGTCGAATGGGAAGCTCCTAGAGCTGGGTCACAGGAGGCCTGTCCATTTCCCTAAAGAACCATACAATGTGTCTGTCTTCTTTGATATTTTATCCTCAGATACATGGAGACATAGGAGGCGCGCTTAACAAATTGATAGATGGAGCTAAGCTAGACGGGGGAGCTAATATGCTGGATGACAGAGTGAAGACTCAAAAAGGGTCTGGGCAGGCCAGGACAATGGACTGAAACTAACAAGATAAAATGTAGGAGGGATAAATCAAAGTCCTGCCTTTAGTTCAAAAACTAACCGATCGAGGACAGGATGAGGGAGGCTTGGCGCAGTGGCAGGTCACATGTGAAAGTCCTGGGGTTCTCGTTGTCTGCTGGCCTGACGTGAGCCGAGAGAACGACAGGGACGCTGACAGTGAAGGACACCACAGGCTGCATTGACAGGAGCGCCACGCCCAGGTGGCCGTCATTCACGCAGCAGGTGTACGGCGATTGCTTGCTGTGTGCCGGGCATCGTGCTGGGTGCTGGGGGCAGAGCAGCGAATGGGACAGACGAGCCCCGCCCGCGTGCTGAGATTCAAGGAAGCTTCCTGTCTTCCGACAAATGCTGTCTGTTTCAGAAGGAGAAAGAGGACTGATGGCTGAGCTTTGCGGGAGGCACTGCGTCCTCCTTCCAGTCAGTCCTCACAACAGCTGTAGGAGGTAGATGTTATTTTCCCATATCACAGATGAGGAAGCAAAGGCTCGGAGAGGTTCATGTAACTTGGACGTGCTCATGGAGCAGGCAAGCAGCTGAGCTAGGATCCGAATCCAGGCTGTCTGGATCCAGGGCCCCACGTTCTTTCTGGCTCACCATAGTGATTTAGATTTCACCTTAAGTTGAAGAAGATGTTTCTAACAACTGGGCTGTTTGTGGGTAGCTGCAGTGTGTGCCTTCCCTGGGAATGTTCTAGAGAAGCTGGATGACAGTCTCCTGGGAATTTCACTTGGGGCTTCTCCACCAGGGCTTGTGACATGGGGGGGGGGCAGGCTTGGGTGGCACAGCCTCCGTACCTTCATCTCTGGCCTCATCTGCCATTTCCAGCCACATTGGGCCCTGGGAGGTCCTCAAACAGGCCACCTTCTTTCCCATGCTGGGGCCTTTTCACACATCAGCCCTGTCACTACTTTTCATAGCTAACTTATGCTCATCTTTCTGGTTTTAACCAAAGCATCACTCTCTGCAGGAAGCTATTCCTGATGTTCAGCAGTGTAGGTTAGGCGCCCCTGTTAGAGGCTGTCCTGGCATCCCGCCATCTCCATGGGAACACTCAGCATCCTCCTGCCACCTGGCTCCATGTCTGTCTGAGGTCCCCTTAGGACAGGGCCTGGGTCTGTCTTATATTTTGCTCTATCCTCAGTGCCTGGCACACAGTAGGTACTTAATAAAGGCTTGGAGAATTCATGACTTCCTCTAAGAGCAGGTGGTTATTTTGGTGCATGGGGACGGCCAGCGTGCATTGGGTTCCACCCTGCTTTCTGCCTTCTCAGCACTGAGCCGTGCCTGGGGTGGTGCTGGCTGGGTTCAGAGTGGGGTGGGCTGTGGGGTGGGGTGGGGTGGGCAGCAGCAGGGGCCTTGGCCCCCAGCCTGCAGTCTTCCCCCTGTGCTGGAGTCCTGGGGTGAAGGCCGTGGAGCCAGGTCTGGCAGAGGAGAGGCCGTGAGCTGCCCCAGTGACCCCAGCGATTATCAGGGCCTCTGTGGGTTCTGGGCTGCCAGCTCACTTCCTCCCTCACCAGGGTCCCCCGGGCCCTGGCCTCTTTGAACGTGGGGGCAGCAACTCATTATTCCATTCCTCTGTGTCTCCCGGCTGGACTTCTTGACCAGGAGGCAGCAGAGAGAGAAGGGGGTTAACGATGAGCTCGGAGTGGGGGGGAGGTGATGTCAGCCTGGCCGCAGGCAGAGACAAAAGCCCCTAATTGCTCTTTTCCTTCTCGTCAGAGTGCAGTGGCTGACTCCATAGCCACTGCGATAAAGGCCTGGGCAGGGCAGGCGGCCACTAATGAGAGGGCCATTGTTCAGTGATGGGGGAGGCCGAAGAGGAGAGACAGGCCTTAGTCCCCAGCCATGCTTGCCGAGGGGAGATGGGAAGGTCCACTGGGCCACCTGGCCTGGGCCACCGTCATTGTGGGCGGCAGTCAGGGTGCGTTTTCAATGCCTTCCGAGTGAGCAGCTGGTCCCCTCTGCAATAGGACAAACTTCTAGGACCTCCCCAGGAGAATGACCCGTGGGAGAGGCTGGGACTCTTGTTAACAATCAGGATGACTTCTTTCAGGGGACAGATTTTAAGAAGCCATTATGTTTGCAGGGAATGGCTCTAAATACGGAGTCACTCTGTCTTCTCTTAGAAACGTGGCATGATTGCTCTCAATTGAGCAATTCTCCTTCCAGAACCTACCCTAGAATCGGACTCCCAAGAGCAGGAGGGAGGTCTGTTCATCCGTCTGTAAGTAGCTAGGGCTTCTTTTTTTTTAAGCAACCCAAAGGAGTGTGTGTCCATGCCCGGCTACAGTCCCCTACCTAGTCCAGGAGGCTCTGCCACCAGCAGGCCCAGAGGCTTGTGGATGTCATCACTCTCCTGTGCACAAGCCGGCTCATCTCCATGCGCTTAACACGGAGCCTCCCCTCCCCGCCTTGAGTCCCCACCCTCAGGTTGTCACCCTCTTTCCCCGGCCCTTGGAAACTTCACCTCACACCTTCTGCCGGAAGGCTACCCAGAGCCACACAGTGTAGTCCACCCACACAATGGAATATCATTCAGCCGTAAAAAGGAAGGAAATCTGACGCACGCTACAGCATGGGCGAACCTTCGGGACATGGTGCTCAGTGAAATAAGCCGGTCTCACAGAAGGCAGATACTGTATGATTCCGCTCACATGAGATGCCTAGAGCAGTCAAATTCACAGAGGTAAAATGCAGAATAGAGGTCACCAGGGGCTGGGGGAGGGGCCAGGGAGAATTAGTGTTTAATGGGTCAGAGTTTCAGTTCGGGAAGATGAACAGAGTTACGGAGATGGGTGGTGGTGATGGTAGCATAACACCGAGAATGTACTTAATGCCACCGCACCGTACACTCAAAAATGGTTAAGACGGCCAGTTTTATGTTATGCGTACTTTGCCACAATAAAAAAAAGAAGGCTTCTGGACTTATCTCTCCCTTCTTTGAACATCTGTGGAACTGAGCCCCTGGACCCCCAAACTTTAGTATCTGCTTGGATGCCAGCTTGAGATTGGATCTGCGAGTTTTGGTCTGGGAGCCTTGGCTCTTCCCTAGCCTGCGTCACACCAGAGACTCTGTTTGTATTTGTCCTGTATTCGCTGCATCGCTGGGCCCTTGGTATTCAGGGCAAGCTTGCATTGGATCAAAGTGCATTTCGATCTGCAGCCTCACCAGAAAACTAGACTTTTCATGTGGGTGACTGGGGTGGCCTAAGTTCTGACAAAGCCAGACAAAGCTGTCCTCCTTACGTAATTGAGGCCCCAGCGCCACCATAAAGGAGGCAAACGTGGTGTCATTTCAGGAAGGGGCCACCTGAGGACAGGAAGGAGGGCCAGGGCATGGTGTCCACTGCGTCTCTTAAGCTGAGGGCTGTGGGGAAGTGGCTCTGTGGTCAGGTAGCTTGGGAAATCGTGCGAACCACCTTAAACTGGTTTGGCTCTAGTGGGACTTCTCAGATCCTTTAAAATACGAGTGTGCACAAGGGGTCTCCAAGAGACCCACGTGGTATGTGCTGCTTCCCAAGTGCGTGTCACTTGGCACCACTCTGCAGTCCCTTTTGGGGGTATCAGCTCCAGGAGCTGGGCTTTGTGGCTCAGCCTTGGGGATCTTCCTCTGGGTATGGGGTCCCCCGGAAGATGGAAGAGTCTACATACCCCCTCACATGGGTTCCAGGCCCTTGAAGACTGAGGGTCTTGGGTGTGCCTGGTTTCTCCACCTGCCTTGCTGGGGGCCATCTGGCCATCCCGTCCTGACTCACACCGGGGCTGGGGCCACGGGCTCTGCCCACTCCCAGGCCAGCCTCGTCTTCCTGTCCCCAGCACCCATCCCCCTGTCTGAAGGCTCACTGATCTTGTCTTCTGTGCTCTCCTGTTTCCCTTTGCACCCACTCTGGCCCAAGGGCTATAATTTATTCACAATCCCACATCTCCACCCTGCCGCTCTCAGTCACTGATCTCATCCATATTCAGTCGTGCATTATTTAAATCTAGAAAATGTTCTGGGTTTGAAATGAAGAGGGAGAGACTCATTAATATGGGCCTTATAGATGTATTTCTTCCAACTCTGTAGAACTTCAGAGAGCTTTGCAACCATTAGCCCCAATAGCTCTTTCTTCTTTTGAAGAGCAGGGGTGCACAGGAGGCCCAGTGGGCTGAGGTGGAAGGGCCACGGCTGGGGTGTCGCAGTTGGTACTGACTCTGCCACGCAGGGGGGACTGCGGGGAGGCCGGGGATCTGCATGCCGGTCCAGGAGTTGCCACTGGCTGCCCTTGCTCTCCCTGTGAATCCCTTCCTCGCTCTGGCCGTGCTGTCCTCTGTAAAGTGAGGCGCTGGACCATGCGGCCTCCCGGGCCTGCCAGGCGCTCACGTGCTCCGTGAGATGCATCCCTGCCCCTCCGCGGCACCAGAGGGGAAAGGGTTCAAGTCAAGCAAATTGCACTTGTCGACTCGTATATCTTTCAAACACATCTTAAAAGTCAGGGAGAGCAGACCTATCACAAAATGAGTTTATCCTTTTAAATCATTTTGCAGCAGTAGGAAACCTGAGAATGCCCAACGCGGAGACTGTTTAAATCCATTGTATTTATATAGCAGCCTTATTCCCAAAGTACTTGAAATGCATTTTCATATTTGGTCTTCACAGTCTATTTCCAGAAGGTGAGTTGAGGAGAGTGAGTATCCCAGTTTACAGACTGGGACTGAAGCACAAGAGCGATGAAGTGCCTTCCTCTAAGCGACCGAGCTGCATGGGGGCAGAGATCTGGGTCACGGATTCAGTGTTTCCTGGAAATTTCTCCAGTAGAATAACCCCGAGCCCTTGGGCTTCACCTGGCCAGAGGGAACCATCCCTTCTCTCCAAGCCTTCTCTTTCCTCCTGGTCAGATCCGCACAGTGTCATCTGGGCCAGAAATCTGGTCAACAACCTTGCTTTTGTGACTTTGTCATGACCCACGCCCAACCAAGCACCAACTTGGTCTCCCAGGGATTCCTCCGACCCTTCCTCTTCTCCCCATGCTGAAGTCGGCTGCCCTAGGTCAGACCTCCCTCACGCCTCATCTGGACTGGACTTCTGCTGCAGCTCCCTCACTGCTCTCCGTACCCCTAGGCTTCCTCAAGTCCATTCTCCAAAAATTTAAATCTGGCTACACCCCGGCACACTTTCTCACCCTTCGCATGCTAGTTCTAAGGGCTCCTAATGGTACTCAGTATTTATTGAATAGTCTCTGTCTTCCAGCGCCGTGTCTGGGGACGGCTGCTCTCGTCTTGCCCGTCTGTCTGCACCACGCTTTACGTTTCCATGATACTGGGCCCACGGTGATTCTCCAACTAAGCCGTCTAATTTCCACCTCTGTGCTTTTGTTTGTGCCATCTTCTCTGCCTTGAGCAACTGGCACAGCCTTGTTCAGCCTTGTTCTTCTTGGCCAATTCCTGGTCCTGGTGTTTCCAGACACACTATGCCCCGTGGCTGGAGTAGGCGCCACTCTTCTTTCCCCACCTTGCCCCCACTTCCAACGTGCGGTTTTCTGTGTTATAGAGAAAAATACCATGTTTACTTATCTATCTCCATTATAACTCTTTAGTTTCTTGAGAGCAAGAACCAAATCTTATTCATTTTTATAGCTTCAGTGCTGCGACTGCAAAGCAGAACAAAGTACGTGTGTGGTGAGGGTTTTAGGGAAAACACTATCTTTGATTTTCTCCTCAGAATAGTAGAGGGAAGCAAAATGCCTAAGGATGTAGGGTGTCCTAATAAAAATGGAGTGTTTCTTCTTTTTTTTTTTTCTTACTGATCCCAGGGGCGTTTTCCTAAGATGCTTCGCTGAGCTATAGATGCTCGGTCAAGGTCCACCATATCTGCTAAACACTTTCTCTGGTTCTGAGCTCAGGACTGTGGACTCCGCCCAGCTATTTACTTGGCTTACAGAAAACCTCTATTCCAAAGCCACAGATCTTCCTGTGACCCTGGGCAGTTTTCTTGGCGATAAGCGTCCTTGATCACAAGGAGGATCATGAGAGACCAGGGCAAACCCACCCTTCCTCCTCGTCCTGGGCAGGAGAAAAGGAAAGACTCCAAGGAAGCTCTCAGCATCACTCTTTGCTTCCCCGGAGTGGTGAAAAAACATGGGAGAGAGGGCAAGAGCCATTTCAGGGGTGCATGTGCGTGCGTGTGTGTGCGCGTGTGTGCATGTGCGAGACACTTGTTTTCCTTGCTGCTTAGGAGGAGTGAATCAGTGTGGGACAGAGTCTGGCAGCAGCCAAGGTCGACCAGAAGTAGCAATCGTGAAGTTCCCTCCCACGAGGACACTTCATCCCTGCCTACCCATGGGCCTAACAAAGCAATCACTGCCTCCCACTGTTTCAATCTTTTACTCAATCACTTAATGATTTCTCAGGTCCGGGCGGCACGGCCACCGCCCTGGTATTAACAGAGAGTATAATTATCTACCCTGTTCCTCACCACCACATCTCCTGTTTACTGCCTTTAAAGGGACCCAATTTCACCCGTCTTCTTGCTGTGGGCATAAAAAGGACCATGGGCCTCTTATCACTGCCTGGGGCCTTGGAGCAGCCAGCCATAAACTGCAATATCTGCTCGTTTATTCCTGTTCATTCTATTGGCTCCAAATTGCTCTGAACGAATTCTTGGGCTGCAGAAGGGCTGCGTGAGCCTATTTTCATCAGCGTGGACACGAGCAGGGAGAGGGGAAGGGAGAGGCACAATCCCAGCGTGGCCAGTTGAGAAGGGCCACAAGGTCAACCGTACCATGACCCCAACACCTTGATGGTTTTTTCCCTCTCATCCTCGTAGGACCACCTCCTCCTGGTCCCCTCTGACTACAAGAGGCTTCTGAGGTCAAAGCCCTTGATTCTCCTGGCCTGTGTTCTTTCCTGATTTCCTGCCTTACTGTGTTTGTGGGTTGGAAGTTCTCAGGAATGTCTGATCTGAGTCTTCCTTATAGAATGGAAGCCTATTTCTTTTTGTTCATCTTCATCTGGTTGTCTGTCTATAACTCTTTTAAAACTGAGAGTCAGCTATGAAAGTCTTACTTCATTTCCTCCAGCCATTACGCTGCCCAGGCCAAATCCTCTCCATTTCAGGAGTCCTAGAGTCAGGTAACTTAAGAGCCGGAAGGGTCTCTGTTACCCAACCTTCCCCAGCTTGACTTTGTCATCCTCTATTTATATACCGCAGTGACTGCCTTTAGATCCCACCCAGTTTCTCTGCATGACTTTTAAAATGTGGGTGGTCAGCTTCAGTTTCTAATGGCCCACGGGGTCCTGGGGGTTGAACTGAATACTTCTAAGAGGGGTTCTTGGTCTTCTAAGCTTTCCTTCAAGACTAGGAGGATGGACAAACATCAATCACACTGCACTTTTCTCTTTCTTTAAGGACAGGCCAAAGGGGACTAGGTGTAGTAGACGTGTACGTTTTCAGAAGCCAGTTCTCACATCGCAGCTTCATGAAGGAGGCCTCCCTGGAGGAGGGAAGGCTATGGCAGAAAGAATTCTGGGTTTGCATCCAGGATGCTTGGTTCCAGGTCTGGTTCTCCCAACTCCAGCTGGGAGCCCTTGGACAAGTCACTTTGCTTCTCTGGGTCATGGCCTCTGTTTTCTAAAGTCCTCTCTGGTTTGGGCATTCATGAGTAAAGAGGATCCCAGAGGACTGACCAGAGAAAGAGATTTGCAGGATCCAGAGCTGAGGACACTTGAGCCAAATGGGGCTGGAATGAAACAACCAAGAGAAAGTGGTGGAGGGGAAATGGGGAGAACTAGTGTCAACTTGGGTGGGGGGCTGGTGTGAGATGTGTGTGTGGAGGGTGGTCAGGCCCTGGTGTGTTGGGGTGGTGGAAACTTCCTTTTTGTTCTTCCAGCAGGTGCGGCCCACTTCCACCATGCCGCTCATGGCATTGACCTCGTGCTGGTGTCATCCTCCTGTACCAGCAGCTCATGTTGGAAGTAGGTTGCTCTAGAATTTCCAGATCACCTGGGGACCGCTGTGTTTTGCAGAGTTCCTCTCCATCTGGTCAGCCAGCAGGCAAAGAAACCTGTCTTGCAGAGAGAAAATAAAACCACACCAGCTTCAAGCCAGTCTTTTCTAATAAAAGGATCCAATAACCAATATTTTCCACTGCCTTTTCTCTACTAATGCCATGGAAATGCAGCATTAGATACAGGAACTGCAGTGGTTTGAAGAAGGATAAAGACCCTATTTTCTGTGTCTATAAATGTTTTTCCCTAGGCTTCTTTGACATGGTTGGATGTTTTAATGCAAGCAGAGTGTCCACTGCACTAGGCTTATCTCCCTGTCTCTTTCTCTCCTGGGCTTGCTGACCACCTCAATTAACAGAGAAAATGTAGCTTTCTTCTAGCGATGGAGGCTGGAGCGGGCTTGGAGCCCTGCAGCTTGCCAGACAGTGCCGGGCAGCGCTGTGATCTGAAACACGCTCCAGAGGCAAAGGCAGGGGAGAGATCAGGTTGACTCAGGGCCATTTCCCAGAGCCATAAGGTTTCCACGTGGCTAAGCCAGCTTTGGCTGGTAAGTCAGGAGCGTGGGCTGGCTGGGGGGTCCAGGGTGGCTTTCCTGTCCCCTGCTTTTAGCAGGATGCTCTGGGGATTGTGGCTCAGACTCCTAGGGCAATCTGCTTTGTCAGTGTCCCCAATTTCTTTCGCCTTCCCTCTCCTTTTCCCTAGAACATTTGCCATCTACCAAAATTGCAAGGAACTAAACATAGATGAATCCTTCTGTAGCTCCCTGGTGTTTGGATCCACAGTGTCTCATGCAATACATGAACTTGGACAAATCACTTCATTCTTGTTTTTTGCAAAATGAGAACATCTGGCTGCTGCCTCCATATTCCCTCTGCATGGTGTACAGAAAGGGTCCTGGGCCTGTCTGGCTGGTGTCTGGGCTCCAGTTCCAGCAGTGCCCCATAACACAGCCTTGTGACCTCAAACAACATGTCTAACCTCCATAAGCTTCAGTTTCTTCCTCTGCAAGATGGGTTTAATGATGTGTGCTGTGACTATAGGCTTTTGTTGGAATCAAATGAAATAATAGTGCTTTGAAAGAGGAAAATATCTGTGCACAGGTAAAGTAGTGCTAATGGTTCAGACATGTGCAGGAGGTTTCACATGAAATGCTTTGAATGCATCATCCAAAAGAATGTATGTAGAAGCGTGACCATTGGGCATGCTCAGCAATGTTTAGCAAGGAAGGGGGCATGTCGGACCCTCTTTTGTGGCACACAGAGCTCTGTGCCATTGTCATCATCCCCTTCACCATCTTCTGGTGTCTGGGAAATGATGAATCACTGGGACTGCCCAGTCCTTATCTGGTCATTCCTCAGGCTGTCCCTGTGAGAACAGAAGAGAAGAGAATGGGGGGACCATGAAGTAAAGAGGATAGGAGTCATCCAAGCTTCTAGGTCCTGGAGATGGGTGCCATTTAATCCCCACCTTGGGGGTCTTCTGAATTCTCCAGCAGCTGAAATTCCAGGCAGACCTAAAGCTATAGTGGGAAAATTCACTTCTTAAAAAGGCTTGTTTCAGGGCTAACTGAGTCATGGGAATCATTGAGACTTGACTAGGGTTGATCAACATTGAGCTGATTCATTGGATGAAGCTCCATGTGTTATGAATATTTCATATGGAAAAAGTCAAGACAGACCCCCGTGCAGGGACAGAGCTGCTTCTTAAACACTCCAGTGTCACAAAGGCCATACTAGTGCGTGCCTCTGCCTTTCAGGTGTGTCTAGGCCTGAACTATATCGCGTGGATATGGATCTAGATTATCCTTTGAAAATCTTTTGGGATAGCAAATACCAATATTGCCCTAATTAAGCTATACACGTGTTAGCAAATTTAACAATCCAAAAAGCCTAGGTCCACATCTCCTTTCCTGCAGTTTTAGAGAATATTCTTGAGTTCCCAGAAAGGGAGGAATTGTAGGCTTATTTGTATTGGCCCCCTGAACCCCAGTTCCCACAGGGTAGGACTGAAAATGTCCTGATGATGCTGGTATGGGCAGTGAGTTTTATTATAGGAGAGAACCCTTGAGCTTAGGGAATCCAAATCTTTTATAATGGACAGTAAACATTCCTGCTCTTTGCTGTGAAGTGAGACCCTATCTTTATCTTCCAGGGCTGTTTGTGACACAGACATTCTTGAAAAGGTAATCTAGAACAAAAAATGACACTCAGCACCTTGCTTGCAAGATATGCAAACACCTGAGTCCCAGGAAGAAAGGCCTCCCAGTATTTATCAATTTTATTATGTTTAGGTGAGCAAATTCCAATTTCTTTAACCTTTTCCCCTGGGTTCTGTCTCCCACCCCCTTCACTGGTCAGGCAGTCATCCACAGTGGCCCTCTGTGGCTGTCTTTGAGCCCTGTGGTTTCCTGCCTTCTGGGCAGCACCATTCAGACAGACCCTCTACCTTCTGCAGGTGACTTCCATGAAAGAAGTTACACTTCCTGTTCAGGGGACCCCAAGGAAACTGCACCTGGAAGGTGCATTACCATCATCTCTTCAGTTCTAGAAAGATGAAGACAAATTATAGGCAATTCAGAAACAAGAAACTTAAGTGATGAAGGGTGATGTCAGGAGAAAGAGGAAAAGAACTGCATGTGCAAGCGTCTGCTCAGGTTGTGTTGAAGCAATTGGAGGAAGGGGGTGTAAGGAAGTGTCCAGGCCTGAGCGGGCAAGGCTGAGAGTGCCCGCCAGGATGCAGACCTGACTCTCTCCCTCCCTGCTTCACCTCTCTCTGCTTCCCTTTCTTCTTTCATAAAACCGGGATAAAAATGATCTGTTGTTTTGAGGGCTTAAAGAACATACTACATATTAATAATCACCTAGAGTAGTGCTTGGCACATAGGAAGAGCTCAAGGAATGCATGCTGTTTTTGGAACAGAGAATATTAGAGCTAGAGAGAGTCTTAGAGAACCTCATATTCAGCTTCCCAGTCTACAGAGGAGGAAACAGAGCCCAGAGGGAGAGGTGCTGGCTCCATGAACATAACACTGGTTATTGAGAGGATATGACAAGCCCAAACTTCATCTAGAATATTTAAGATGTAAGAATATATTATGATTACTTGTCATTTTAACATGTTTTAATTGTTAATGTCCACACACTGAGAAAAAGTAGCACAAATCTATTAGGTTTCAAGCTCTTCTTCTGACTTGCTTAAGAGGGGGGAAATGCGTTGATGATAACTTTTCTGCAACGAAACGTGGCCTGCCTCTTCCAAAGCCTTACTGCTAAGGTTCATGTTCTTACCCGCCTCCGGTACTGGCACCAATGGCTAAATGCATGTGCGCTTTTTATTCTGGGGGCTGAGTAGATGTGATTTTCCAATGTTCTCTTGTAGGTGTCTGTAGGTGCCAGTGAGAAAATTTATTCTAACTTCTCACAAATAAAGTAAGCTTCCTCTTACAACATGGATTAAGGATGCCAATGCTTTTCACTTCTAAGTAATCTCACAGGACATTTTTTCAATCAAGTTACATTGATTAAGTACTGATTATTTTCCCATCTTATTTTAATGAAAATTTAACTGCCAATCAGAGCTTCCGATCAGTAAAATGCCATCAGCTATCCCACTGGGGTGAGATAATTCTAACCCATAAATCAAAACATGATGTTTTAGTGTACCTGGGCAAACTTATTGCCAACAAGCAACATTTTTGCATTTTTGGAAATATTGAAAGATGTCCAAAGATTCCAGTTTTATTTCAAGAAGCATTAAGGAACAACCGCCATGAACCACAACACAGGATCAAGAAGCTGGACGGGATCTTAGGAATAATCTAGTCCAGCTTCTGACTTTTGTGGAAGGAACTGAGGCCCAAGGATGGGATAACTTTTCCAAAGACACTGGTAGAAGCCTCTTGGAGTGGCTCCCCAGCCCCACTGATGTCCTTCTTTTCTGGAATGGCTCAGGATAGGGTGAGGCCCCCAGGGCCATGTCTGGGCTGTCATCCTATCCTGGTGGGTTCCTCCTGAATCAGACCTCAGAGACAGCTATTAATAGTTTTCCCTACTGGTCTCAAACTGAGCTTATCAGTCTATTTCTCATTGACATTTGAAGCAGGGACTCAGAGCCTGAAGGCTTGTTGAAGTCTAGTCCATAGAGGGCAGCATGGTTGGAACCTATCTGATAGAGCCACTCTTCTCTTCATGTGTCTTGCTTGTCCAACCCTTTCTTTGACTTCATGAGATACCCCCGTGTCCTCCGAGTGAATTCTTCCTAAAAAACAAAAGACCATTTAGGGTTGGTTTCTGTTGGGGGCTGCCCAAAGAATCTTAACTAAAAAGACAAAGAATGAATAAACGGCCATATTGGACCTAGAATCCAGGTCTCAGGATTTCCAATCTAATGCTCCTTCCAGCACAGCATACTGTCACTCAGAAAAATCTATAAATCTTCAATATAACTCATGCTTTGAGCAATGCACTAATTATTAGACAATGGAAGTTCTAGGAGAAAAAAGCAATCTTTTTTGGAATCTTTATTAAGAGCTCTTTTTCAAATATGAGTTAGAGAAAACAAAATTCATGCATATACCTAAATACTCTATTATATGAAACTAGAATAATGAATTCAGTTTACTTTTAAAATGAGATATTATTATTATAACACAATCTCTAGGGTTGATTTAACAAAGCATTAATACACAAAATAGAAAGTCATTCTCTGAATTTTGAAATCTCTTTCACTGGTGTGTTTAATAATGCCACTTGGTTTTCTATGAGCTCCTAGAGGGATGCAAATGAATATGCTTCTATAGACAAATGAATATGCTCCTTTTCAAGGTTGGGAGGGGAAAAAATAAGGACTTTCTATTTTACTACTGTCCCTATTTATCAACAGAGAAACCAAGGCAGTGAGGCTCATTTAACTGCTTGAGGTCCACTGGGGGAAGGAAGTAGGGGTGAAGGGGTGAAGCAGAATTAACACCCACATGTCTTCTCTCTCTGAGTTGGGCTTAGCTTCTGAAGTGTACTTCGCATGAAAGGAGAATGGTGGCTTTGTCTGTGTATTACATATCCTTACAACGCCCAGTGCCTAGCACATATGTAGGTGCCCCATAAATCCTGAAGGACAGAAGAATGGAGGGAGGGGAAGAGGAAGGAGAAGGAAGAAAAGAAGGACATAGGGAGGGAAGAAATACAAAGCTACTGAATTAGAGAGTGTTAAAGGTGAGCTTGTTTGAAATTGTCCTATGAAGTCCCTGGGACACATGTCCAGGTTCCAGGCTAATTTACGAGGCAGACAAGTTGGGAAACCCATAGCCATCCTGGCTGGAATGGAGATTACTCCACAGGGAAAGGGAAAGGTGCAGAGCAGGAGGAGTGAGGAGGAAAGAGAACAAATCAAAATCAAGCAAAAGGTGCAGAGGTTGAGGTCGACCCTTGAGGAGTCCCAGCACGGCATGTGCTGAGATCGCACCCCTACTACTGTGGGGCTCTCTCTCCACCTGATTGTCACCCCTCCTGTTTGGGGTGCCCCCTCCTCTCCTGTTCTAGACCAGAAGCAGCCTCCAGGAAGCGGAGATATTTTCACAGCTGAATAAAACACTGACCTCTTTAAAAAATGTTAACAAGACATTTGTGTTGTAGCAGATTTAAACCTGGGGCTGCAAGACTGATTTCGTAATGATGCAATTTGGATCACCAGCTTGGGGGGTTGCCAAGTTTTGCTTGGTGCCCTGAAATGAATCTCATCGATGACTCTCCCTGGTCAAGTCCTGCTTCTTCCCCAAACACTCTTCCTCTCCCTACTTCCTAACTCAACCCCCTTCTAGACACCTGGGCACGACTGGCCTTCCATCAGCTCCTCCACACTTACTAATGGACCTGAAAGCCAAACATTAGGAGTTCTAGTCCAAACACACACCCAGGGAAGGAACTGTGTGGGCCATTCCAAAAGGCGTGTGCTATTCCTGCAGAGTATGAAGTGTTCCTTCTCTCAAAGCCAACTGGGCCTGCTCTTGGGATACAGGGGTTGTGCTCTGGGCCCGGGGTGGTGTGTCCCCATCCTTGAGATGTAATTAGTGCTCAGTAGAGTCACAGGTGACTCAAGCCATGACAGGAACGTTTATTAAAAGGGTTAAGGAAAGAAATATGGGCATGGATTGTGGCAAATGAAAATAGGAAGAAAGAAAAATTAATGGGATGAAGATGGGATGATGATGGGTCCATATGGCCACAGTGCTTAGATGCCACACTCGGAGATGTTCCCAGTGGGTTCCTGTCTTAGTGATCTGGGAGCAGGGCCCTGCAAACGGAGTGAGGGTGATTGAATTCCACAGAGTAGGATGACTTGAAGGCTTTAATGGCAAGCAGTGCAGTGTAAAGGTATGAATAAACTGCATGTGTATATTCATCTGTGTGTGTGTGTGCCTGTGTGTTTTCCAAATTGTTGGAAGACTAGCAATTGAGACTTTGTTGAATAGACCACTATATCAAGAAACTATGATATTTTAATAAATCCAGACCAGCTTCTGTTCCAACTATGCCAAATGCTCGTCTATGTGTCTGAAATCAGACCCTTTTACTGCACATTGGACCAATACCTTCCTCTCCTGGTGCCTCAGTTTCCCTTCCAAATGAGCATTTCATTGTTGAAACATCCTCAGTTTGATTTGACCTTATCAACCAGGCAGCACAAACAAATTAAATTCATGACTCAATAAAATTGCAAATTACGTTGGGTGATGGACCTCCTAGGTCAAAATAACAAATGCTAAACCTGTAAATGCCACGGTTCTGTCTATGAATGAAATTGGGCTCCAGAGTGACACCTGGCTTGGTGGGGTTCCCACTCGGCTTGGGTCCACATAAAGCTCTGAGCTCCTCTGTTTTGAGATGAAAGGAATATAGTTCTTTACTGAGATAGGAATCTCTTTGAGAATTCTCCTTTCTTAAGTTAAGGCTCTGGGGTGCACCACCGAGGCTGTTGAACCAGCTGCTATGGGTTTCCATCCTCCCAGGACAGTGGCGTGCAGCTGCAGTCCGAGCCTTGGCGGGCCTGGGTGAGATGCTGGTGTTGGGATCTTAGCAGAAGAGGAAGCAGACGGGAGGAGCCCGGCACGGATGCTTGCGAGTCTGCGAGCCGGAAGAGGCAATAGCATCTGCCAAGTTGATGGAGAGGAATGCCTCAGATCTTGAAATTGCCGAAAGTGCAGAGGGAGGGGGTGATGGAGGGGGGAAGGAGCACAATGTCCCACCAGGGAAGCCGCAGTGCTTCCTTTCTGGTTTGATTCCCGTTATGCATGTCAGACAGAATCATTCAGAGAAAGAAGGGGGTGGAGGGCAGAAGAAAATCAATTGTTTTTCATATTTATTGATCTCCAATGAATCGCTGTGGTAATGGAGTGGGAGGGCACGGAGGGAGGAGAAAGTGTCAGCCACAGAGGAAGGTGAGTAGCCATCTCCTGTGGCACTGGAGATGCCAAGAGCCTAGTAAGGTCACCAGACGGAAACCTGCTACTGTGTCCCTAAGACAACATGGGCGGGGACAAGACACAAGTCTGTCCAGGGTTGGGGGAAGAGTATGAAGACTCTTGTTTAAATATTTGGGGCTGGAATCTCATCCAGATGGATTAGATTTTTTTCACCTCTTTTAGAAAATAAAACTCATCTAATTGCAGGAAAGATGGCTGTGGAAAAGAGTAATACAGTAAAAGGTAGACAATTTCATCAGAGTGTTGCGACCATTCCAATATTTTCCTGCATATTATGTCATTATGGTAGAACTTACATGTACGAAGTCGTATCTTGCTTTTTTTGGCTTATCGATAAAGTGCATTTTCCATATTACAAAATGCGCTTTAGAGCATTCTTTAAATAAGACTTTTTTTTACGTAAAATAATAAATGTCCATTACAGAAAATTTTGCAAAATACAAAAAGCATAAAAAAGTAAAAATACTCAAAATTTCACCATCCAGAAATGACTCCTGTTAATATTTTAATATATTTTATTCTAAGCTTTTCTTTCTATGCATATGCACATAGGATATTTACCACCATGAAATTTTTTTTTTTTTTTTTTTTTTTGAGACAGAGTCTCGCTTTGTTGTCCAGGCTAGAGTGAGTGCCGTGGCGTCAGCCTAGCTCACAGCAACCTCAAACTCCTGGGCTCGAGTGATCCTTCTGCCTCAGCCTCCCGAGTAGCTGGGACTACAGGCATGCGCCACCATGCCCGGCTAATTTTTTTATATATATATATCCGTTGGCCAATTGATTTCTTTCTATTTATAGTAGAGACGGGGTCTCGCTCTTGCTCAGGCTGGTTTTGAACTCCTGACCTTGAGCAATCCGCCCGCCTCGGCCTCCCAAGAGCTAGGATTACAGGCGTGAGCCACAGCGCCCGGCCACCATGAAATTTTGATTATGAAGTATATGTAATTCTTTTGTGTTCTGCTTTTTCACTTATATAATTAATTTTAAAAACTTGATTTTTAATGTTTGTATAATATTACATCATATGTGCATACCAGTCTTTGTTAGATTGATCCACTATTATTTCCAATGTTTGGGTTGTTATAAACAACACAGTAATGGCTTTCTTTCTTTCTTTTTTTTCTTTTTTTAAATTTCAGCATATTATAGGGGTACAAATGTTTAGGTTACGTGTGTTGCATTTTCCCCCTTCCCCGCTGGAGTCAGAGCTTCAAGCGTGTCCATCCCCCAGATGGTGCGCATTGCACTCATTATGTGTATATATACCCATCTGACCCTCCTCACATCTGCCTGATGCCCAATAAGTGTTACTCCTATATGTCCACTTAGGTGTTGATCAGTTAATACCAATTTGCTGGTGAGTACATGTGGTGCTTGTTTTTTCATTCTTGGGATACTTCACTTAATGGAATGGGTTCCAGCTCTATCCAGGAAAATACAAGAGGTGCTATATCACCGTTGTTTCTTATAGCTAAACAGTACTCCATGGTATACATATACCACATTTTATTAATCCACTCATGTATTGATGGGCACTTGGGTTGTTTCCATATCTTTGCAATTGTGAATTGTGCTGCTATAAACATTCAAGTGCAGGTGTCTTTTTTATAGTGTCTTTTGTTCTTTTGGGTAGATGCCCAGTAATGGGATTGCTGAATCAAATGGTAGATCTACTTGTATCTCTTTAAAGTATTTCCATATTGCTTTCCACAGAGGTTGCACTAGTTTGCAGTCCCACCAGCAGTGTAGGAGTTTTCCTACTTCTTTACATTTATCTTTAACCTTTCCTCTTGATACCTGGAAAAGATTATTTTTTGGAGGTGGATCTGGGTTTTCCCCATAGCTTCAGGTAAAAACTCCGCTTCTCATGGCCCCCTGAAGCTCTCTCTGCCCATACACAGTCCCTGAACTTGGCTCAGAACCCGCTGAATGCCTCCTGGGGTGTTGGTCCCCCATCAGGCGACCCTCAGTGTTTTTTCAGGTTACTTCAGTGATTTTCTAGAGCTCTGCTAGAAGCACATTAATGCATAAGCCACTAGCTCTATGTGACTCTATAATTCAAATCAACTCAAATTAGAAACTCAGCTTCTTGGCCACACTAGCTACCTTTCAAGCGCTCCGGAGACACACGTGGCTCACGGCTACCATACTGGACAGTGAGGACACGGAATGTTTCCAGTGTCGCAGGAAGTTCTATGGGACAGCACTCAGGAAAGTTTCCCCAGGCACTTCTGATTGACTTGTCATGGGTCTCCCTGAGCTTTTGGGGCTTTCCGTTTCCACTTGTAGTCCCCTCACACCGTCTTCTTGGGAGGACCCATTTTTCAGCCTTCTCTCAGTCTGATTAATAACTATTTCTTTCATCCAAAGGTGGAGCTTAGAGCAGGTTCTTTTTCTCTCTAGATGAGTAGGAATTTACCCAAAGACCTGAATGACAGAAACACAAGTAAATTTTTCTAGTGCTATGTCTTGGGGCTCAGTGAGGAAGACAATGGATATTCCCAAAGAGGAAGTTAATGGAGGTGGCGTCCCCCCTCCCCAGGCTGGGGATGGCGCAGCTGACAGAGGGAAAGAGTGTTGTTCCCACTGTCACCATCTTTAGAGAGCTGGAAACTTTCTCCTCAGCACAGGTAGAACTTCTGTTACTGCACCCCAGGCAGGTTTCACAGCAGCAGCTGAGGCAGATTGAAGCCATCAGTCACCACTTCCCCTTCATGCAGGACTGAGAGGTGTCGTCAGACTCTGACAGCGAGTGGCAGGCAAGCAGGGACCCAGGCTAGGTGCAGGGGGCAGGGGCCAGGTGTTCAGAGGTGAGCTGCGTAAACACACCAGGAGATCAAGAACGGTGGGGCCTGGAATGCAAGCCACATACCAAAGCTCATGAAAACATTCACGGTGACATTTCAACCACGGTGCCAGCGACCAAATTCCAACTGCTGCGTTCTGAGCAGATGGCATCAGCCAGCTGTATGCAAAGGCTTATGGACTATAATCACATGGGGAACAGTCTGATGGCCAAGAAAAGTGTCATCACAAAGTGATATTTGTTTGGGAGGCAGATTCTAGATCCCAGAGGAGATGGTGTTAAAGACTCCTCCTCCCTTACCCACTGCCTCTTCCCAGGATTCATTGCATGGTGGGGGAAGAAAATGGAGACCTCTCGCCAGGAGGAAGCTGATGGAGGGGGCATCTCTCCTCTCCAGGGCCCAGGTTAGCCCTGGACCCTCAGTTCTGCCAGAGAAAGAGCGAGGACCGAGTTTGTCCTCTGTGATCAGTCCTCAGGGCAGGCACAGGGCAGCACTCCCTAATTTTTGTTGAATGAAGGAATAACAATGATTTTACAGCTCTAATTCATCTGGCCTTAATCAGCCTTAATGTGCCCCCACAGGGCAAATGTATTTTAGTGAGGATAATGAGATTTGGGACCAGAGATGGCTTTCCCTCATATTCTTTCTTAATATTTTAATTTTTGTTATATAATAATACACACAAAATTACGTATTATGTGTAGAGTCCATATAATAAAGTAATAAATAAAGCATGCTAATGAAATAACATACTGGCGAAGCCACCACCCAAATTTAAGAACCAGAGTTTTACCAATAAAGTAGGTGCTACCTCCATTCTTCTCCCAGATTCCACAGCCCAGCTGTCCGATAAAAATAACCACTATTTTGAATTTTATGTTTATCATTCCCTGAACTTTAAAAATATACTTTCACCTCATCCGTGTGAATCATTAAACAATATGCTGTCTCATTCTGCTTGCTTTTGAGTTTAAAAAAGACACATTGATGATAGTTCTTTGAGATGTGCTTTTTATTCTTTTTAAATTACTTTTTATTTGTATATATTCATGGAGTACAAGTGCAGTTTTGCTACATGGATATGTCACCCTGTGGTGAAGTCAGAGCCTTCAGTGCATCTGTCACTGGAGCTGCACGCATTGTACCCACCAAGCACCCTCCCATCATCTGCTTCCGTGTGTACACATCATTTATTAATAGCTCCCACTTCCAAGTGGAAACATGTGGTATTTCTTCTTTTGTGTCTAAGTTGATTCACTTAAGATAATGGCCTCCAGTTCTATCTATGTGGCTGCAAAAGATACGATTTCATTCTTTTTTTATGGTTGAATAGTATTCCTTTTTGTATGTCCCAACACATTTTCTTTATCCAATCCTCTATTGATAAACATTTAAGTTGATTCCATATCTCTGCTATTGGTAATAGTTTTGCAATAACTGTACTAGTTTAGGTATATTTTTCATATGTTGATTTTTTTTTTCCTTTGGGTAGATACCCAGTAATAGGATTGCTAGATCTTATGGTAGTTCTATTTTTAGTTCTTTGAGAAATCTTCATACTATTTTCCAGAGAGTTTGCATTAGTTTACAGTATAAACAACAGTGTTTTAAGAGTTCCCTTTTCTTAACATTCTCACTAACATCTGTTATTTTTTGTCTTTTTAATAATAGCCATTCTGATTGATGTGAGATACTATCTCATTGTGGTTTTAATATGCTTTCTTCTAATGATTAGTGATGTTAAACAGTTTTTCATACGCTTCTTGGCCATTTGTTTGTCTTCTTTTGAAAAATGTCTATTCATGTCCCTAATCTACTTTTTAAAGGGTTATTTGGTTTTATTGTTGTTGTTGAGTTGTTTGGGTTCCTTGTAAATTTTGGATATTTGTTTCCTGTTGGAGGTATAGTTTGCAAATATGTTCTCCCATTCTGCAGATTGTCTGTTCACTCTGTTGGTATTTCTTTTGCTTTTCAAAAGCTTTGCAGTTTAATTAAGTCCCATTTGTCTGTTTTTGTTTTTGTTGCCTGTGCTTTTAAGGTCTTGGTCATAAATTTTTTGTCTGGACCAATGTCCAGAAGAGTTTTCCCTAGGTTTTCTTATAGTATTTTTATAGATTCCAGTCTTACATTCAAGTCTTTAATCCATCTTGAGTTGATTTTTATATATGGTGAGAGATAGGGGTCCAGTTTCATTCTTCTGCATATGGCAATCCAATTTTCCCAGGACCATTTATTGAAAAGAGTATCCTCTCCCGAGAGTATGTTCTTGTTGACTTTGTCAAAGATCAGTTGGCTGTAAGTATGTAGCTTTATTTCTGGGTTCTCTATTCTGTTCCATTGATCTATGTGCCTATTTTTATGCCAATACCATGCTGATTTGGTTACTATAGCCTTGTAGTATAATTTAAAGTCAGGGAATACGATGCCTCTAGCTTTGTTTGGTTCTTTATTTATATTTTGCTCAAGATTGCTTTGGCTGCTTAGGCTCTTTTTTGGTTCCATATGAACTTTAGAAGTGTTTCTAATTCTGCAAAAAATGATGTTGGTATTTTGATAGGGATTGCATTGACCCATTGTAGATTGATTTGGGCAGTATGGTCATTTAACTATTTAATTCTTCTAATCCATAAGCATGGGATGTTTTTCCATTTGTGTCATCTACAGTTTCTTTCTTTAGTGTTTTATAGTTTTCTTGTAGAGATCTTCCATCTCCTTTCTTAAATATATTCCTATGTATTTTTTTTGATAATACTTGCTTTTTATTCAACATTATGTTCCTAAGATTATCCTTGTAGCTGTGAGTATCTGTAATACACTAATTTTTAACTGCTATCTAATATTCCATTGTGTGAATATATCAGAATTTATGTATTCACTCTCCTACTGATAGGCATTTGGTTGTTTCAGACTTTTGATTAGAACATTATGGTTGTGGACATCTTGCATATGTCTCTCAGTACACATGTGTAAGAAGTTCTCTAAGATGTATACTTGGAGTAGAATCACTTGGCCTATGGTAGGTGCAGTTTTAACTTTCAAAATGTTTCCATATTTTTCTGCAAAATGACTGAATTAATTTATATTGAAAGAGTTCCCATTATTCCATATCTTCACCACTACTTGCTATGCTCAAGTTTTTAAATTTTTTCCAATCTGGTGAGTATTATATTGTACTTCTAATTTATGTTCTCCTGATTCTAATGAAGTTGATCATCTTTTCATATATGTTTTGTTTTTCAAATTTCTTCTTTAGTGACATTTCCATTCATGTCTTCTGCTCTTTTGCTATTGGGCTTATCTTTTTCTAAACTGACTTGTAAGAATTATTTGGGTGTCTAAGATACTAATCCTTTGCTGATTAAATATCTTTCCAATGTTTTCTCCCAGTTGCTATTTACTTACTTAATAGTATCTTTTGAAAACTCAAAATTCTTCTTTCTTTTTGAACAGAAGTTCTTGATTTTAGAGTAGTCAACATTTCTCAGTCTTTTCTTTTTGTGTTTTAAGAATCCTTTTCTTATTCTGAGTTTATAAAAATACTATCTTATATTATCTTCTAAATGTTTTAAAGTTTTGCCTTTCATATTTAAGTCTTCAATCCACCTGGAATTGATTTCTATGTGAGGCAAGAGTAGGAATTAACACATCTCCCTCCTTCTCCCCTTCCTTGCCATGGACAGTCAATTGTCTAGGCACCATTTATTGTAAATTCACAATTTTCCCAGTGACCTTGTAACTTCTGTATCAAAGATATGGGGGTCTTTGTAATAAATAAATCTTGAAACATGGTAAGGAAAGTTCCCTACTTCATTATTCTTTTTGAGGAATATCTTTTTTTCATACTTAATCTGGAGGAGAGATGGTGGTATCAGTGCCCTGGTGTTAGGCTGGGACAAGGAAGGGGAAGAGATGCTTTGTCTAGGAGGTTTCCATAGAAAAACAGATGGCACTAGGAGATGCTTTGTCTACTAGGAGGAAAATATTGACCAGAGGGGGCTTCCAAGAAGGAACAGATGACATGTCAAGGGGGCTTCCAAGGACTAAATAGATGTTTAGATGATCTTGATAGAGGATCTTTAAGGACTGATCAACCAAAAAGTGGTAGAAAGACCACAAAGTGGAGATATGATCAAAGCCACAAAGGAGGTTCTTTTGAGCATGTGTACAAGGTAATGATGTCCTTAGGTGAATTACCCCCATTAACATATTTAAAATCACACCCACCAGCGCCATGACAGTTTACAAATACCATGGCAGCCCCCAGAAATTGCTTACAAGGATGGAAAAGGGGAGGATTCACCATTTCAGGAATAGGAATTCTCTACCTTTTTCTGAGAAAAACCACAAATATTCTGCCCCCTCTCCCACTTAGCATAGGATTAGCATAAAGGGGAGAAATCTTGTTTAACTCAGGGTCTCCTCCGCTCATCTGGGGTTGACCCCATTCTTCTCCAGAAGGTTCTGTGCTTTAATAAACTTTGGCACTTTTCTTGCATCTGCTTGGGCTGCTCATTTGCTCCGCCCACTCGGTACCAGTAACCACTCTTCAGTACTGGGAACCAAGAACCAGGGAACTCAGATCTGACATCTGGTCCCTGCACCTGACACCAGGCCATAAATACCAGGGACTTGGAATTCTGACAATTTGTGTGTGATGCTCATTTATGAGGGGTGCACTGGATAGACTATGCCAGAAACATCTGTCTGTGATGCTGAAGTCCTTGGCTCAATGTAGGAAATTCTGAATCTCTTTTAGCCTTGGGGTACACTTTCGATATCCTTCTAAGTGCTGAATTCCTAAAACAAAGAAACCATCTGACAGGAATGTTAGAGTTTACCCAAGGACAAGAAAAATATCAGCGTTTGGCTTGTAAACCAGATGCAGTGGCTGTGACGGTCCCGGGAGGGAGGCAGCGTGGCGTCAGCGCGGCTTGCAGACCGTGGTGCTGTGCTGTCACACATTAGCAGGAGAAAATGAAGCAGAAGAATCCCCTGCCCCACCCCTGAGATACTCTCAGCAAAGTGCTTTTTCATCAAAGCCTCTGCTTCTTTGACAAACATGCTCCATGATGCATCTAGGGAATGTCTCCGATGTAGAAAAATCCAAGGTCAGAGACACACTGGGTGTGGGAAGCATCCATTCAAGCATCCATACAATAGCTATTTAGTGAGCACCTACTGTGTGCCAGGTACTGATCTAGGGATTAGAGATACAGCCCTGGACGAGACAGACAAGTTGCTGACATTCCAATGCAGAGAGACAGACACTAAACAGCTAAACAAATGAGCCAGATCATCTTTGCTATGAATAATGCTTATCTAGAAATGAAAGCTGCGTGATGTTCAGGGCAGGGAAGGTTTCTCTGAGGAAGTATGCATGGCAGGAAGGGGCAGCCATGGAGATAGCTGCCGTTTAACTCAGTCCTTCAACAAGGGGCTGGCAGTAGAGCAGCTGTCGCACCTGTGCTCCCTTCTCCTGCGGAGGCTGGAGTTTTCGTTCACCTCTTGCAGGCGTCCTTCACTCACACCCTGTCCACCACCCTGTCCCTTCAGTGGACTGTGGTGGCCTCCTGAGAGGCCAGTGGACTGTGGTGGCCTCCTGCTGCCCAGCCCTCCCTCTTCAGAGCTGCCACTGTGTCCTTCCAGACCAGCCTCACCTGCACGAGCCATGGGACCGCATGCTCCCGGCTGCCCCAGCCAGCCTGGCCTTCCCTGTTTTGCTGTGATGCTCCAGGCTGTCTGTGGGTTCAGGGCTCTATTGCTGGGAGCCCATCTCTTGACCCGTCTGTGGTGCAGAAGGCCCAGGACTGGGCGCCAGGAGACCTAGGTTCTTATTCCAACTTGCTGCGTGACCTTAGTTAAGCCTGTCTGGACTCGCACTGTGAAATCAAAGGATAGCACCAGTGATTCTCGAGCTGCTCTATAGGACCCAGGTCTTTTCTCTGTGCAGAAGTGCTTGAATTTTATTCAAAACTATTTTTATGATTGTAATAGGAAATCAAAACTCCAATGGGTTATATGCTAAATATCAACATATTAAACCCAATATGTTAATCTGTTTTGTGAGGCAAACTCATTTTTTGCACAGACCTTAGAATAAAGCTTTTTCTGCCATCTGTGTGTGTGTGCATATGTGTGTGTGCATATAGATACAAACTAATAAAATGTCATTGATTTGAAGGTTGTAACTCTGCTCTTACTTGGCACGCCTGCACCCAGCGAACAGTAGAGCAGGTGCATTACTGCGGCACCTGCCCTCCCTGAACAGCTTTCTTCCAGGCCCGGCTCCGACTCGTGTGCTCTTGGCTTGTTCTCAGTATGTTCTTGTCATCTACAATCATCAGTTTCACAGGGCCGAGTGAACATTGTAATATAGACAGAGCTTGCCTTTTTTAGATACACGTTTTAATTGGAAGTAACTTTAGATTTGCAGAAAAGTTGCCAAGATAATACAGAGTTCCTCTATACTCTTCCCCTGGCTTCCTATAATATTAACCTGTTACACGGCCCTCAGCCACTGTCAGGGCGAGGAAATTAAAACTGGACAGCACCGCCACCCAAATCACAGACCTTATTCAGAGGGCACCAACTCTTCCACTGCCGTTCTGGGGGTGTCCCACATGGCATGAGCTGTCCTGGCTGCTTAGTCTCGTCCAGTCTGGGATGGTTTTCCAGTCTTTCCTTGTTTTTCATGACCTTGACACTTTAGAAGAGTACCGGGCATGTGTTTGGTAGACTCTCCCTCCGTTTGGGTCTGTCTCATGTTTTCTCGTGGTTAGACCAGGGTTGTGGGATTTGGGGACATGGTCTACGTGGACCAACCATTTTAATGCACAGAGATCTTGCCCTCTAGCAGCCGTGCCCAGCTGGCATTTGGGGATACGACCCAGTCAGATTAGTATTTCCTGCTCTTGAGCAGGATGGAGGAGAGACGAGCGCATGGGCCCAAACCTTGAATGTTTCCACTTTAATTCCTCAAAAAGATAGGGAGAGGATTGGGTGGAGGGGCCCCTTGTCAGGAATCGCTGGGGGTGCTGAGCAGTGTCACTGTGGCGGGAGGAAAGACGAGGACAGCTTGGGCAGCGGCCGGGGCCCTGCAGGGAATGGCCAAGTCCTCTGTTGTATGTCGCTGGAAAATTGATGAGAGGTGGAGAGGGGAAGGAACTGTGAGTCACTCATCTCAGAAATTAGGGATTATTTGATACTGTTGGAAACGGAATGCAAATCTGTGATCAGAAAGACAGTCGTGGTGTGTGTGAGAGTGTGTATGTGTGTGTGTGAGTGTGAGCATGCACCTGAGTGAATGTGTGAGTGTATGCATGTGTGTATATGAGTGTGTGTGAATGACGCAGTGTGTGTATGTGAGTGTATCTATAAGTGTGTCAGAATGTGTATGTGTGTGTCTGAGTGTGTGAGTGTATGTATGTGAGCATGTGAATAGGTATGTGTCTTGACACGACGTGTGTATGAATGTATGACGTGTGTGTGAGTGTATGTGTGAGTGACACAGTGTGTTCATGTGAATGTATGTATGAGTATGTGACACTGTGTGTGTGAAAGTGTGTGTGAATGTGTACCTGAGTGTATGTGTGTGAAGGTATGCCTGAGTGTACGTATGAGCGTGTGTGTGACACAGTGTGTGTATGTGAAGATATGAGTGTGTGAGAGTGTGTCTGAGTGTATGACAGTGTGTGTTTGTGAGCGTATGTGCGAGTTGTGTATTGAGTCTATGTGTGAGTGTGTAAGAGAGTGTGTACAACACTGTGTGAGTGTGCTTGTGAGTACGCATGTGTGTGTGGGTACATGTATGAGTGTGTGAGTGTGTATGTGTGTGTAGACACTGTGCGAGTGTCTGCACGAGTGAGTGCGTGTGAGCCTGTGGGGCAGGCAGTGGATTGGGAGCCAGGCCGTAGTTCCTGCCTAGTCCACATATTCCACAGTCTGCATCTGAGTTTCCTCTGGGCACCAGGTGAGCCCCTACCAGCCGCACAGACTCACCGCCAGGAGGAAATAAGCATTCACAAACCCACGCTCGGGGGAATGTGAAGCGATGCACCCGTGCAGGGTGCTGCCACCGCCCAGGAGAGTGAAAAAATAGGAGCTGGCAATTATTGGTCAGAGAGGTGAGCAAGAGAACAGGATGGAAAAGGGAGTGAGGCTCCTGGAGCACAGGCTTGAGTAGAAACCCACGTCTACATTTTGCACTCGAGTGTGCTGAATTCCAAGGTCAGAAAAGCCTCCTGCGCAGAGCGGAGGGCGTGGACTCGCGTTCCCACTGCCTGTCTTCCCAACCGCGAGCCCGATTTCCATGTCTAATCCCGGCAGGACATTATATTATTGTCTGTGGCGGGACAGTATATTATTACAGGCTAATTAAGGCTGTTAATGATAACGGCAACACGGTAAGTAATCTGTGAATTAGCCTGATCCATCTCGGTCACCGCCTTTCATCAGGCCGTTAAGGTGACAAGCTTCACAGAACGCGGTAATCTCCCCTCTGTCGGCCCCTTGCTGTTTTTCTCCCTGGAAGAGCTACGAACTCCCCGGGGCTGAGTCATAGGAGGACATAGCTGAAGGGCCAGATCAGCCAAGCTCCTCCTCTACTCATAAGACCTGGGCACATGAGAAGTCTCCTTTTCCCTCCCTGTTAAGAACTGAATGTCTGCGTCCCCCTGAAATTCACATGCTAAATTAATGTGATGGCATTTGGAGGTGGGGCCTTTGGGAGGTGATTAGTTTTAGATGCAGTCCTGTGGGTGGGGGCCCCATGATGAGATTCGTGTCCTTGTAAGAAGAGGAAGAGAGACCAGAGCTCTCTGTGCCATGTGAGAACACAGTGAGGAGGTGGCTGTCTGCAAGCCAGGAAGAGAGCCCTCACCAGCAACCAAATCTACTGGCACCTTGCTCTTGGCCTTCCCAGCTCTGGAACGTGAGAAATCAATGTGTCTGTTGTAGGCTGTTCTGTGGTATTTTGTGATAGCAGCCCAAACTGCCCAAGATACTCCCCTAGTATTACAGAGACTGAGGCCATGAGATGAGGGCAAAGGAATCATCAGCTAAGACCTGGTACCTGGTCATGGTGCAGGTCCTTAATGGGCATCCTTAGCAACAGATGGGTCACCTTGGAGCCCACACTCGGCTACAATCTAAGCCACACATACTGAGAAGGCATTCCAGTACTTCCTGGCCCAGTGGCATTGGGTGTGGTCCTAACCCAACAGGAAACATCTAGTGGTCTTCCCAGCACCCTCGGGCTCTCAGCTGCTATGCCCACCTCTCCTTACCTGTGCTTTAGGTGGGCGCACAGGGTTGGCAGCTGTTTTAGGAAGCGAGAAAGGGAGAGAGGTGTACTTTGGGATTTTTATAAGAAGAGGAGACTCAGAACAAACCCTCCCCAAATTCTGAAACTGGGATCCAGCAGGGAACTCGTCATCAAAGCCCCCGTATAAAGCACTTTCTCCATTTCTCAGACATTGAGTCATCTCATCTTTAATTTTGGATGGGACATGCATATTGTATATTCTTTCCAACCACAAATCAACTGCCATCGTTTTCTTCATCATCTTCCTCTTTAGGACCATCATGAAAGAATTATAGTGGCTGGGGACCATCCGTTTTCCCGGCACTGATGCTGAAAGGGGGTGGGGGAACAAATATCCTATTGGAGAAAGGTACTGTTCTCCACTGAATTGAGATGTGTTTTTGGTTGCCCAGCCCCTTTGGTGGGGAAGACACTGGGGAGAAGCTACCGGTCGGGACAGGCACGTGGCCCCTGGGAACACAGGCTGCACGGGGCTCTGTCCCGGCCCAGACCACGGCCACGTCTGTGGTCTGTGTCTGTGCCAGGGAGGCTTGAGCAAGGCGAAGGGGGTGTTTCCTGGCTGTGATAGTAATAGGGAACGTTTCTTGAGTGCTAACCATTTATCAAGCATTAAGCTAAGCTTACGCACTAAGCCTACGTGCTTTGCAATCACCCCGTGAAGTGGGCATCGCTCCTGTCTCTACTGTGAGGGATGCTTAAGTCACCTGCCAGGGAGACAAAGTCAGAGAGGTGGGGTTTGGACCAACCTTCGCTTGACTCCAGGGTCCTCTGCTCACTTGGTCCTCTGGACCGCCACTTTTCAAACACTGTTGGCTGCAACCCAAAGGAGAAAAACATTTTACCTTATGATCTAGTATCCACACATACAGTTGTAATTAACATTTTCACAAAATAATACTTACATTTCTCAGTGTCTGATTTTTAGAAAGATTCCATTCTTTTTTTTAAAGGCTGGTTAGATCCACTAAATCGATTTCACAACTCACTAGTGGACTGTGGACCCTCAGCTTGTAGACTCCTCCCTTTGGTGCCTGAGAGAGTCATTTTAACCACCACAAGCAATTCTAATAAGGGCGTGTTTCTCTGGCCCTGAGACTGGGCCGGCATAACTAGGAGAAGAGAAGGTCCTCAGCCGGTTTACGCTGCATTTGGATTTGGTGCAGACTCCAGAGGCTGTTTTGTGGGGAAGGAGATCAACCAGGCAATCTGGCAGCCAGAATTAAGACACCCTTGGTGTGTCTGCCACGTGTTAGGTACCATGGAGTTCTGGACTTACATGTTCAGGTTCCTGCTGTTATGGATCTTTCTCAAAGAGCACCCCCACGTGAAACAACAGGGGAACGATACCAGACAGGCAGAAGCCTGAAGGGACCTGGAGGAACAAGGGGACCTTCGTTCACCATTATTTGTCTGCACACAAGCCATTCCAGAAACAGAGCCATAGTCCCAAATGAGCTGCCCTTACACTTAAAACATCTTTCTTCTCCCTTCTGCTCCTCTCCTTCCCTTCCTCCTCCTCATTAATAGACACTGTATTTGCAAGATACAAGACTTAAAAGATTCCAGAGGGCAGACCATTGAAACTTTCCCTCCACGCCTGTCCCCAGCCACCTAATGACCACTCTGAAGGTGACCAGCTCTTCTAGTTTTTATATATCCTCCTAGAAATAGTCTAGCACATATAAGCAAGTGTAAATTAATTTTTCTTTCTTTTTTTTTAACACAAATTATATTGTATCATACTCACTGTTTTGCATCTAGCACTTAATATATCTGGGAGATCACAGCATATCAATAAAGAGTTCTACATTCTTTTTTTTTTTTTTTGGCACTTTCTAGAAATTCATGTTTGAGTGGACCATACTTTATTTAACCAGTCCATTATTGAAGGAATATTTAGATTATTTGTAATCTTTTGCTGTTATAAAAAAATGAAGCAACAGATGACCTTGTTTCACTCTGCGCTGTGTCTAAGCATGGCCTGCGGTGGTCCCCCCAGATCTCTGCTTGCATCTCCACCTTTGCCCCACCATGCCCGCCCTCTGCCCCCCTCAGCTTCAAGCCTGGCTGCCCCCTCATCGGTTGCTCTCTCCTCCCTCTGCGCATCTGTGCGTGCTGTTCCTTCTCTTTGGAATAGCCCCAACCCCTGGCTGACTGCTAACTCACCTTCTGGTCTCAGCTCGAGAAATCCTTTCCGGAGGCAGCTCTGTCCATCCTTGCAGCGTTCTATAGACTTGTAATCAGTCACTTAATACTACACAGGGTGGCCCTGAAGTCCTTATGATGTGGGGAATTTTAATAAATTTACTTCTATGATATAAACAATCTGCAAGATGGAAAAGAGAAGGAATTTAATCATAATTTACCAAATTTAATTACAGAAGTGTTGGCTTTTGACATATCCAGCATCATTTTAGATACATTTGGATATAACCATTCCATATAGCGAAGGGTTTATTACCTAGAAAATTAAAGAAAGAAATTAGAATAAATGAATCATTAAAAATTTCATTGAAATCTTGAGCAAATTTGTTCTCCGTTGCATTTTGCAAATTATTTATATACATTATATAGAAGTGAATTTATTAAAAACTCAAACGGCACAAGAACTACACGGATATCCTAATTTCATTTCTTTTACCGTATTTCCTCTAACACATACACGCTTTTCTCCACATTTCACATTTCTGAAAGCAGGGTGCATCTTACTATCAGTGCTGTCTTTGATGGCGTGGGCCCGGCAGCCGTTGTGACTACTGTCCTTGCCATCTGAGCAGCACACACTCGGCCATGCTTGTCCCCATTGTCATCCCTTCAACTCAGTTAGGTACATGATTGGCAGTGCACGTTTGGGGTTTAATGTATATTTAAAATACCTTCAAAATGATGTCACTCTGATTTAGTACTGAAACAAAAAAGTTTATGTAGAAAGAAAATAGAATAGCAGGGTGTCCATTTGATGTTAGCAAGCAAAGCAAATTTTTGTCATTCAAAAGATAATATTAGTTCAGTGTTTTCTTGCACAGTAACAACACAGTGCTTCATAGGACTGTCACAGACTGAATTGTGTACCCACCCCCATCAATTTGCATGTTAAAGCTCTAACCCCCAAGGTGACTGTGTTTGGACACAGGGCCCCTGGGGAGGGAATTAAAGTTAAATGAGGTCATACGGATGGGGCCCTAATCCAATGTGATCAGTGTCCTTGGAAGAAGAGACACCAGGGATGTTCGTGCACACTGAGGAAAGGCCAGATGGGGACACTGCACGAAGGTGGCCATCTGCCAGCCAAGGAGACAGGCCTCAAGAGAAACCAAAGCTGCCTGCACCTTGATCTCGGACTTCCAGTCTCCAGGATTATGAGTTAACAAAGTTCTGTTGTTTAAGCCACCGGGTCTGTGGTACTTTGTTACGGCAGCCCGAGGGAACTTGGACATGAAAAAGAAAGACTGTCACAGGGAGACGAAGCCACATTACAGTTTGTTGTTGACATTCGTGTGAAAGGATTGTATGTCACAGGCCTGCATGACAGCACCAACATCTGTTTTGCGTGATGGGTGTCAGGACTTGGAAGAAAGTCCTGGAGACCATAGTGGAACACACTTCTGGGGAACGCTGCCTCGTCCGTCCTCCATCCGTGGGGCCATTTTCAAGTCTGAGTTGTGAAGAGATTCAGAAGAGCTGGACTCTGAATAAGTAGCTTTTCAGAATGGTGTCATTAATTTATTTTGCCTTTATTTCCCTTTTTGCCTGCATAAGAGCAACAAAAAAATGATATAAATGATTCTAAAAGAATCTTTTAAAAAGTTCTAAGTGATAAGAAGTATTGTGTCTAATTGGCAGTTTCTCTCTCTTTCTCTCTTTGTTTAGTGGACATAGAATGATGGTGTGTCACCAAGCCAGTGGTGTCCTGGGTTTGATGAAATATGGTACATTAGTCAGCTTCGGCTGCCATAACAAAATACCGCAGGCTGGGTTACTTAAAAAACATTTATTTTCTCACACTTTGGGAAGCTATATGTCCACGATGAAGGTGCCAGGAAATTTCTGGTGAGGGATCTCTTCCTGGCTTGCAGATGGCCACCTTCTGTTTGTGTCTTCACACATGCAGAGAGCAAGCTCTGGTCTTTCTTCCTCTTTTTATGATAACACCAACTGTGCCAGATTAGGGCCCCACCCATGTGGCCTCATTTAACCTTAATTACCTCCCCAAAGGCTTTATCTCCAAATAAAGTCACATTGGGGATCAGGGCTTCAATACAGGAATTTTGTGAGGATACACTCTAGTCCTAAGCTATGGTGATATGTATTTAGTATAAACTCTCCTACCGATTGAAAGTTTCCCAGAGACCATAACTGCTTTGATTGTCTGTTCATTGATGACCATTTCTTCTCTGGCCACCATGGACCCCAGCACCTGGCATATGTGGTCTGGCACATAGTAGGTGATCCATGAGCTTCTGTTGGCTCAATATCTTTTCATGATCCTCTCTGAGAACTGAGCACAGTTTCTGCTTTTGGAAACAATGCCGGAGGACTCCCCTTGTGTGCTTCGGACACTGGTGTCCAGGCCAAATCCTGTCTTGGTCGTCATTACCGCTCACGAATGACAGTGTGATGTTGGAACACAGGAGCTCGCCATCCCGAGAAATCCAGCCAGATCTTCTCAACGCACAGCGGGGAAGCCAGACAAAGTGAGAGGCAGGGCTCAGCTGCACTCGGGTCTCCTCTGCAGGGCCCTTTCTACCCATGACTCCAATCAGTTGGCTGGAAATGTTTGAGTGTCACATGGAACTGGGCACTCTGGCCCCAAACCTTTGACAATTTGAGTGTAAAAGCCAAGAAGTTTGTCATTAGAAATCTGAGTGCATTTTGTTTTCTAGCTAGAGATGAAAATTTTAATATTATTTTGGGGAAGATTAGTTCTCGGTTCTGCAGGACCCCCTGAATGGCCCCTTTGGTTATGTGGGGCAGCAGGCGCCCATGTTGGGGAACCAGGGAGGGCTGTGCTGACTTAACGGAGAGGTAGTGCCTGGAACATGTTGGTCATGGGGCTGGCTCTTGGGGGGCTTCTTGGGCAGGGGGAAAAATTAGATAGCAAACATTTTATTTTACTTTGCCTGAATTCTTGCTGCTTCTAAGATCACAAGCAATAATATTAGTATATATGTGGCCATGGTGGTGAGGAGGTTGGGGAGGTTGGCAGTTATTTTCAGGAAAATGGAAGCAGGGAAGACCCAAGAGCATGAGGTTTGATCTTCCCCTTGGGCCAGAAGTGGAAACTGAGGCACAGGCTACCCTGTTGTAGAAAATTAGCACAGAAGGCCTAAGAATCAGAAGAATTGTCACTGCCCATTCAGAAAAGGGAAGCCCTGGATCTGGGCACCCAGGATTTGGAGGATGGATCAGAACTGAATCTCAAACAGAGGTGCTATTCTTTTTTTTTTTTTTTTTTGAGACAGAGTCTTACTCTGTTGCCTTAGCTAGAGTGCCATCAGCCCAGTTCACAGCAACCTCAAACTCCTGGGCTCAAGCAATCCTCCTGCCTCAGCCTCCCAAGTAGCTGGGACTACAGGCCCATACCACCATGTGCCTGGCTAATTTTTTCTCTATATTTTTTAGCTAATTTCTTTCTATTTTTAGTAGAGATGGGGTCTCACTCTTGTTCAGGCTGGTCTGACCTTGAGTAATCCTCCTGCCTCAGCCTCACAGAGTGCTAGGATTACAGGCGTGAGCCACTGCGCCCGGCCCAGAGGTGTTATTGTGACTTGGCTGACCTGCGATAAGGTCTGGGGTCGCCAGGCTTGGCACCACGCAGGCTGCACTCAGCTCATCCTCGGTGGTGAGCTTTGACAAGGACCTGGGTACAGCAAGGTCACTGCTCCGGGACACTGACCCTACAGAACATGATGTGAGGAGTGCCCACTTGGACTGGGAAGTATAGGACACCTGGATGCAATTCCTAAGCACTTCAGGAACATCCAGAGACTTGGAAAGGATGAGATGTCCTGTAGTTAAGCAGGCTGGGCTCAGAATCACTGCTATTTGTACGCTGAATGTCAATGAGCATTTGTCCCCATGGGCTGAGATGTCCCAGTTAGACACACACCAGAGCACCTCTTACTCCTTCCTAGCTCAAAATGCTTCCCTACTGCCATTCTTTTCTTTTTCCTTTCATGTGATCAGGGCAAAACGGGTAAAAGAGAGCAGAGCAGTGATGGCCCAGTAACCCTGGGTATTAATGCCTGGCATTTTCTTTTGTAGGAGTTTTACCCAGAGCGTCCCATTTTGTCTCACAACTGTCCCAGGTTGAGACTTGCCACCGGGGTTGTTGACCTGCTCATGATGCCATGGGGCAGGCAGGGAGGGGGCAGGGCTTCCTGTCTCAGCTGGGATTGGTTCAGGGTCTGGGAAGGGGGCGGAGCACTCAGCCCATCAGAGAGGGGAAGGCAGAGGCAGGGAAATGCGGGAAGGCCTAACGCTTATGGTTTGGGGAAGTTTTCCCCTTACTTCTGGTTATTTGCTTGTTTGTTCATTTTCTGCTGGAGTAACTGCAACACAGGGGAGAAACTGAGGTATAGGACAGGCTGACGCTCAGGCTGCTGAGGGTTTCTCCCAGATAGACAAGCCTAGCTTCTGTTCGTCAGCCTTCTAGAGTCTTCTTAGGCAGGAGCAAGGGCTAGGGGCAGCTGACGGCAAGTCTAGGGGCATCTTTCCTAATTTTTTACTCCCAGTGGAAGGGCACTCTCAGTGTCTGAGAACACCATGTGGCCTTCCGCTTGTGCAGGGTGTGGAAAATTGCATTCTCGTGTGCTCGCGGTGACCAGGGACAGCCTGGGATGGCAGGAGCCCTGCTCGGGTCTCTCTGTCAATTCCTCCGTGACAGCTGCAGATTCAGAGACCACACTTCAATTACGCACCCAGCAGGTGAGGGGGTGCTTGGACAGGGCCGTCACGTGGAGATCAAGGAGGTAATTCATCCTTTTTACAGCCACAGAATCCAGAGCGGGGACGGGGTGGGGGGAAGGGGGGAGAGAGAGAGAAGGTGAAAGAGAGGGAGAGGATGATCAAAAGGCTCTTTGGGAATGGATATGTAGAGCCATCCATCTCTGCATCCTCTCTCACTCATCCCTGTCATGCCAGGCATTTGTACAAAGCACTGTTTCTGCATCAAACAATACCAAGAAGGCTTGAGGCAATCGCTTCCTGGGAGGGAGGACATGCGTGCGTGCTGGGGGTGCCAGATGGAGCAGAATTCTTCCACCTTCCCACCTCCTGCACCCCAAGTGTTCAGCTAGCTGTGGTCTCTGCAACCTTATTCAAATACCAAAGGCAAGGGCTGGCTTGGGTGTTCCCAAGGGAGACCCGAATGATTCAATGCCTGAGGCCAGTTGCATTTCGGGAAGACGATGAATTTTAGGGAGCTACTAAACTGAAAAGTCTTTTTTCTGCTCAAAAATGGCTGCCTCGTTGGGGTGCAGTGGGGAAAGCATGTGGGGTGGCACCACATCAGATCTCACCCTCTAAGGCTTTAAGTGAGTCTGGAAGGACAGCAGGTGGAGCCGGGTTTTGGCAGGTGACTTGCTGGCTGCTGCTCCCTGGGCCTTGTGTGGCCTCACTTTGAAGCCCAGCTGCATCAGGGCATTTGGGCATTTGCACGGCAACCGTGGCGGGGGAGAGTGAGGGTGTGGGACAACAGCCGATCTGTCACCCCTGGGGTGCGATTCCTTGGTGTGGCCTCTGTAGCTCACACATTCCTGGGAAACCCACCCCCCAGAAGCCCCACACCTAGAACCTCAGTCTCTAAGGGGTCTCCCAACCACGTGGCTTGGCATCAAGCTGCCACGACTCAGCTCCCCTCCCTGACTTCTCTCCTCTGTCCCAGCCTGGTTTCTCGTGGTGCCCCACGCCCAGGCCATCCCTATTCCTAGAAACCTCTCTGCTCATAGCTCTAGGAGAACGTTTCTGAAGAGCTCCCTGGCTTCCTGGCTATAAAGACTTCAGATTGCTTGGAGTTCTTGTGCAGAGCTGAGCTGACCTGGGTCTTAGATCTGAGGTTTTGAGCTCGAAGACATTATTGCCTTCATTTCCCGAATGACATGGTGCACACTCTTCCTCACGCCTACGTCTGCACATCGGAGCTCTTTCCAGGAGATGCCAACTCCTGAAGCTCTCCACCCTTGAAGGGGCTTCTCCTAAGAGAACCTTGCAGCCACCTCCTCCTCCCCTGGGCCTCGTGGCAGTTGCATCTCATCCTCATGGCTGCAGATACATACGTGCTATTCACTTACCTATTTCAAGTTTAATAGCCCGCCCTCAGAAAAGTCCTTTGCTGTTAAATGTAAGCATGGAACTTTCTGATGCGGTGGCTGTTGTGTGGTTTCGTATCCTCCTGAGCCGGTTGAGATGTGAGGCCAGCCCGACAGAGGCAGGGGCAAGATGCAGGCTGGCAGAGTCGGAAAGAGCCAGTTCGGGGAGCCGAGGAATTATCTAGGCATGTTTTCCTCCTTGGTTCTCCAGGAAACCTCTTAGCAATGTCAACTTATGTTGTTTTCTTCTTTTTATAATTGCTGGGAACATACTAAGCCATATGTTCTAGCTCTTGGTTATCTGGAATCTAATAATAGTCTAATAATGCTTCATACCTGTAGGTGCATCATCTTTCCAGGTAATATACGAGCTGCTAAGGATGGGGGAGGGGAGGGAGCCATGTCTCATCCGGCTCTCTCTACCCAGGTATACAGTTCATAAAACCTATCTGAAGTTCCTCTTCTGTTCCGTGTGCTGTGCTGGTGCTGAGAATGCAAAGATAAGGATGATGTGACATGACCTTCATCCCCAAGGGGGAGGCAAGGAAACCTGATTTCAGCGTGGCACAGTGCCCACCGCGATGAGGCAGGCATGCACATTCTCATGTGAGAGAATCTCAGGGTGGTTGTTTGAGAAGCTGAGACCTCAGCAAGGTCTGGAAGGGTGAACAGGGAGCAGGTGGAAAAGTGAGGGCAATCTCTACAGAGAACAGCATGAGCAATGGCCTGGAGGCACCTGTCTGGCAATCCAGAGAGTGGTCTGTGTTCTTGGAGTGTTGGGTTTAAGGTGAGGCATGGCGTAGGATGGACAAGCTTGAATTTCTGTACACATGTGTGCATGTGTATGTTGGGGCAGTGTAGCTGTGTGTGTCTGTATGTTAAGGCCGTGTGTGTGAGAGAGAGAGAGAGAGAGAAATGGGGTTGTCATGCATGCTGCACTGTTGCGCTCCAGCTTGATTCCGTGGGTGACAAGGGAGGAGACATTGGAACACGGAGGTGAATCACACAGAATGCCATGGTCAGGTTTGCATTTCGGAAAGCGCAGTCCGGAGGAAGATGGATGGGCTGTGGGGACCCAGGGCAAAGCTATTTCAATGGTCCACCAAAGAGATGATGAGGCTTGGAGTCAGGGCAGCAGCTCAGGGAAAACTGAAAAATAATTAGGAGAAAGAATGGCCAGAGCCTCACCTTTAACTCTTCAGTTACCGAGTGAATCCTTGCGGATGGCGGCTGAACTGGGGAAAAGTGAGAGCATGGAGCCCCGCTGCTTTCGAATAACCTTGAGCAAATCGTGTTTGTCCGCCTCTGACTTGGGCAATTTTAGATCCCTGCTCTGCTCAGCCCACTCAGAACACTGGCTTCATTGATTTGGTTTCTCTCTCCCATCTCCTTGCCACCTGCCCCCGCACTCTGCTGGTCCCTGCCCACGACTGTTTTGAGTTGGAGGAAGTCCGGGAAGTCCGGAAGGTGGCTTGGATGGGGCGGATGCGGGCTTTCTCTCTTTGTAGTGTTCCCAGGGTTGAGGCTGAGGGTCTGTCTCCCCAAACTCCCCCTCCAAGTGGCCTAGAGTCTCTGCTCTCATCCTGAAAACGCAGAGATCAGGCGAGCTGCTCTGCGGCTCCAAACCCCGTGAAAGGACCAGGGTAGGCCCCACGTAGTTTCTACTGGCCTTCAGCAAAATGGGGGAAATAAGAGGGCTGTACCATTTTTCATGAGTCTAAATTTATTCTGTTAAAGTTTCTGCTTTTATCCTGAGATTATCTTCTTCCCATCTTGTGATGTTAACAAGTCATTAAAAAAAAGGAACGATGGTGATAATAGGATTTATTTTTAATGTGCTTGTTTGGCAAAATATAAACTTGGCAATTTTGTGTTAATCTGCCCTCCCCAAAATTATTTTGAAATTTTCTTGGCACGTGAAATCTTAGAGTCTGGGAGCTGTTGAGATAGATGCTACATTGCTACTCCGGGAGGTAGATGATGGGTGAGAGCCGGACTCTGCAACCAGACACAGTCTAGGTCCACACTCGGCTCTAGCATTTACCAGCTGTGTGACTTCCGGGCTTGAGGTTCCTGCACTGTAAAATGAGAATAATATAGCATCTATCTTGTATGGGTGTGGGGATCAGATGAGTTAATGTGTCTTCCCTATCATTATTACTTCTAAAGATTTCCATTGCAGGTATCATTTCCTTGTCTACCATGAGCTCAAACTCCAGAAATTCTACCCAAGAAATTTAGAATGTCTGTGCCTACTGATTAACCCTATCTCTCTCATATTTCTTTGGCATTTGGGGTTTTTATGAAGGAAAGAGGCAGAAAGAAAACAACGGGATTGAAAGGAGAAAAAGGTGGGGAAATGCTCTAGAGCTATTTGCATGTACCACAATTTTGGGGCCAACACAGAAGACTAAGAAGGGAGAACTAAAAGGACTCTCAAATAGCTGCCTTTGCTCCCTGTTTAGCACCATTTCTTTTGTACCATTAGGTCTGGCTCTTAGTTATGCTGGAAAGTTGAAAAAGTCTGTGTTAACCCCAGTAGAAATGTCTCCCCCTTAGTGGCCTCTAATCTGTCACTCCCAGAAGACAGGCAGCTGCTTTTATATCTGTTCACTCTGGGTTCATAACGATTTCCTGTGGCACTGTCCTGGGGCCCTGCACAGGGAAAGAGCAGTGACTCAGAGGAAGGATTTCTGAGTCCACTGGGAGATTGCTGTTTGGTTAGGGGACTGTCCCTGCAGCCCTTAAAACTGAAGCATCTGTCCATGCCCCTCAGTGTAAGACCAGCCCTGCTTTTAAAAATGGAGCTTCTAGTACCGGCTTGGACATGCAGCATACATAGATTTAATCTTCCAAGGAGCAATGCAGAGGGGTGAGTGAGGAACAGGTAGGAACATGGGGTGGGGGTGTTGCAGAAGGTTCAATGGAGTTGTATGGCAGGATGAAGGCGTTTCAATGACAAGTCTCATCCAAGGACAGAGCAACCTTGGTATCTCAAGGCAAAAGATCAGACATGAGAGCATTTGGCAAAGCTCCCAGCGTGGGGTCCCAATCTAGAACATACAGTCACCCTCAACTTGGTTTAGCTAACTGGTCTACCTGACCTGCCATATCCCCCCACTCCCTATCCAAATAATGCCCTTCAAGATTATTCAGTTCAGTTCATTCATCAAGCACTTGTTAAGTCTTTCCTAAGAGCCAGATATTGTGCTCAGTTTGGGGGGCACAATAAGACAGAGGGACCTTGAGAATAGGGCTGGATGTCCTTAATTTGAGACATGTGTCTTATGGGTATACAGAGCAATGAGATAAACCTCACCAGTCTTTCAAAGTATCAATTTTACTTGAAGATTGAGGAAAGTAAAGCAATTTTAATGCCAAGTAATTTAAAATAATATTCTTATATTAAAACAAACAGATCTATTATGGAATAGGGGCAAAATTTGCATATATTTAAAAAATAAAACTTGAGATTGCAAAGAAATTTTATGCAAGTGGTTGACTCTTTTGGACTACATCCCAGAAATTTGGAAATACACATGTTAGTTCTCTTCTGCCACTATGGGTACATTGGTTAAAAAGTTTGAAAGTTCTTTCTTTGTGTCATGGGGAGAAATGGAAAGGTTTTAGTGAGGGAAGAGTAATAATAAAGGTTGCAGTTTAGAAATGTTTCTCTCGAGGAATCCCAGGTAAACTTCCAGATCAAACACTTGCATTTATTTCCATTCCCTCCTACGACTCCACTGAAATGGCCATAAAGAGTATTTTTTTTAAAAAAGGCAAACAATGTCCACAAAATTATGGAAGCTGGAAAAGCAATGGGCACATGACAAGTGACTTAGCAGTGTAGAGAAAGCTCAAACTGTGTTGGGGAGAAACCAAGAAGAAGCAAATTGGATTGCAGAAAGAACCAGAAATCAGAGGTAATGGCTTCCTCTGAAGTCTTTTGTTATAGTCTGTGTGCAGTGGGCTGGATTGTCTTCCCCAAGCCATATGTTGATGTCCTGTCCCCAAAGTGACAGTATTCAGAGATAGGGCCTTTAGGAGATAATTAAGGTTAAAGAAGGTCATACAGGTGTGGTCCTAATCTGAGAGGATTAGTTTCCCTCTAACAGGGGACACCAGAGAACTCTCTCTCTGCACACATGCACGAAAGAAAGGCCATGCGAGGACTAGTGAGAAGGCAGCCGACGGCAAGCCAGGAAAAGAGCCCTCACCAGAAACCAAATTGGCCAGAACCTTGATCTTAGACTTCAGCCTCCAGAGCTGAGAAAATACATTTCTGTTGTTTAAACCACCTAGTCTATGGTATTTTTTTTTGTTATGGCAGCCGAAGCTAAGACACAGTGGCTGGTAACAGGAGAAATGGTTGAAAGTCTTTATAAGGCGCAGTTACACCCATGACTTTAAATCCTCATTATGCATCGGTTGCATTGGGAAGAGTTAAAAATAGACAGGTCAGGACTGCACCCCAAGAGACTAAGATTTAATTGGTTCAGGAGAGGATCTAGGCATCAGTTTTTAAAAATGTTCCCCAGCTGTGCTAATGTGCACTCAGCATTGGGATAATATCTAAGTCCTACCAGATGCCCTTTCCAAGTCTGCCCTCCCAGGTTTCTGTCTATGACTTTTGTACAGGAATGAAGCTGTACTCTGGAGAAGTTGTACCAGAGCGTCTCTAAACTTCGGTGTCACTAAGTAAAATTGGTGGTGGGGTTGAGTTAAAATCAATTTACTGAGACCTCTCAACCCCAGTCCCCCATTAAGCTTCCTAGAATGCTGGTAGCCAGGTTTATTTGCCCCAGGCAGGAGTTCCAAGTATTCTCTGAGTACAGAAATCCACCCAAGAGGCGGATTGAAGGGGTAGATGCTGTGTCTTAATGTGGTGGAAGGGAGGGAGGGCAAAGAGCATGGCTGGTTCCCTTGAGCCCTTTTATTAGGGCAGGAATCCCAGTCATGAGGGTGGAACCCTCACGACCTAATCACCTCCTACAGGCTCCACCTCTTAAAACTATCACATTGGGTCTTAATTCCAACATGTGAATTTGGAGGGGCACATACATTCAAGCCACAACACTGAGGGCTACATAAAAACTAAGCAAATAAGACAACCAGGAAAAACAAACAAACAAAACTGTACAGCAAAAGAAATATAATCCTAGTATGCAACATAGATCAAGCTGTGAATATTATAGCATTAAAACAATAAAAACAATTAAAATTGTGATATAACAATCTCAGGAGAATGAAGATGGGAAAAGTGTGTGTGTGTGTGTGTGTGTGTGTGTGTGTGTGTGTGTGTTTGCTTGTAAAAGATCTAAACCTTCGTCTTCCATAGTAGGAAGTCAACAGATAACCAAAACTAAAAAGCATCAACACACATAAGCATAAGCATGTTATTTAGAAATGTGAAAGTAAATGCCAGAAGGGATGATAGGGGTGGAGAAACGAAGGCCAGTCTTCATTGTAAGCCTTGAGTTATACTTGATTTCATAAACTCTGTAGTACTTCGATAAAAGTAAAGGTTAAAGTAAATTAGAAATACCATTTTTGTAGAAGTTCAGAGGTGGGACTGGAGAAGGGCTGAGCAGAGGTGGAGCAGGTGGTCAGGAGCCATGCAATGTCCTTGACATCCCAGGCTGGATTCCAGCACGCAGGCTGTCTATCAAGAAGGACCCTTGGGACCAACACCTGTGACGGGGTGGGCAGAGGAGCATGCTGTGCTGTGACGGAGGCTTCCCAGCAGTCTCAGATGACCCCGCAGGACTCTGGGCTGTGCATGACAGTGTCCACTACAGTAGGTAGGAAGTGACGATGGCTTGAACTAGGTTGTGGCAGTGGGAACATGGAGAAGGGAGCAGACCTCAGCGGCATTTGGGAGGTAAAACCCACGTGACTTGCTGATTGGTGGTGGTGAGTGAAGGGAAGGAGTGCACTAGGATCATCTGGTATAAGACTGAGTTTCTTGCTTATAGGCTGGGTGGATGGTGGTGGTGACTGGCTTCACAAAGAGAGGGTGTGTAGGAGGAAAAGTGATAAATTCAGCTTGGGAAGAGCTGAATGGAGAGGCCCATAGGGGAGAAGAGCTGCTTGAAGCTTCTACTGCATCTTTTCACCGACATCTTTTCTCTTAACTACTGATGACTTTTATTTTCTGAACTCTACAATAAAACCCTAAAATATATCTCCTACTGAAATCTAACCCCCATTAAAGCAAGAATTTTTATTTTTGTTGGTCTTTGCTGTGTCCCAGTACCTAGAGCAGACCCTGGTGTTAAGTATGTAGCAAACATGGGCATTCATCGTTGGTCCAGTGTCCTGTTGCCAACACCATCTCTTTGTGTCGGGCCTCTTCAATGAGGGTGCAAGCCTTTTGCTCCTGCTATCACAAATTATTTTATTTCCTCACATCCCACAGCACCTAGCACGGAGCAGGGCACTAGGTACGCACGAGCCAAGTGCTTGTGGATTCGCCGATTGGGGAATGGCCAGGAGATCCCAGGCCCCTGAGTGCCTGGGCACCCCCACACCCCACTCTGCCTCCCAGACCTGCCTCCTGTGATGCTCTCTCTGGTGCTCAACCTGACAGAGCCTCTGCAGGGTGTGTGTGAATGGTGTGAACAGACAGTGCCCTGAGAGAGGGGAGACTCCATTTAAAATATTGCAGAATTAGCCAGCTTGACTGAAGATGAACTCACATTATGTACATCAGCAGGGCAGGGAGGTAGTTGCATTTTAGGGCCACAAAAGTCAGAGAGGCAGAGTTAGGGATCCCCTGATTGTTTAACTCTACTCCTGCAAGCTCCAGCATTATTCCGGGCTGGAGGGTCTTTGATCATGTGACAGTATAACCCCGCGAGTGACTCAGCACTCTCCACCGCTCCTGGGCTCAAGTCACTGGTCTGAGCCCATCAGGGAGTTTAGGTTCTTTCAAAGATGGAAAAAGTAAGCAGAGGGGAAATATGAAGAACAAAGAGGGAAAAACCTTAAAGGCCAAATATATTGCTTTGTTGTTAGGGCTCAGTTTCCTGTGGGTGAAAATGCATTCACGGCATTGGCCATTCGTGGGGAAGGAGTTATTTTATCTACTTTATACAAGGAGAGTAAATTGGGCAATCCTGAAATAGAAGAAAGGCTGGTGACTTGGGCTGTTTGTTCTCTTACAGGGCTCTGTACTCATGCTTCCGGCTCATGCTCGAGGACTGACTCAGAGGTAGGTGAACATTTGAAGTTTTATGGTAAAGTTGCTTCTAAGAGCGGTGGAGAAGTTGTGGGGAGCCTAAATAGGGCGGCCTTTGTAGACTTTGCTGGTGGGACTGGTGTTTAACCTTTAAATTGCTAAACACAAAATCAGCAACCTGTGAGTTATGTGGACCAAGTTCCTGCCTTATACCAGGACCCAGGAATCGCAGTTTCCAGATTCCCATGCTTCCTTTTCCAAGATTGAGCAGCTCCCAGATGTGACTTCGCCTGTGAAGCAGGACTTGGGTTTTGAGTCAGTTTCTAGGTCATGAGGATGAGTTTGCAACCATCTGCTCATGCTCTCTGTGGCCCCAGTGACCTCTGGTGTAAACACTTGGACTATTGGGCGTGGGGTCTGTGATCTGTGCTCATGGAGCAAGGATCACCTTTCTCAGTGTTAAGAGGCAGAACCGGCAGCCATGTGAGCTAACCCACCAGACATGTGCTTATGGCTGGGGACTGGAGTTCGTACATGCTTTGTACATTGTGTGATCCTAATGAGCATTATGCCACTGTCACTACTGGTACTACCATTATAATAAGAGCATCAGAGGATCTCAGCAATGAAAGAGCATTGGTACTTGGAGTGTGAAAATGTAGTTGCAGTCCTGCAACTGCCTTGGACTAGCTGTGCAGCCTTGAGCATGCTACCTAACCTCTCTGAAATCCTGTTTCTATGAAAGGATGATGATCTTTGTCTGCATTGCATCACAGTGGGTTCTGAGGATTGAACAAGACAGTGTAAAGGAAAGTGCTATGTAAACTGTACTCTGTGGCCAATATGCTGATTGCAATATAAAGACTTAGCTCCCTTATTCTTGCATTCCCTGGATATTAAGTGCCTGACATGTGCTGGATGCTAAGCCAGGTACTGGGAGTACAACAGGCAAAAAAAAAAAAAAAAAAAAAAAGCAACTAAACAGCACGTCTTTATAGTCCAATGTTAAGATTTCCGTGTTCAGATCTGCTGATCTGCCACCTTTGGGTGAAGAGCCGCATACACTGGGGGTTGCTTCCTGCTAGATCTTTGGATGGGCCACCTGGAAGGGCCTTTGGAAAGGTGTTTTCAAACTGTGCTCTGCAGAGCCCAAAGGTCCCAGGGGAAACTCACACGGGCAAGGGGCAGAGCAAACAGGAGGGACTCTGGGCCCTCCTCCCTGCCTCAGCCGGGCTTGCTTCTCTTTGCCTGCTGTATTCGATTGTTTGAAAACTGCTGCTTTGGGGGAAGGAGCTGGACAGCCTGACTCCTTGATCTTTTCTAACTTTTGCATTTGACTCATGGGTGACCTCTTGCTCCTGCCACCCTCCAAAAAAATCTCTTTCCCCCTCTCCTTTCCTAGTGGCAGTGGGAGGCATAGGCTTCTTGTCGCCGTTCTTGGAAGTAACCATGGTATAAAGACTTTAATCCCAGTTCTTATATCCAAAGGGGGCGGGGCTGGGTGGGCCTCCTGGAGGCATGGATTGGTTCCTTTCATAGCCGTAGGATAACAGCCTGTGCAAAGAGCTTTGACGGCCACCTGGCTATGCGGCTGTGTGTCGAGAAATGCCGGGCATGACTGTACCCGAGGCAATTTCTCCACTCCACAGAAAGTCAACCTCCACAGGTGACTTGGCTACCATGTGGCAGCTTCACCCCTGGCCCCGAGCTCGTGGGCGGCATTCTAATAGCAAATGGCATTTTGGATAGTCTTTGACCTTGGATGAAACAATTCTGCAGCATCTAGACTCCCTGCAGTAATTGACCCTGACGGCTGCCAGAACATTTCCAAGGGAACAGGGTCCCTAAGCCTGAAGCACTGACCCCCAACAGGGGTCACCCAGGAAGTGGTCCTTCTCAGGCTACAGTGGGGACCAGAAAAGGGATGAAAGGCCTTTTCTTAGCCAAACTGTACAACATTTCAGAGGTTTTGTTTGTTTGTTTTGTCTTCTGATAGTTCCTAAGTATTTAGACGGTTTCTAAGGTGGAGTATTCTGTCCTGGGAGATATACCCAAATGCCCAGGACTGTTCCTTGATTAATTTTGCAATGCTTTTTATAGAACCCATAGACATTTTAATGAGCTAATCCTCACGACAGTGCTGATTGCTGCTGTAATAAATAAACCCCCAAATGCTCGGACGTGACAGAAGTTTGTTTCTTGCTCACATTAAATCCCAAACAGGTGTTCCGGACTGGCGAACGTCTCTTTTCCAAGTGGTTATTCAAGGACCAGGTAGGTATCTTTCCTCTGTGTTTCCACCATCTCCAATGTGTGGCTTCCAGGCTCCTCATGCTTATTTGCATCAAGCAGGTGGGGAGGGGAGGAGAGCATGGGAGACGGTGTGTGGAAGGTTTTCATAGGCCAGCCCTGGAAGGGGTGAGCATCACTCCACTTACATTTCCAGGGCTAGAGCCCAGTAGCAAGGCTCCACCTGATGGCAAAGAAGTCTGGGAAATGTAGTCTAGCTGTGTGCCCAAGGAGAAGAGAGAACAGTCTTCTTAGGTTGTGTCTCCCCATTTATTTGGGGGTGGAGGAAGCAGGCAAGAAATACAGTAGAGTGAGGAAAACTGTCTTAAATAGCTGCAATGCAGTTGACCTTTTACATTCAGAATGCTCCTGTGCAAAATAAAACAACAGTGGGACACTATTTTCACTCATCTGATTTGTAATTGTTTTAAAGTTTGATACTGATGGCAAAGGTTTAGGGAAACTGGTTCTCTCCTACCTTACTTGTGGAAAAGCAAATTGGCGCAGCCACTTTGGAATGCTATTTATCAGTGTTTATGAACATTTTAAATGTTCATGTCCTTTGACCTAGTAATTCTATTTTCTCACTATATCTCCTAGAGTAACACTTAAGATGATTGTTGCAGCAACATACATAAACCAACATAAACCAAAAGATTAAAAGCCACCTAAATGTCCAGCAATAATAATAATACTTACTTAAATACTTAAAAATAATACCTACTTTTTTAGGTTAGTAAACTATGGTTCACTTGCGTGATAGAATATCATGGATTGGTGCTATGGACTGAATGTTTGTGTCCCCCAAAAATTCATATGTGGAAGCCCTAATCCCCAGTGTGATGGTATTTGGAGGTGGGGCCTTTGGGAGGTGGAGCTATCATGAATGGAATTCATGCCCTTGTAAGAAAAGACATGAGAGAAATGTTCTCTCTCTCCACCATGTAAGGATACTTAGCAAAAGAGAGGCCGTCTGCAAACCAGCGAGCAGGCCCTCCCCAGAAACTAAACCAGCCAGTGCCTCAATCTTGGCCTTCCAGCCTCCAGAACTGCGAGAAACGAATGTCTGTCATTTAAGACACCCAGTTGATGGGATTCTGTGAGAGCAGCCTGAACTAAGACCAATGATTAAAAATATAAGATAGCTTTATGTGAGCAGACATGGAAAGGGCTCGAAGCCATATTCCAAATGAAAAAAGTAGTTGCAGAGCAAAAGGTACCATACTATGCCATTTGTAGACATAAAAACAAGAACAAGACAAAACTATACATTTTTCTAGGTCCACACACATTTATATGTATAAAAGCATAGGGAAAGGTCTGGAAGGATACAAGCCATGGAAAAATCATTACCTTTGTGGGATAGGACTGGATTTGAAGGGGTAATAAAGGGGACTTTAGGTTTTTTTTGTTTTGTTTTGTTTTGTTTTTTTTTTTTTTTTTGAGACAGTGTCTCGCTTTGTTGCCTAGGCTAGAGTGAGTGCCGTGGCGTCAGCCTAGCTCACAGCAACCTCAAACTCCTGGGCTCAAACAATCCTTCTGCCTCAGCCTCCCAAGTAGCTGGGACTACAGGCATGTGCCACCATGCCCGGCTAATTTTTTCTATATATATTAGTTGGCCAATTAATTTCTTTCTATTTATAGTAGAGACGGGGTCTCGCTCTTGCTCAGGCTGGTTTCGAACTCCTGACCTTGAGCAATCCGCCCGCCTCGGCCTCCCAAGAGCTAGGATTACAGGCGTGAGCCACCGCGCCCGGCCTGGGACTTTAGTTTTTATTGTTTGGATTTTAATAATCCTAAAGCACCATCAATGTACTACTTATATAATTAAAAATAAATGAATGACAATAAAGAAGTGAAGCAAATAAATAAAATAAAAAGAAAATAAAAACCTAAGTATGTTGGACTTTGCAGATATATATAACAATGTTATTTATTATGTTTCATTATTATCTTATTGTTTTAAGATCTTCAAAAAAGAAACAAAAAACTATTCAAAACAACAAGAACCTTCTCAGAAATCCTACTCAGAAGCAGGCTACTTTCCCAAGGTCACCCCAGAAATCACAGGCGAGGGTGAAGTTATAACCTTATGCATACTGAGTATGACATTCCCCCCTTCAAGACCAGTCAGTGACAATGTGGCCTTGTAGCCTCAAACATGCTTAGCATTAAAAAAGAGCTTATCAAGAAGAAGCGATGAGTAATGTTGTTGTTGTCCAGTAGTTCTCAGATTACACTCCAGTAACCCAACAATTGGACTGAGGTTCCACATCTAGAATCCGATAGTCAGTCACACATATTTGTTTAGTTTCTAGAATATACCAGACACCCTGCTAGGAACTGAAACAGAGCGATGGTTAATATAGTCATTGCCACTTTGCTTGTGGAGCCTGTAGTCTAGAGATAGTTTCCTAATTGACAGAAAACATTTAGATAATTCATAGAATTCAGCTTTTCTCCCATAAACTTTTCCTTTGACTTTTGAGATTGCTTACAACTCAGCAAACACAGACGACGGCAATAAACTTGGTGAACCTGTAGCAAATGAGTATTAATATGAAAATTCAGAAATATTGTTTTTATGTTTCATTTAACAACTAATCTTTTTGGACAGGTGTGCATGGTTATTATATTTCATAGATATGATATAATCATATTGTCTCCAACTAAAATTGTTGATTTGTAAATGGAATTAAAATTATCTCATGGGGCTATACAGAGAAGTCATGATTTACTGGCTTGATACTACCTGGAAAAGTTTGAGAACCACAGACGTATACTTTGATCATTTGCATAGTTGTTTATTTTTCTTAAGGATTCAAAAAAGGCAGAAATCTTTGTTATTAAGTTTTTTTGGGATTTACACTTCGCTGACATTTTCCCAGCGTTCTGAGTCATTTCCTTCTGAGCCACAGCTTGGGCAGTTACCAGGCAGTGGCTGGGTCATAGAAATACGGTCTAATGAATTTTAAAATTTTCCAAATAATTCCTGTCCTCTCCTTGCATTTTTTTTAATGCCATGATGTCTGTAGTGATACTTCTTTTATCATTTTTTTGAGACAGGATCTTGCTCTGTCACTCAGGCTAGAGTGCTATGGCGTCAACCTAGCTCACAACAGCCTCAAACTCCTGGGTTCGGGTGATCCTCCTGCTTCAGCCTCCCGAGTAGCTGGGACTACAGGCATGAGCCACCATATCTGGATAATTTTTTCTAGTTTTAGTAGAGATAGGGTCTTGTTCTTGCTCAGGCCGGTCTCAAACCCCTGACCTCAAGCAATCCTCCCACCTCAGCCTCCCAGAGTGCTAAAGTTACAGGTGTGAGCCACCATGCCCAGCCTGTAGTGATAACTTCTTAAATCCACTTTTCTTTCCTATCCACTCCTCTCCGAACAGCCCAGTTACTCAAAAACTGTCTCTCAATGCTACCTCTCCCCTACTTTTCTCTCTCCTCCTCCTGGCCTCACGCTCGTGTATCACAGACTCTCAAAGCACTGGTCTGGCCAGAATGAGGCTGAACGTGAAGAGGAGGGAAAGACCGAGAGGCAGGCCAGCTGGGCAGAACTGGAGGGAGGTGGGAGGACGGCAGAGAACAGCCACAGGTTAATAAGGATTATGCCTTCACATGGTCATTTGTGAAAGGATTTGCGTAGTCAGCACATATGTATTAAGCACCTGTGAAGTGCCACGCCTGGTGATAGCATAGTGAGCAGAATGAACACAGCCTCTGCCTTCGGGAAGCTTCCCCCAGAGGGACGCAGAGCAGGCATTCACGGTGCAGTGTGACGAGTGCTGTGGACAGCAGTGTAGGGGGACAAGCTTCCTTGAAGAAGGCCACATAGCACAGCCAGAAGCCAGATGCTGCTAGTTGTCCACTAATATCCCTTTTCCTCTTCCTCCTGCAATAATAGCACACCCAAAATTTAGCTGGCCAATGGCTGCCCAGCTAGAGACTGTATTTCCCAGGCTTCCTCACAGCCAAGTTTGGCCTCTTGACTAAATTCTGGTCAACGAGGCCTGAATCTTGTATGCAACTTCTGGTTTACTTCCATATGATGAAGCACATGCCTTCCTCCTCCTATTCCTGTCGTCTGGGAAGTGGGCCTGCAGGGGGTAACTGGAGCGGCCACCTTAGACCATGAAATGGAAGCCCAATGGTAAAGGTGGCAGAGGAGAAAGATAGAATGATCCAGAAACAATATTGTGCAGCAGAGTCACCTTATCAGCCCAAGACCTGCAAACAACTATGCGAGAAAGAAAAAAAAATTCTATCTGGTGTTAGCTACTGTCATTTAGTTTCTGTTCGGGTAGCTGGACCGATGTATTAAGTCATATATCATTTCTAAAAGAGAATTCCAAATTTCTAATCTCCTCTTCTTATCCACTTGGGATCCCACGGTGTATTTCAGTTGCAGGCCTTGGATCAACCAATCTGGGAGGCAGCTGGGCAATGGGCTGTCAATGTTTTAGATTCCGTAGAGAGGCTGCCTCTGTGATCTAGGTACTCTCCCAACTTAATTCCCCTGAACATTTCTAAAAGGCAGAGATCACTGCTTTGGTTGCTGAAAGAATAGCCTTGAAGGAAAAGGATTTATGTATTTGGCCTGAAATCAAACTCCTTTCCATTAGGAAGACACAGGACATGCAGAAAGTGGGAATACAGCGTCATTTTTCACTCTCGGCTTGGAGCTCTTCAGCCCAGTGTTCCGCGATGGCCTTTGGGTTAGAGTGAAAACTGCCCATCGGTTCCTGGGGCAAGTCCACCCAGATGGTGCCTTCCTGGTCTCTAGGTTTGGGCTTCAGACTCTGGGCCATTTCTTTTTTTTTAGTGTATTACAATTTTTTTTAAATTCTATTTCAGCATATTATGGGGGTACAGATTTTAAGGCTTCAAATGCTTTAAGTCCATCCCTCACCCTGCTTCCTGCTCTTCCTCCATGGTGCTGTGACTTACTGTCACTACCCTCTGGGCGTGAGAGCAGGGAGAGACCAGGCCCCAGAGGGCAAAACCATGCCTGTGATGGCACTCGGGTTCCTCACAAATAGGACCCGTCAGGAGAAGCTAGGTTGTGCTGCAGTAACGAAAGCTTTCAAACCTCAGATCCTACGTGGCTTGCAATGCCTGCTCATTCAGCCACTCAAGGGAACCCAGAGGACCGTCTCATGGCACCAAACCCAACATGATTCAGGCTTTGTTGTGGCGAGAGGAGAGAGGGCATGGGGAGTTCTTGACGCTCCTAACCAGAAGTGACCGTTTGCTGGGCAGACCAAGTCACGTAGCCACTCCTAACTTCAAGGGGAGCAGCAGTGACAGAGACAACCTGTGAAAGGGTCATGGTCAAACACAGCGAGTCTTCAAAGCGGGTGTGTGCCCAGGAGGTGCACACGACAGTCCATTGGGCACAGGAAGAACATACTGGAAAGTCTAGTTATATTTATCCTTTTTCATCTCCTTTTACAATTTCTATTTTTGAGTATGCCTATTACATCCATTATGAGTAAGTATGTCTATTTATAGCATACATAACGTTGGACATGTACGTGATTGTCATTTATAAAAAAAATAAATACATATATACTAGGTGTGGATGCTCAAAAAGTTTTATGGACAGGGTAAGCAATCAAAAATGTTTGGAGACCACTGGGCTAGAGAATGGGACCCAGGGACCCTTAGGTTGTGAGTGCTGAGGACTCTTTGAAAACAAGGCTGTTGCCAACCTTGCCCCCAAGGTGACTCGGTTTCTTTGGCTATGAAATGGCCATCGTGATTCCCTTTCAGAAACTTCCAGGATCAGTACCCAGAAGGTCCTTAGAGAACACAGGCTGAGACAGGGTAGGCAGGTGGGGGTAGAAAGATTAGATTGAATACTTTTTCTCCTCTCTTGCCCGTAGCCAGCAAGTGCAGAAGCACTGCGGCGCCTTGCAGAGCACTGCTAGGGGCGATGCACCTTCATATCCACGTGTGGTGCATGCAGTGGGGACACGGAGTGGAGCGACATTCCCAGGGTCAGTAGAGAACGCTGCCTCAGTCTGCAGAGCCAGGGGAAAACATAACCAGGGCGTCTAGGTTATCTGTCCTTGCTTTTCCTGGAGTGGCTGAAAATCTTTGAAAGATTCACTCCAAGGGAAGAGTGTTGCTATATAAGTCTGGCTGATGGAGCTGGGGTGAGGAAGAGAGAGGGAGGGAGGAAGAGGAGCAGGGGAAGAGAGAGAGGGAGAGAAGGGATGGGAGAGGGAAGGAGATGTTTTTTGTCTGTCAAATAGCTTATTAGATTTGATAGAGGGAGGGATAGAGAAGAAAGAGAATGAATGTGTGTGTGTGTGTGTGTGTGTGTGTGTGTGTGTGTGTGTGTACACCACAGTGCTGGAAGCTGATGTGGACAGAGCCTGTTAGTTTTTCTTCCTCTAGTTCACCTGGAGTCTCCCAGCTTCGGGACCTGCTGGAGGGAAGGAAGGCCAGGGAGGGGAGGAGGTGCTGGGAATAGGGGCCAGTGCCCCTGGCAGTGGTGTGGAGAGACACTGTCAGAAGACAGATCCACAAATAAACACCAGGAATGACTATTTGTTGCATCCAAAGCATCAGCTGACCAGGAGGTGGAATCCTGTAACCCTGGGCCCAGGGCCCTGGGGCCTGTACTGTGGATGGCCGGTGGCAGGAGCAGCTCCGAGTCTCTGTGGGCTGCAGGGTGCCCTGGGTCACTGCCAGGCAGGGGCGAGTGTCCAGTGTCCGGCAGCGCCAGCCTCCTTTCCCCGCAGGTCCTGCTTCCTCACCCGCCCCTTCCCTCTCTGTGAAGGCCACCATCAATGTCCCGCCACTCAGGCGCAAGCCTCAGCCATCTCCAGACCTCCCCCACCCCATCCCATCCGTTGTAAGGAGAGGGAAACACAGCGTGCCCTAAAAGCCTTGTGCTAGTGTTTTCTTAGGAGTTTCTACCACAAATATTTAGTTTTATGGGATAGAAACCATATATATATTGAGGAGTCAGCTACATGACCCCTCAGTCACAATATATATAGTGTATATATTGAAACCCAGTTCCCTTGGGGTCAAGGGTTGCAAGAGCTTTGTTTACAAAGGGCCCTCAGCACTCACATATAATATATATATTCTTCCTTAGGAATATTATGTTTACAATCTGATTTTAATGCCCTCTAGATAGAAATCAGTGGTTCTCCCCCAGGGGTGATTTTGTGCCCGTGGGACATCAGGCAATGTCTAGAGACAGTTTTGGCTGTCACAACTGCTGTCACAACTGCTGTGGTGCTGCTCCTGGCATCTGGGGGTAGTGGTCGTGATGCTGCAAAGCATATTGCAGTACGCAAGACAGCGCCCCCTCGACCACCATAATGAAGAATTATCCGGCCCCAAACGTCAATAGTGCCAAGGTTGGGAAAGAGTCAGGATGGACATGTTCTTCTGGTAGACGGAAAGCTGAGTCTGTGACAGCCTGCCAGGTGCCAGCCACCCCATAGCCATTGACCCTCTGTCCTTAGTAGAAGAAGCCTGATTTTTTCAAGGTTGCAGTGCACCCAGGTAAAGGTGCTGCTTTTCAGTGTCCCGTGCAGTTAGGTTTGCCACACGACTGGCCACCGAGATGGAAGCAGAAACGTGCCTTCCTTTGGGGAAGTTGCTAAAATGGACCTGACTTGACTTGCAGCGATGTCAAAGGGACATTTTGCTCTTCTTTTCTTCCTTTCTACTCCCTGGAAGGTGGTGTGATGGTAGGAGCTCAAAACAGCCTTCTTGGCCTACCAGTGACCTTGAGGATGGAAGCCATGAAGTGGCCTTGAGGTGACCTTGAAGATGACAGAGCGCAGAGTCAGGGGCAACCTTGGTCTCCTAGGGCATCATGTAGCCCCTGGACTTCCTCCCTCCCTCCAAACTTCTTTTACATGAGAGAGCACATTGTGTGTGTTAAACTTCTGTTACTTTAGTAGCTGATAATATGCAGCCGAATCTATTTTTAGCTGAGCATGTCACCGAGGAGGGTGGAGGTCCAGGGCCTTTGCTACCGCATCCTCCCTCTTCTCAGAGGCTCCCTTCTCACTACAGGTGTGTGAGCTTCTCCTTTGGTCCTGGTCTTCTCACTCGCATGCTAAATCGTCAGCCTCGGGTGTCCTTTTCACAATTTTTCAAGTCCTAAGCCAGGCGCTACCTATGGGGAGATTTGTGTGTACCCGTCTTCCACGATCGCACCCCGGGTTGTTTGATGAACTCCCCACCTTTGGGTGCACGTTCCGGTGTGGGCGCAGCGCAGCAGCCTCCTTGCCCTCTGATCCCTCAGAGACACTAGGAAGCTGAAAAGGAGTCGGGCGCTCAGGAATGTGTCCTGCTGCTGTCACTTTTGAAGTCTGAAGTTCTGTGTCGGAGCTTGGATTTGGAAGCGTTAAGATGTGTTTGCCAAAGGCTGGAGTTTTGATGTGGAGTGGAGAAAGAGCTGTTACTTTGAGGGGGAGAAAAACACCTTTCATTTCTTTAGGGGAAGATAAGTAATGCAACTTTGCGGTTTCTCACTTCTGATCTTCTGGAGAGCAGATGTTCCTTAAGGAATGGCGGGTCCAGAGGCGACATATTTAAGTTCGCAAACACTACACATTTAGATGTTAGACATTTCGGTGTTGCTAAAGAAAACCATCAAATGAAACAGCCAACTTTCCCTCTTAGTTTGTCAAAGAGAGACTCCTTAAAATTAACTTGGCTGCTGGCAGAGGGGCTGGCTCATTTGCCAGTCTCAGAGACGGGGGAATGGTGGCCGCGCGGCTGGGGCCGGGGAGACCGGTGACGGGTGCAGCGGTAGCTGGGTGCACAGAGAAGCCCCTCCTGGGTGGGCAGAGGCAGGGAACTGCTCCGTGGGTCGTGCACCCTCCTGCTCACCCACCTCCCAAGCAGCGACCCTCTGCTCCTTTGAGAGGTAGTGTTATCATGCTGCAGGGAAGTCCACACCTGCACTTAGGGGCAGTCATTCCCTAAAAGATGCACCCTCCAGGGAGGCGGAAACGGGTAGAAGAGGAGCCTTAGGTGAATGAATGGAAAGTGTTCCTTCGGATAAGAGTGAATGACACGGTGTGGGGTGGGGGTTCAAAGGATGTGCTTTGGGCTGGGTAAATAGATCCCTGTAGCCTTAGGACCCTGTTATCACATATGCATGATTTATTTTTTAAAACGGTGTGGGGGCTGAATGTTCAGGAGGTTTCTGCAGAGAGCAGGGAGGTGGAGCTTCAACAGCTGTATCCAGGGTATCGTGGCCTGAATAAGGCAAAATTCAGCCTTCGATTTTTAGCAAGGGTGAGGGAAGCAGGGAACCTTCAAGAAGGGTTTGAAGAGCTTCTTTTGGAAGATGAGGATGCGAAGGTTAGGGATGGCCCCTCCAAACACCTGTCCCAGGAGCAGCAGCAGGAGCTGCCCCACTGCACAGATGGCACAGTTCCACTTCCTAGTCTTGGGGACTCCTACCGTCGGTGTTTGGGTGAAGAAACTGAGGCCCAGAGAGTTGTAGTGACTAGTTTCCTATCCCCTAGAAATTCCCTGGGAGGAGCAGGGCCAGCCCGGGGCTCCTGGCATCTCGTTTAAGGGTTTTGTCTGCATGATTGCTTTGCCTTCATAATATCACTCTCTGCTCTGGTTCTTGGAAGTGTTCCATAAATGCCCTGCTATGTGAAGCTCTTTCTTAAAATAGGAAGAGGATAAACTCATCTGAAGGAATGGAAGGACCTTGTGAAGAGAACTGGGCATAATTACAACTCACCCTGGTTTCACTAGTTCAAGCAGGCAGATGGTGGATAGAACTGAAGCCAGATAATTTGCACTTACCAAATTAGCACCCGTCTGTTAGAGTCTGCAGAAATGGGAAAAAAAAAAATGGGCACATCTCTTTTCACCATATAAGGTAAATAAAAGTCACTGCTCACAGAGTGTTGGCCCTGGAGGATGCAGAGGCAGGGCTGTCCAAGCCACCACTCTGCAGGCTGCATGTTCCCCCTCTCACTGCCAGTGGGAGGCAGCCCAGAGTGGTGGGAAGAACTCAGATGTGGGAGTCAGTCACAGGTTCAAATCCCAGATCTGGGACTTACCAGGTGTGTGGTCTTGGGCAACTTAACCCCAGAGAGGCTGTTTATTCACCTGTAAAGTGAGGATAAAAATATCTGTTAATCTAGTGAAGTAACTAAAGTAGTGGCTTCTACAGTGACAGCTCATTAGCAATGGCGCTGACCCCATCCAGCCTTCACTTACTATGACAGTGGCTATGAGAGAGAGGCAGGGGGGACAGGGGTATGGCTGGCCCAGGGCAAATGCCCCCTGACCCCAGGACAGTTCCCACAGGCCACCGCTCTTGGAGGCAGCCTATGTAAAGGAAGGACAGGGAGTTACTCTGCAGGACTCACAGTCACGTGACACAGCAACTCACACCCTCCCAGGGGCGCCATGGGAACATTCGGAAACAAACACGTTTGTCATCGGCCATTCCTCCCACCACCTGTTGCTGAGTCGCCTACTCTGTGTCAGCCGCTGACCTGCCCCTGGCTCTGCCCCAAGGAATTTGAAGTCTAGGAGGGAAGATAGAGATTCAAATAAATAATGGCGACAAAACTTTTAAAATGCTATAATCAAGGTTCGAAGAATCCCACTGGGAATGGGAAGGAGGGGACTGTGGGGTGTCACTCATGTGGACACTGAGCTGGGCCATAGGGATGGGGGGATGTCAGCAGGCGGTGGAGGGGGCAGGGAGGGCGCCCCAGGCAGAGGGACCACAGTGCCCAAGGCCTGGGGCGTGGCAGTACCTGCTCCGCCTGGGAGCACGGCAGGGTACAGTGTCAGGAGAGTTCTTATATGGCGAAGTGAGTGATTCCTGCAGGTTGTATTCTGGGGAGATCCACCTGGCTGCAGCCAGGAAAATGGACCGTGAGATGAGAGGCAAGACTGGAGGCCCAGAGACTGGCTTTAAGCTACTGTAAGAGCTGGGAGCGGGCAGCCAAACCGAAAGCAGTGGCAGAGGCGACGGATTTAAGTCTCAGTGAGAGGAGAGGCCAGGCAACCTCGGTGATGAATTGGACGCTGGGCACGAGTGTCAGCAGGCAGAGGGGGAACCTTGGACCGACTTTCTTAGGGCACTGACGTTGTAATGCTTGTGGTATATTTCTCCCCCGCCATTAGGCTGGGTGTTCCTAAAGTTCTGGGAGTATGTCTTATTCATTCCACCCGCACCCCTCCTGCTAGTATGGAATAGGGGCCTAATAACCATAGGGTTAATACGCTGATAAATGGACGGACGGGTGAACGAATGGACTGTTTGTTCTGCCTTGCACTGCGCACTCCTGGGCGACAGTGTGTGTCCAGTGGCGTGTTACAGCTCCTAGCCTGGGGTCTCCCGGGGCCTGCTGAGCCCGTGGGGTGATGAGGGCGATGGTGATGATGGTGATGATGACCACGCAGTGATGGTAATGATAATGGTGATGGTGATGATGGGAAGCTGCTCACCTTTCTCTTTCGAGAACATAATGCTTCTGAGCTTCCCTGGGGGATGCAAGAAGCCTAATTAATTAATGCGAGTAAAGTGCTCTGATTGGAACGTCTAGGCTGCAAGAAGCCCTAGGCTCCGGGAACATTCCCATTACACAGTGATCATCGCTCTCACCCCTCATGAGGGGCCCTGTTAAGGCTCTTCTATCAAAGGTAGATAAAACTCCAATCCCCTTAGCCTGGTTATTACATTTCAGAACTATCCATCTCTCCATCCATACAATTTTCCCTTGATTCCTCATCTGCTGGGTGCAGATTTGCAGCTGCTATTCTGTGGTGCTCTCTGCTGCTCTGGCTGGGTGGGGAGCCCTGTCTGCCCTCAGGGAAGCAGGAAGAGATGGGTGGGGGGTGGGAGATGGGGGGAGGAGGGGGAGGGGACGGGGGAGGGGGGAGGATTTGAACCATGCTGGCAGTTTCTCCAGAGTTTTAAGCTGTGATACATCTCATATGCTCAGAAGGCATGTCTCCTGGGGGGGCTGTGCAGACCGGCTTCGGGGAAGTGGAATGTTCTGGGCCCGAGTTTTCTGGCTAACTATGGATTATTGAAAAATCCTTGTCTTGGTTAATCTCGTTAAACTTTTCAAAGCCTTCAGTTTATTTTTCTTCTTCAGCTATTTGAACATTGAACACTGTTTACTCTAGATTTGGTGATTTAGAAAGCACCCAGGATTGGGATTTAGAAACCCCATTCCAAATGCCAGTTTTTATTACACGTGACCATAGGTGTGGAAGGCTCAGGGGCCGGGGGAATCTCATTCCAGGACACAGTCTTGAACTTCCGTGGCGAAATTCCAGATATCAGCTTGTTTCTTGTGCTTTGCTTTTACTGAAGTGGGAGGCAGAGAATTCTAACTATACAAGGGCTGGAGTTGCTTCCTGATGAATTAAAGTTTCACCACGTATGAGGTGCTCCCTCCTCCCCGCATTTCTCAGGCTAAAAGTGAGGGGTGGCCTCGCAGGTCAGCAGAGTTTTGTGTAAGCTGCTCCCAGCCCTCTTGCTAACTCCCCATGTGAGTCTGGAGGTTCAGCCAGATCTGCTAGAATGTGTGTTTTGGAAATGCAAATCTGTTCCAATGCAATTGATGGATTTGAGCACAACATGGATTTCACATTTACTTACACGCGACTCAGCCGGTGAGACACACTAGGTGAATACAGCAAACTGCACACGGCTGAAGGGAGAGGCATAAAAATACAGAGCACGCACACATGCACGTGTACATATGTGTTCCAGCCACAGCTGTCCACGTGTGGGTTACAACCCCTGTCTGATTTCAGATGACCTCTACCTCACAGTAGAGGTCATTTGCTACCTCACAGTAACTCACCAACTGCAACCTTTCCCGTACCCAATTCCACAAGCAAACTTCGAGACTTTTTCGGGGTAAAGTGTATTACATATGGTGGGATTTATGGCTTTCTTAACCATTTCGCATGTGTAAAATTATGCTACCACTTTACTTACTTTCCTCTTCTTTTTTTGTTTTAACATGTCATTGATGAAGATTTTGAGTGTTGTGCCCTTAACTCCATTTCCCCATAAGCTCTGTGGTTTTTATTGTGTGATTTTGCACATCGTGGTGATTTTTAGAAGCACATATGTTGCCTTATAGCAAAACTGTAACCGGGGGGCTCTGAGTCTCATACTAACCAGCTGGGAAAGGAAGATAGTATTCGTCCCGGAGAGAAGGGACTGTCCTAGGTATACAAGTAACATTTGATATCCTTATAACAGGCAAGTTTGATTACTCACCAAACATTCATAACTAATAAAGAACATTTCCAAAAGGCTGGATATATCTTCCAGTTTAAAGAAATGGAAAACCGAGCAATGTTTTAAAATAGCCATATAAGGTGATATCGCTTCAACTTTACTTATACCGTATCCAAAGCACAGAACACCTGTCCTCTCACTTTCTTTTTGAAATATCGGAAATGTTCAGGGCTGTACAAGGCACGTGTTAAGTCCTTACTATGGAACAGGTGTGCAATATGCACCGTCTCGTTTAATCTTCATGTCACAGTGTTCCCGCATTCTCCAAGTGTTTATTGGGCCCAGCCATGCATCGATTAGGTGCTAACCTGGGCCTTGGGTGGCACCTGTGAGTGGAACTCATGGCTGCCCTCTGGGGCCTGAACTTCTGGTGGGGTGAGACAAACATAGGCAGACAAAGCAAGTGCCGTCTGCCATGGGGTAGTGAATGCTGCAGAGAAACAGTGCAGGAAGGAGCGTACGGGGGCAGAGGGAACAGAAGGGACAATTGAGGGGTGCCGAGGGGACAGGCAGCATTTCCATCTCCATTTCTATAGGTGAAGAAAGAAGGAAGGGCCGAGTTGCTCAGATCCTTCTGTAGGCCAGTCGGGAAGTGGCAGGAGGGGCAGGAGGGGGAAGGACTCTCTTCCCTGGTCTGCTGGGAAAGGTCGACAGTACAGAGAGGACTGGGCTGAATCGAGCATTCCTTCCAAGTTCATTTTCTCGCTATGCTTCTGTGCAATTCCCACTGTCTAAGCTTGAACTTCCTAAAGCATGGCTTCCCTCTCGTCACCGTGACCTGCTAAGGACTCAGGAGGTTTCTCTAACGATGACTGTGTTAGCTTCCTAGGGCTGACATAACAAAGTACCACAAACTGGGTGGCTTAAAACAACAGAAATTTATGGCTCACAGCTCTTGAGGCCAGAGGTCTGAAATCAAGGTGCTGGTGGGGCCAGGTTCCTTCTGAGACTGTGGGTGGAGTCCTTCCTTTTGCTGCTTCCTGCTTCTGGAGGCGGCTGGCAGCCCTTGGTGTTTCTCAGCTTGTGTCTGCACGGCTCTGATCTTGGCCTCTGTCTTCACGTGGTGTTCTTCCTGTGTGTCTCTCTGTTTGTGTCCAGATTTCCCTCTTTGTATAAGGACATCAGTCCTATTGGGTTAGGACCCACCATAATCCAGTTTGACTTCATCTCAACTCGATTACACTTGCAAAGACCTTATTTTCAAATAAGGTTACAGTCCTAAGTACCAGAGGTTAGGACTTCAACATATCATTTTTGGGGGGAAGGGAGACATGACTAAATTCAACCTATTAGCAATAACCAAACCAGTTCCAACTCTGCCTGGCCTCCTGTGTCTACAGAACTGGCCCAGATCTACCAACGTCACCTGCCTACTTCCTGAGAAGCTCTCCACGCATGGTCTTGCCTTCGGGCCCTGGACCTTTCCTCCATTTATCATGCCACCTGCCTGTTCTCTGGGGTCAAAGTCCAGTTCTGCCTTGTCCCCAGATCCTCTCTGATGACTCTATCACTAGATCCTTTCCCTGAATTCTGACAGCAATTGCTCAGACATAGCCTAATCTGCATGGTAAATAACAAAATCAAAGCCTACTCTGAAGGGTCCGGTCTGGTGGCACTAGGAGGAGACGTGCATGGCCTTGGCATGGTACAGTGTGGATTTGGATCTCAGCTCCGCCATTTCCTAATTGTGTAACTTTGAATAAATGACTTGTCCTCTCTGTGCTTCATCTTCTTCATCAATAAAATGAGGATAAGAACAGTGCCAATCTCCTAAGTTGTCACAAGAATTAAAAGAGATGATGCCTATGGAGTGCTGGACATGGGCCTGCACGTTTGCTATTTCTATTCTGAGTACCAAGGACACTTGCCTTTTGGAAGTGCCCCTTTCTAGGATGGTGCTGAGGCTGGGCTGGTGTGCACTGCCAGGACTGGAGTCTGCAAGGCAAGGGCTGTCACGGTTTGGCACAGGAAAGTGCATGAGTACCAAGGCTGTGGCCAGGGGCAGAGTCTGCTGCAAGTAGTCATATCCAAGGGACAGGGCCAAGGGGGGTCACCATCTGCACATGGAAATAAGGTATGTTGCGGTGCCTGCCCATATGCAGAGAAATGGCTTATCAGATGAACGGATTGTTGAAAGATGATAAATGGAGTGTAAGTAGTTGTAGAAGGAGATGTGGAGAGGGAAAGCTCCCAGGAAGTAACTGCATCAAGGCAGAGGGGGCAGGGCTGGGTGAGGTGGGGGGGGGAGAAACTTCTCATCCCTTGGCCAATTCTCTCATTTTACATAAGTTGCTGTTCACTGCTTATTGAGTGATGACTATTTATCAGATTATTCAGAATCATCTCTATGGCACTTACAGGAACCAGCATAAGCTAACTTTAAAGGAAAGGGAAAATTACTATGAGGATGCGGGGGTGTGGATTTCATGAAACTCAAGGGCAGAGGTGAGTTGGAAGCAGGGTTGTTACCAGCACTCTGTCTCTTGCTCCGTTTCTCTCTGGGTTCCTCTGCTCTCTCTTCATTTCAAGACTCACTCCTCTGCTGCTCCAAGCTGCTTGGCAGAGCACAGGGTCTCTGTCAGCTCCTGAGCTAGTGGGAGTTCATGGTCCGCTCTCCAGAGGAGGACTGATCTCACTTAGCAGCCACCTGGTGCTAAATCTGAGGGGAAGGTGCTCACATTGGCCTGGTCTGCATTAGGTGTCCCCCTGGGCCACAGAGTGGTAGTGGAGTCAGGTACCTGGCACCCACCCCTGCAACCATGCAGGCTGGAGACACAGGGGAGACGTCTCAGAAGAGTGGTGTGCCATGGCGGAGACAGCTGGGCAGATAATCCAGTTGGATAGTCTGCTATGCAGGTTAGATGTGTTATCTTTGAAATCCTCACCGTAACCTTGCAAAACATGCATTAACATCCCCAGTGTGCTGGTGCAGAAACTGAGGCTCAGAGTGACCATGGTATCTGCTCAAAGTCACCATGGATAGGGGAGTACAGGGTTTTCATTTTGATCTGTTTGAAAGTAAGCCCACTCACCCTCAAGTTAAGTGATTTGCCCAAAGCCGTAATATTAGTAGCTAAATATGGACCAATCAATGTGATATGTTTTCTAAAACACACCCTATGAAGACATACAAATACACCCTAACCTCCATACCTGGGAGTCCAGTAGATTCAAGTCGGCTACCCCATCCCCCAAGTCTTAAGGCAGACCCGACTTCCTGCATACTCTATGAGCTGGCCCCTGGGGCGTGGGGACACTCTCCTATAGCAGAGTCTAGGTTTTCAGCAGTGGCTTCTCTACCCAGTATGTTTACCAGTGAAGCTGAATCCTGGCCCACAGGAGGTCAAAAGAGCTGGTGTATATCAGGGATGGACTTGCCCACTTCTTCCTGCAGCCAAAGCTGGTACTGGAATCCTTTTAGGGGAGGTCAGTGAAGCTTTTGCTTAGAAACCAGACCCAATCACTGTCTGGATTATCTATAACTCAGGGCTGCAGAGTAGCTGGGCAGAAGTGATTTACAGAGGAATAGCTCCCGACAAGCGATTCTGGTGACCTTATAAACCAAGAGACTGAAGCAGCTCGACTCCTCTCTTCCCAGGGTGGAATTAATTCTACCTAACTCTCTGCAGTCCATTTGATATTTTTTTTTTTCAATAAAGAGAATACAGATCCCAGCAGTCTATGCTGTTTCTTGGAGACATTTAAACTACCAATTTCATTAGTTTGGGAGCTACTTCAAGGAAAATTGAAATCAGCAAACTGGCTATGAGAAGAATAAAAACATGGCATGGAAAGGGAGGAAAACTGGGGACATTTTTTAACACTTTTATTTGCAGGCTAACTGCTCTTTTCTGGGTACTTTTGAGATTTCTTTTTTTTTTAATTGATTGATCAATCATTGATTATAAGTGGTTGGTAAGTATATGTATTGGGAATTTTCAGTTATGGTAGGGGAGAGATTCTCTTTCTTTCTCCATGTTTCTTCTGGTTGGTAGAATTGTACCAACTTTTCCTGACAGAATCAGGAAGAACTTTCCACCTCTCACTGAATCTTCCACAGGCAAGGAAGATTCCTCTGGTAGGGGAGCTGGTGAGAGTCTGACATCCCTTTGTCTATATCTTTCCACGGTGTAGGATCTGCATCGAAGGTGGATTCTCTTGTCTCCGGTCCTTCCTGCACTCTCTCCCCTGGCTAAGATGGGAGGCAGGCCCTCACTGTCTCTGGTACCTATCCTGGTGGCTGGGCAAATGAATGTTTTGCAGACCCAAATGTCCCCCGTATGTGATGACCAGGGTTGAAGCTTTAGAAGAGAGGGTAGGAAGCTTGTTTTGGTCTTGGGTCTAAGCTTGTCTCCTAGTTCAAAAAGCCAGTATTTTTATTTCTATTTAACTTCTGTGTAACTGTATGCCACAGGTGATTTTGAAGTTGATTTTCAGAGGGATACTCTGAGAGGCCCCTGGGAACAGACAGGAAACCATAGGGCCATAAAGCAGCTGGCAGAGAGACAGAGGCAACCTGGCCTTTTGATTATACAGGATATAGAGCAGGGGTCCTCAAATTTTTTAAACAGAGGGCCAGTTCACTGTCCCTTAGACCACTGGAGGGCCGAACTATAGTTTTTTAAAAAAACTATGAACAAATTCCTATGCACACTGCACATATCTTATTTTGAAGTAAAAAAACAAACGAGCGAAAACACTGGCATGTGGCCTGCAGGCCATAGTTTAGGACGCCTGGTATAGAGCATGTAGATGTCATCCAGGAAGCTGGGTTAGATGGAGATCTGAAGTGGTGGAGTGGCCCTCAGAGAGTCAGGCTCCTTAGCCGCAAAGCGTAGACAAGGTTCTTGTATTTTTATGCAATTGTCTTCAGCCTTCTTGGAAAGAACTGGGAGCCTAATCACCTGGCTGGCTAGAGAGTCACACTTGAGAAAAGTCACACCCGAGTCTGAAAAATTGAGGTTTACTTGGACTTGGCTTAGACAATCACCAGGGCTGAAAATGATCAGGCGTTTACAGGAGAAAACCTAGATTCTTCCATAGTGAGACGCTGGGACCAGCTGTCTTTTCACTGATTTCATTCAGAAGAGGCAAATTTGTCCAAAAACTTGAGATCTGAGTAAGAATGAGAGGTACGTCTGAGTCTCAGCTCCCGTGTGTGAAATGGGGATTTTAGCATCAGCTGCTTCTACTGGTCTTTGTCATATGATGAAGGCATGATCAGCATGTCCCCCTGCATCAGTTACTAATCAGATTCTATTGGAATCAGTTGATAGGCTCAGCTACCTATGACAAAAGCCTCCTCCTGATCACCCTGTCAAGAAAAATACCCCAAATGGTGCCTTAAACAAGACAGGAGTCTTTCAGAAAGAAGTGCACCAGTAATCACATTGGGCTTCCGTGGGAGCTTCCTGGCTCAAGGGACTCAGGCACTTTGACTTGTTCCTCTCTCATGTGGGGCTTTATTTCCAAGGTCACCTCCTGATCCATTGTAAGTACTGGAACCCCCAACCAGCATACACAGATCCCAGAAAGCAAGACGAATCGGAGGAAGGAAGACGTGTCTCTTCCCTTTACACTCTGCCAAGTCGTACCCACCATTTCAACTAGGAGGATGACTTGGTATTCATGCCATATCGCATGTGGTTGTCTGCTTGGCTAAAGTCAGGGGTTCTCTCTCCAAGGAAGAAGAAAACAATGGGGAAGCCCTTGTGGTTTCTGCCACGCTATCAAAATGTCTATCTGAGTTTTTTTGGCTTGTTGTTTACTTTTTGACTCAGAAGGCTCAATTAGATTATCTCCAGAGTATGTTAATATTTCTTTATAGTAAATATTCCTTCAGTAAATATTCTCTCAATATTTACTGAGTCCTCCCATGTGCTAAGTGTGTAGTGGGTACTTTGAGGACTATGAGGATGGGTAAGACATATTATCTGATCTCAAGGTGTTTAAAATTCATTTATTCAGTAAATATTTGATAAAAAGCTTCTATGTACTAAGTATGTGCTAGGCTCTGGAGATATTAAGTCAAAAAATAAATATGGAGTTAAACAAAAGAAATAAGAATGAATGAAATAATAAATATACAAGGACAGAAATCAATAAATTGAGAACAAAAGAAAAATAATAGAAAAGATTAACAAAACCCAAAGCTAATTTTATTGATATTGTTAGTAAAATAAGTAGGCCTCTGAAAAAACTAATCAAGAAAAAAGAGAGAAGATACAAAATAAAATAAAATAAAATATGGATGAAAAAATAACTATAGGTAAAGTAGAAATTAAAATAATAAGGATATTATATCCATAGGTTAGATAAAATAGATGCATTGGTACAAGAAAAACTTGGTACAAGAAAAAAAGTAAACAACATAATTAGACCAATAAATATTAAAGAAATTGAAATGATAACCAAAGACCTCTTATTCCCCTCAAATCTAGGCTCACATAACTTAAGGTTCATTCTATCAAACTTGAAAGAAACAGTGAATTCCTATCTCATATACATTCTTTTGTAGGAAGGAGAAAAAGAATAAAAGCTGTCCATCCTGGTTCCTGAGGTTAGTGTAACCTTTATTTCAAAATGGTATAAAGGCAATGTAAAAAAAGGAAATTATAGGCATATTTCACTTATAAATATTAAGTACACAAATTCTAACTAAAATATTAGCCAATCAAATTAAATAATATATTAAAATCTATCATTATCAGGTAGAATTTATTCTAGATGAGCAAGGACGGTTCAACACCAGAAAAATCTATCAATATAACTTATCATATTAATAAGCCAAAGGACAAAATTCATACAATTATCTCAATTGATGCAGAAAAAGTATGTGGTACTAGTAAGTCCAATATCTGTTTATGACAAAATTCTTAGCAAACTAGAAATAGAATGGAAATAACTTGAATTGGTAAAAGTTATATGCCAAAAAAAATAGTAAACATTATTGGGATAACATTGGATGTATTTCCTTTGGATCTTTATTGGGAAAACTTTAGATGTATTTCCTTTAAGACTGAGACTATAATAGAATAAGAGGGTCATTATCACTGCTGCTAATAGACAATACAGCAGGGTTTAACTATAAAAAATGAAAAAGAAATTAGAGGTCTAGGGCCTGAAAGAGAAGAGATAAAAATGTTATTGTTGGTAGATGATATATCACTTACCTAGAAAAATACAAGACAAACTATTAGAATAAATAAAAGATTTCTGGGTATCAGATCTACCTAAAATAAAATAGCATATTTTCTACAACAATAATTTATTATTTTAAATAAATAATATTTAAAAATAGGGTATTCTTTTCATTAGGAATAAAAACTAACCAGGAATTAACTTAATAATACCCTGAGGTCATATCTGAGACAAAGTTAATACCATAACAGAAGTTGATTTGAGTAAATGGAGATACACGCAATGCTTAAGTACGAAATTTCAATATTTTAAAGATGTCAATTAATCTCCAATTAACCAAAAACATTTATTGCAACTTTGAATCAAAATTCCAATTGATTTAAGGAACTCAATACATCTACTCTAAAATGTATATGAAAAGATAAAGACCCACCAACAATGCAAGATCAATTTTGGAAAGAAGGACTAAGTAGGGTGACCTCCATTGCCAGACGTGAAGACATATTAGAAAGACGCACCAATGGAGGTGGGGTGCACTGTATGGGGGGGAGGACACATTCGTGGTCCTGGCTTCAGCGAGACAAATATACTTCATGTAACTAAAATGTTTGTACCCCCATAATATCCTGAATTTTAAAAAATAAAATAAAGAAAGACATAGTAGTAAAAACAGCAGCGTGTTCGGGTAAGAATGGACAAAAAAATCAATGGAGCAGAATGGATAGGCCAGAGAGATTCCAGTGTCCATATGGGAACCAAATATACAGTTAAGGTGGATCACAAATCAGTGGGGAAAAATGGGTTATTTAATTAATAGATTTGGGTAAATGTACTTACCACACAGAGAAACATTAAACTAATTTCCTACCTAATACCACAAATTAAGGTGAACTAGAGATGGATTAAAGACCTAAATAGGAAAGATTAAACTGTAAGGTTCATAGAAGATTACCTTCGAGACCTAGGATAAGGAGGAGCTAACTTATAAACAAAATTTAAAAAACATAAAATATAAGGAAAAAATCGTCATATTTAACCATAGTTGTATCAAAATTCAGAATTTCTACTGATGGATGCCATAGATGGTTAACAAGCAGATGACAATCGGGAGAAGATGTTTTATTGTGTCTAAAACTGACACAGAACTATTATCTAGAATTCATAGGAAACTCTTGCAAATCAACAAGCAAAAGATGAAACCCCCAAATGAGATACATGCAAAAGGTTATGAAGCATTAACTTACAGAAGAGAAAATCTGAACAGCTAACATGTACATGTAGAAATAAGCCAATCTCTTTTTAAAATGTGAATTAAAATACCATTTTAACCTATTAGAGTGACAAAAATTTGGAAGTTAGATAATGTTCATTGGGGGTGCAGGATTGTGGAAAATCTCATGTCCCGCCGGTAAGAGTGTCTAGTTTGTTGAGACATTCTGAAGGGCAACATAGCACAACTTAGTTATGAATATTTGTTAACCTTATGACCCAGAAATATATACTCCGGGTATATATTCCACAGGTCCCTAAGGATGGTTAGAAGCAACCTAGGTGCCTATAATGGGGAATAGAAAATGTAAAATGTAGCAGAAGCACACTATAGTGTGCTACAGAGCAGTTAAAGGTTATAGATGGGATATGTTTGTAGCAACATGGGTGGATCTTCAAAACGTAGTATTGAGTCAAAAGAGTAAGAAACAGAATGCAGCAGGTGCCATTATATATTTGTGCAAATTAAAATTCTATGCACCCCAAATGTACACACATTCTGTAAGAATGTATAGAAACAAAAGAACTTCAGTAACCTCACGAGAATGGTAGCCAATGATCAAGGTAACAGGGCTGACAGAGGGGAATAAAAGGCAATAAATAAACACATGAATGAATGTGTGGATGAATGAAAGGAGAGAGACATGCATGACTGTGTCATGAACTAGAAGCACAGTTGACTCAATTCTCCGGCATAAGGAATAGAAAAGAAAAAAGAGATCATCAACTATGGCCTCTGAGGCTTACAACTTGGGAAGAGGAGGTAGACATATTTCATGTTAAACATGGAATAGAGCGATTTAGATACTTTGGAACAATTCTGCTCCTCATACGTACAGTGGGGACACAAATGATGGGGTGGTAACTGCTACCTGGGTGGGGCCTCGTGGGGGAGACGGCAGCACACTAGTGGGGGAGATGGGCATGGCATAAATAATATCATTCAAAGAATGATTGGAGAAAAATTAGAAGTGAATTATAAAAATAACTGCAGTGGGAATGTAGAGGAAAGCAATGGTGATCCTCTATAGGGGGCTGGGGAAGCACATTGACCCTGAGCTGAGCCCACTGCACTGGACACGTGACTCAGCCAGTCGGCCACATGCGGGTCACATCCCAGTTCAGAAGTGGGTGCTGACACTGGCAGACTGGGTGCAGAAGCCCAGATTGAAGCTCTGCACAATCATGCACCAAACATAGTTAGTGTAATCTGAGAACCAATCCATGAGTAATAAAATGAAGCTTTTGTTCTACTTCCTTGGCAAGGAGGAGAATCCCTTTAAATCCAGGTCCCAGTGCTGGTTTTTGTTTTTTTTTTTTTTCAGAACCGTGGCATTTAGATTCTACCTCCAAGTTTGTAGATGTAATGAGATGATTTATCATAGAAAATTATTGCATGATCACCAAAAAATAATGAAAGTTGTCACAGCCTCCCTTCTTAATGGTATTTTTCCCTGACCTCCTTCCCCCTACCCTGAAAATGAGCTCTAAGACTTGAGCATGGAGCCAACTCAGGGGTCCGATGCTATTTAATTCACTCAAGCAGTCAAGCATAAACACATTTTTCAGAAGTAAAGACAACTTCTGTAACTTTTTAATTAAAGCATAAAAGCCCCTAATTAAAGAGACATAAATCACCGAGAAACCTTTAAATCTTCGTAATCCTCTGTGGCATTATACTTATGTTTCCAGCTGCATTCACTCCGACCTCAAAGGCAACAGGGTCTAGAGGGGGACAGCTGCTTTGCAATGTCCTGGAGCGGTGGCTCCGTGGGACCAGGCGTTTGGTGGCCGTGTCGTGGTGGAGTTGCTGGCGTGGAGCCTGTGCTGGTTGGGCCTGGAGTAAGAGGCCCCAGGGACCTTGAAATGGGAGCACCCAGCCCCATTTCTCTCTTCACCTCCATCCACACTCAGAGTTCTTGGTGGGTCAAGATGGCAGCCACCTCCACGAGAGAGGGGAAAAGCCAAACAACACCAAGAGGAAACAATCAGACGAGTCAACAATATAAAACATCCCATAAGACCATCAGCCCAGGTTTCTCAAAAAGTCAGTGTCGTGAAAGAGACAAGTTGGAAGACTACATTGGATTAAAGGAGACGCAAGGGACTCTACAATATGCGAATTTTGATTAGATCTTGGTTATTAAAAAACAACTCTAAAAATATTGCTTGCAATGATGGAAACATTGAATACGGACTTGATGTTAGATGACATTATAGAATTATTAATTTTATTATGCATAATATGGTATTGCAGGTACATAGGGTAATGTCTTATTCTCAAGAGAGGTTTGCCGAAGTACCTAGAAGTGCAATTTCATCATGTCCACAAATGTGACAAAATGATAATTATTGAGTATAGGTGGAGGACATCCACGTGTTCATTGTATTAATTTTAGACTGTTTAGGTATGAAGCAATTTTGTAACACCTTGGGGAAAAAGAATGGCAGCTTCTTTTTCTCTGTCTCTTAGAGATCTCGCTCTATATGTAAGTCACCAATCTATTAATGTCGTGACAGAATCAGGTTGGGCTAGAATATCTGGACAAATTTTCCTCGCTGCTGTGGGTTAATATCTGGATGTCATGAATGTACCCCTTTCCAGGTTTTAAAATGACAGGAGCTCTAAGAACAGGGTAGCTATTCGGGTCTTCCCTCTGCAGCACTCGTGTGCCTGAGGACTCAAACCTGATCAGCACAGTGGTCCTTTTTCTCATGGAGCTCCCAGCCTAGCACAGGAGACAGATGAGGACCAGTCCATCAGCCCCATGGTGTACTCGTCCCACGCAGAGGCTCTGACACATATGTAATGACATCTCCCATGATGCCTGGTGCCCCCCAAATATTTGTGATATCACGATCCTTCTTCCTCTGTTTAAAAACGGTCATCAAGTTCATCATAGACATCTCAAAGTGCTGTTCTGTTGCACATTGCCACTGGATGCTGGGGTTGCTGCAGGAAAGCGAGGGCGAGGTAGACCACAGAACCTTTCAACTGGCTGGATCCACTGTGGAACTTGAGGTGGTGACCAGGGTCTGGAAAGGGACCAAGTCTCTAAGATCCAAGTGCACCAGCAAAGACATATATATTTGTGTGTGTGTGTGTGTGTGTGTATCTGAGTGGAAATCTAGATAAATTTCCTGGACTAGACCAAGAAACCTCCAAACTTTCTAGCTCCTGGGTGCAGTCGCTTCCTCCAGCGGCTCAGTGCATGAGGAAGCAGAGTGGCATTGTGTGGGAGGGAGGCCTGCATGGGGCCAGTCAAGACAGTAGCCTATCCACGCAGTTGGAGAAGGAAATGTCCCTGGTACAGCCTTCCCTCCAAGTAAGTTTTGAACAGTTCTTTGTCAAAACTGAAAAGGGCTTTAATTTAGAGAGTTAGAGCTGGAGGGACCTTGGAGATCACTGGGGCCCATGGTTTTCAAAGGGTGCTGCCATGAAGTTGTAGGACTCTGTGAAAGTTCAAATTCAAGTCAGGACTCAGTTTGAAAGCCAGAAATCTAGTCCAACCCACTCACCTTGTAGAAGATGAGTAAGTGTATTAGTTTCCTAGGGCTGCGTAACAAAGTACTGCAATCTGAGTAGCTTAACAGAAATTTACCCTCTCACAGTTCTGGAGGCTAGAAGTCCAAGGTCAAGGTGTCGGCAGGGTCGTGCTCCCTCTGAAGGCACTAGGGAAGGGTCTGTTCCAAGCCTCTCTCTCAGCTTCTGATAATTCCTTGCCTTATGGCAGAATGACTCCAATTATGAGGGATACAGCATTCTCCCAGGGTGCCCATCTATGTCCAAATGTCCCCTTTTCATAAAGACTTAGTCATATTGGATTAGAGGCCCATCCTACTCCAGGATGACCTCATCTTAACTAATTGTGTCTACAATGATCCTATTTGCAACAAAATCACATTCTCAGGTACTGGTGGTTAGGATGTTAGTATATGAATTTGAGGGGGGGACACAATTTAACCCATAACAATGAGCTAGAGGAACATGGACTTGGCTGGCCATGGTCCCCAAGCCTGGTCTGGGTGTCCTCATTCATCATCCAGAACTCTCTTCATTATTGCAAGCTGCCTCCCACTTGATGCTCAGATTAGACATGGGATTCCCACACACATGCTTCTCTTAGCCCCAGCGTAGGATCCTTTGTCGGTTTTGGGGTGCTCCTCACTCAACCTCATTTTATGAGCACCCAATCTCCCTTTTGGGGAACCCCTACTGGGTGGCACTTCCTTGGCAGGCGGTACTTGTTTCCGATTCTCCAGTGGGCGGGGGTGGACACTGCCTTAGACTCAGCCAGTTGGACCCCACTCTCCGGGGCTTGGTACTCTGAGTGAGTGACGGACGACCTGGAGGCTTCACTTGGGCTCCAGTGCTGCACCACCCTGTCCTGTAGGGCGGCCTCGCAGGGCCTCCTCCTGGGTCATCCTCTAGAACTCCCTGGCTTCCTACTTTTGTGAGTCCCTGATGTTCTTTTAGTTAAGTTCCATTTTTGCTTACCAGAGGCAGACGGAATCCATTTCCGTTACTTATGGAAGCAAGCTCTGATGGACACACCCACGGTGTCACTAAATGCACTTTAATTTTAGGATGTGCCAGGACACATCATGAGGCCCAAAAGATGACAAACTGCCACTATGTGGCTTTTTTTTTTTCCTGAGTGAGACCTCAGACCCGTTCTTTGCAGGGGTGACTGGCCCAACCAGGTTGGCGGGGGCGAGTAGGGTAGAGGAGCAACTTTGTATTCCGCAGCAGCCACGCTGCGTGTCCCTGGTGCCAGGAAACAGCTTCACCCCTGCACGTCACAGGGCCCAGTGATTCGATCTTGTTAAATTTGAGCCTAAACCAAACAGATAAGCGCTGTATCATCGCCACGAATTAATCCACATATGTTTATCTTCGCAAAGGTTTGCCGTGGTGTCATCGTGTCACTGTAAACAGGCTGCGGAGGTCACTCTTAACTAGTTTAATTTGTTTTCAGATATATATGTGTGTGTTGGGCGGCCGGACCTCCCCTAAACCAAATTATTTGGAAAAACAGCATTAAGGTGAGTGAAGTAATATACATGGCAAATCAAGATCTTGGGTTTTCTGTTTTTTTTTTTTTTTTTCCCTCCTTCAGGAATAAAAAAGACATGTAGGGGGTTTATTTTTGATTAAACGCCTTAGCCTTGCTTTGGTATTTATCTTCCTGTGGCAGCCCCTGATCTGGTCACAATGTGTAATTCCATTAGCATTATCTCTCAATTCATTTGAGAGGGGCTCCAGCCTGGACAGCCGACGTATAAAAGGCTACAATGTTCTAGAGGCTTATTTCTTATTTCTTCAGCAAGTTTATTCCTTTATCGGCAGCTCATTTAAAGGGAGCTAAAGGAGAGCCAGTCAAATCATTAAGAGAGAGTTTAACGTGGGTTTTTTAAAGGCAAACCCAAAAGCTTTTCAGAAAAATAAAAAGGTTAAATTAAATAAATGAACACTGGCCCACAGCAAGCATAACTGATGACAGAGGATAATATGTAAGGGTCTCAGATTTATGAAGGAGGTTTTATCTTTGTGCTTTTAATGAGAAAAGCGATTTTGATCGGATGTCAGGACTCCCGGGTGTTTCTAGCGGAGCCCTTAATTGACCCGGTGACCCTTTCTCTCCCTGCAGCCCACTCCCATCTTTGACTCTTGTCCACCCCAGAAGTAATGCTGGGAGGAAGAAGGAGATGATCTTTCTCAAGGGCCTTGAGGGCCTGCACAGAAAGACGAGGGCGGATGGAAGGCAGAGGTGGACAATTGTCACGTGTCCATGCTGATGGGAGGCAGGTGCCCAGGGGGAGAGGGACTGCGCAGGTAAATGCCCAGACCTGAGTTTTAACCCGCCCCTCCCAGAGGGACCTTTTCACCTCGTGGCTGGTGGGTCACCTTCCCAGCTGGCTGTGCTGTCTCCTTCCTCCTTATCCTTGTTCACCCCTTCATGGGAGTGTCTATCAGCCAAGCGACATCCAGAAGATGGATGGCAGGTGGAAAGAGGAGAAGATGCTGAGGGTCGGGGAAGCTCGTGATGCAGGCTCCTGGGAGCTGTGTGTACAGTGAGGCACCTGTAATCCTGTTTCCTGGGAACAGGATTTAAGGTGTCAAAAGAGTGCATGCTATGCAGCATTTTGAGAGTGAAGTTGGGCAGGAAGGTGACAGACGCCTGCCCTTGGCCTTCAAAATTGCAACACTAATACATTGGAAAGGGAGGCTGGGACAGCCTTTTTTGAGGGGCCAATAGCCCCTAGTCCTGTGCTAAGTACTTTATGTGCATTATGTTCTTTAAAAAGCACTACCACGCTTAAAGAAAAAAAATCTAGACCCTCATCAGTAAATTTTTTGAGCACTCCCAGCATACGTACGTGTATTTATTTACAAGTTATATACATACACTATTGTAGTAATGCATTATTTATATTATAATATGTGCCCAACTGTATATATTTTTAAAGGGTGAGAAAAATAAATGGAAACAGAAGTTACAATACTTTCTCCCTGCATTCCCACAGAGTCGTGGGCAGATGCTGGACGCTCACAGTCCACTCTGGCAATTTCCACTCCTCATGACCTGCTTGAAAGGTAGGATCTGTCACTTCCTTTGTGTGGATGAAGAACTGTGGCAGAGATTGTCTTAGTGATTTGCTCTGAGCTGGGATTGTGACCCCTGCCTTCTGATTCCACTCCAGTGCGCCCCTCCCTTCTCCCCTCCCACCCCTGCACTCGGGCCCTGTGTCCCTCTGCTCACCTTCCCTCCTTCTGTTCCCAGGGGCTCCATGTTGATCGCATCTGCAGGGGTGGCTCTTTGAATCTTGTTTAGTTCAAATCAAAGTTAGTGATCCCAATCCTCTCTTCCAAACACCCATTTCCCCAGCCTCCCGTGCAGCTCAGAGCCACCAGTTCTGGCCAATCTGACACGCGGGAGGGCTCTGAGCGGTTTCCCTCGCTGTTCCAGTGGGCATCCCCACCCCTCTGCTGTGCTCTCTTCGTGTTTTAAATATGGATGTGGAGGGCTGTGGTCCCCAACCCCTGGGCTGCAGACCGGTGCCAGTCTGTGGCCTGTTAGGAATGGGCCACACAGCAGGAGGTGAGCGGTGGGCTGACCAGCAAGTGAAGCTTCATCTGCATTTACAGCTGCTCCCCATTGCCTGCTTCACTGCATAAGCTCCGCCTCCTGTCGGATCAGGGGCAGCATTAGATTTTCATAGGAGCGCAAACCTTAATGTAAACTACGCATGCCAGGGATCTAGATTGTGTGCCTCCTTATGGGAATCTAATGCCTGGTGATCTGAGGTGGAGCTGAGGCGGTGATGCCAGTGCTGGGGAGCGGCTGCAAATACAGATTGTCATTGGCAGAGAGGTTTGCCTGCATGATAATGTAATATGCTTGAATCATCCCCAAACCATCCCTCCCACCTCTGTCTGTGAAAAAATTGTCTTCCACGAAACTGATCTCTGGTGCCAAAAGGGTTGGGGACAGCTGGTGGAGGGGACGCTTGGGGCTGAGGCCAGCCCTCCTGTGGCCACAAGGAAATAAGTCTAAGGGCAAAAAGGCAACTCAGTAGGGGCAAGACTCAGAAAAATCAGGGAGAGACTGGGTCCTTGGTAAGCTCGTTGAGTCTCCACCCTAACCCAGGGATCACCTACCCCCAGATATTAATAAATGTCTTACTACTTAAGCAGCTGGGTGGACATTTTGCTACTTGCGGACGAAAGCCTTCCTAACGGACATAGATTCTGTTTCCAATCAGCACCCTCCATCCTCAGTTCATTTCCTCAGCTTCCTTCTGCATCTCAGTTCTCAGCCTCACATTAACTTTTATAGAACCAGGCTTGGTCCCTATAGGACAGGAAGTCATAGGACCCAAAGCTCTTTTTAGAGCTATGGTTGATTTTCCTAACTCTTTACTGTTTTCTCTTTCCCAGTTGTGTTACTATGCGTGTGTTGTGTGTTTACAATGGCTTGCTTCATTTCTTTCCCGTGTGTACTTCTGCCCACTCTTTCGGAGTGCCCCAAACGTGCGTCTTTGGAACCGAGTGTTTTTCCTCCATCCATTCCTCTGTCCACTATTCTCTCACCTGGCTGGCTTCGTCCTGTCTTTCGAGTCTCAGCCCAGATGCTACCATCCCAGGGAAGTTGTTTCTAACCTGTGCACCTCTACTGTCCACAACACTGTTTTCATTTTCTTCATAAAAATTATCACTACCAGAAATTATCTTGTTAGTTCATTTAATGTGTTAATTCTCCCCTCCATCCAGAATGTATGTTGCACAAGACCAGGGACTTTGTCTGTTTTGAGTTCTACTTTACCCACAGCACCTAGAACAGTGCTTGGCACGTAGTAGGAGCTCAGAATATATTTATAGAACAAATGAATAAAAGAAAGAAAGGATGGATATGAGGTACTTGCTCATCTGAGTACTTGGTTTTGTTCCCCAAGGGAATATTTCAGTATTTACAAAAGGTGAAGCAATTAGAGCATCCTATGCAAGGTGCTAGCTACAGAACGTGCTACCATTAAATTTCTATAATTTAAAATCCTAACTTGGAAGAACATATTTTAACATGGTTATTATTTCTCATTGAGATGAGCCTGATTTTTAAAAATTTTGTAACAGAAGAGACACTATTAATAAAAAAAAGAATAGTTATAATTTGAATGTGGTGTTATGATCAGAATCAAGAAGAATCACATTCTGAATTGACACTCTCTTCCTTATGATTCCACACTACGGGGAGAATTCTTAAATCTTAGCATCAACAACATACTACTACACTTATTTGTTTACTGTTTTGTCTCCCACTCACCTGAAAGCCCCTAAGGGTAGTGACTATGGCTGAAACAGCTTTGATCTGCAGTGCAGTGACATATGGTAGCATTCCATAAATGTTATTTTGAATGGATGATTCTAAACATGATATGAATTACATAAAATATCCCATTGACATATTTTGCTCTACAATTAATTACAATGAAACTAAAAACAAAACAAAACAAATAAAACCTTTATATTCCCATGACAATCTGTGATAGCTGTTTTGGTATTTGGAAGATACTTTTATCATTATCATCATCCATCCCTTCCTTCCTTCCTCCCTTTTTTTTCTTTCTTTCCCATTCAAGATATGTTCTTTCTTCCTATAGTTTTTATGCCTGAATAAGCATGAAGAATCAGGAAAGGAAATTATGACCATGCCTGAAAGATGTTGATAAAGTCACTGGGGAGGAAAAGATGGGGTGCTTTAGTTTTATTTGCAGGAGAAGAAAATGACTAAGGTGTTGATAATACTGATCACCGTAGGGGAAGAAGCATAATTAAGAATGGCAAAGGGACGCTTAGACTGAAAACTTGGAACTCCTGAAGAAGAAGCGAACATATATTCCTTTACAGAGAGGTGCATTTAATGATGGAATAATTTCCCCCAGGGGAGAAATGAGAATGCCATTGTTCAGGGGAGGAAAGAGCAGTCATTACGTGTAGTTTGTTGAATGTCCACAGTGTAGTTAGGCATAGGACAACGTCATGTCCACCCCCAGCTTTCAGTCCATGGGATGAGATGACACAACATGACATCAAGCCCATTTCCTGAGACCTGTCTGTGATATTAAGATCTTTGGCCTGGATTTCAGGACCCTGTTAGCTGTAGAAAACTTCTGAGGCTAAAGGGGATAGGGATGGAGGAATGGAAAGGGAGAGACCACTTAGTAAAAAAGAAGACAAAAGGAATCCGGGTACCCAAAGAAGAAAGACTAGAGACTCTTGGGAATGTGAAATGGAAGGAAGGTTTGAACACTAAGGAGAAACAATGATGATTCTGAACCCTGGATTGTATGAGCATCCAGTAGGCAAATGGCAAATGGGTCCACACAGGCCAGCATGGGTTGGAGCATGTTGTATTTGATGGGTGAGGTGTACAGTATAGAGCAGAGAAGCAGGGTTTAATTTAGCACTGCCTACGCATTCTCTTCATTGCACTTCTGACCCTGTGTTCTGACTTCATCCTTGACTGCCCGCCTTAGTGATGGTCTCTGGTGGTGCTATGGTTCAAATATGGTTTGTTTGGCCCCACCAAGTCTCATGTTGAAATCTGATCCCCAGTGTCAGACCAGATGTGGGACCTGGTGGGAGGAGTATAGGTCATGGGGCAGATCCTTCATGAACGGCTTGGAGCTGTCTTTGCTCTAGGAGTTCCCATGAGGACTGGTTGTTCAAAAGAGCCTGGCACCTCCTCCTCTCTCTTGCTTCCCCTCCCACCCTGTGGTCTGCACACACTGGCTCTCCTTCATTTTTCTCCGTGAGTGGAAGCAGCCTGAGTCCCTCTCCAGAAGCAGATGGTGGCACCATGTTTTTTTACAGCTTGCAGAAGCATGAGCCAAATTAACCTCTTTTCTTTATAAATTACCCAGCCTCAGGTATTCCTTTATAGCAACACAGACAGAGTAAGACAGGCAGGCTATTGCTTACCTTCCCTGGATATCACCTCAAAATGTTCCCATTCAACTCAATAAACATCTACTGAGGCAATGCAAAGCCTGTGGCACTATGGGGCTACAACCACAAACACAAATCTCAGACACTTAGAGACATCAGACATCATTTAATCCAGTCCTAGTCTTCACCGGAACATCATCTAGTTCCTGCCTGAACACATGAAGTGACGAAGAATTCACTACCATCCAAGGAAATCTATTCTCTAGAGAGCTCTATTAGGAAGATATTCCTCATACAGAGACAAAATATCTCTACATAAGATGAATTTCATCCATTGATCCCACTTGCATGTCTTGAAGTTATACAGAACTAATGCAGCAACTCTTCCCTTTGATAGCCCTTCAGACATTTGAAGGGGTCATATTGTCTTGAGTCTTACTTTTGGGAAGCTTAACATCATCAGTTCCTTTGGTTGTTTCAAATATAATAAGATTTTAATTCCCTTTTGGGCTTGGCCACTCTCCCCTGAATGTGCTCAAATTTATCTTACAGTGTGGTGCCTTGATGTATACACACTCATCTAGGTATGGTCTACCTATCTCAGAGCACAGCAGGACCATCATTGCCTCCTTTGGGACACCGGTCTCTGTTAATAGAGTTTATGAGTCCATTGACTTTGGCAGCATTTCACTGTTGAAATTCATATTGAGCTTATTGTCAACTTTGGCGTATACATTTTTTTTTAAAAGCATGGTTACGCCTCTTTGATCCTGTATTTGCAAAGTTGTTTTCTATACCCACATTTGGACCTTGGTTGTATCCATATAACACTTCATTTTCTTAAAATTTCAAATTTTCTTAAAATTTGAAAATAGTTTCAGTATGCAGATATTAGGTCATTAAGTATGAAATGTCCGATTTCCTTAAGTACTAAGTTTGACAGTTGATGTCTCTGACATTTTCACTTTGACACATCTTGTTTATTTTTGTCATGAAGGTACTCCCGCAGTCTTTCAAACACATGGTTTTGGGCTTGTGATTGCCTTTCAAATTTTTTTTAGAGCAATTTTTGTGGAACCATAGATGAGTCAAAAAATTGTGTTATTTTCGAATATGAGTTCTGTAGTGGAACCAATGCTGCCCAGACAGCTTAAAATATCAGCAAAGTGTTTGGGAAGGATGTGGCTAATGAACTCATAGTTCATTAGAACTATGAGTTCTAATAGCCATTAGTTCTCATAGCCATTAGAACTCAATGGTTCCAAAAGTTCTGTTCTGTTGATTTTAACCTTGAAAATGAGCCATGTGGGCAACTTGACACCAAGGTGGATAATGATGAGTTGAAAGCTATAGTGGAAGTGAATCCATTTCAGCCCCCGCATGAATTAGCAGCAAGGTTTGATGTTACTATTCCAACAATATTGGACTATTTGAAACAAATCAACAAGGTAAAGAAGCTGGACAGATGGGTTCCACGTGAATTCAATGAGCCTCAGAAGGGAAATCATCTCGAAGCTTGCCTTTCTTTGCTGTTATGACATAAAGGCGAACCATTTCTACACGGAATTGTTACGTGTGAGGAAAAATGGATTCTTTTTGACAATTGTAAGTGTTTGGAATAATGTCGGGGTAAAGATTAAGTGCCAAAACACAGTCCAAAACCAAATAGTCATCCAAAAAGGGCGAATGGTGTCTGTTTGGTGGTCCAGTGCTGGTATTATCCACTACAACTTCATGAAACCTGGTCAGTCAAATACAGCAGATGTCTGCTGCAACCAACTGGGTGAAACTATGAGGATGCTTGCAATTAAGCAGCTGAGATTGGTTAATAGCGACAGGTCAATATTCTTGCAAGACAATACTGGACCACATGTCGCACAAACAACGCGGCTCAAACTGCAGAGGCTGGACTTGGAAATTCTCTGTCATCTACCGTATTCACCAGACCTTGCACCAGCTGAATAGCACTTTTTCCAGGCTTTGGACCACTTCTTGCAAGGAAAAATATTCAATTCTCAACAAGCTGTGGAAAACACCTATCATGATTTCATCACCACTGGCTCGCCAGGCTTCCCTGCTGGCATTAACAAGCTACTGTTAAGATGGCAAAACCGTGTCAATAGTTTAGGCACATAGTTTGATTATACCACTTCTTATTTGAGATATAATAAACTACACATTTGATTCGAAATCAGACATTTCATATTTAATGACCTAATAGTATATTCTATGTTGTTAGCTTTGATCATACACTTGTAGCCCAAATAAAACAGTCTTCTTGCTTCTGCCAAAAGAAAATCCACCACAACTTGATGATGCAACTGAAAGAAACACAAAGTTAACACCTTCAAAGCCTTGAAAAATTGTGAGATTCTTTACTGATGGTCTCTTGAAGAGGCACCAAAAGGAGGAATTACATCATACACCCTGGAAGACTTCTTAAAGCCCTCTGCCTGTGACTGGTGCTCAGTCTCCTGCCCTTCCTCTCCTGGGCAGCTCTCATTCTTCCTCTCTGGCTGCTGCTCCATACTTCTCCATGTTACCAAATCCTTCTTCTTTCTGGACAGCTCCACATATTTTCAAATTTAGATCCATTAAGCTTTCTTGCCTTTTTCACCCCTCAGCATGGCGCCCCAGTCAAAGACAAAATGCCCTATTAACACCAAAAATGTCCCATATTAAGCAAAAGTTTTTTTTTCTCCTTAGGAGGGAACAGGATTGCTAATACTTGCATTTAATATTTTTCTTCAACTGCAGGCATGGACAAATCTGATGACCATGTCTCCTCTATGTCTATCTAAGTCATTAGCAAATGTGTCGAATAGGATTAGTTTTGAGAACAGAGCTTTGACACATACCCTAAGAAAACCTTCCTTCATGTTGGCTTTGATGCATTAATGAACATCTTTGGGGTTTAACTGTTGAGTAAATTAATTCATCAGCTCACATTGCCCCATGTTCTACAAGGATTTTATTAAAGAGTCTATTAAATGCCTTGATGCAATTCAGATGTTCTCGCTTACATTTCCTTGATCTAAAATCCTCACTGCCTTGTTGAGTTAGGGAACAAGACCAAGCTAACAAAGTTTGTTCTTCATGGTTGCTGTGGACTGAATGTTTGCATCACCACCACCCCTGCCCAAATTCATTTGTTGAGACTCTAACCCCCAAGGAGGGGCCTTTGGGAAGTAGTTAGGTTTAGATGAGGTCACGAGGGTGGAGCTGCCACCCATGTTGGATTAATGTCCTTATAAAAAAAAAGAAGAGGGACTTGAGATCTCTCTCTGCTTGTAGGAACCAGGAAAAGCCATGTGAGGGCATATACAAGTAGAGGACCTTCACCAGGAACCCAACTACGCTGGCTCCCTGATCCGTAAGAAACCTCCAGAACCATAGAAATAAACATTTGTTTTTAAGCCACCCAGTGTGCTATTTCATTATAGCAACCCTAAACTGATTAGACAGTGGTTCGAGGCTTATTCGTAAGGATAGACCACATTGCTTTCTAAATAATCATATATTTACTCTTTACTGACCCAGTGCTCAATGTCAGGGTCATGCTCATTTGTTTGTATTTTTCAGAACTTACATTATTTTCCTTTTTTGCAAAAGTGGAATGACATTTGTCTGTCTCTAGTCTTTCTTTATCGCTCCCTACACAGTTCCTGATACAATTAACAACAATATGGTGCTTTCACCCATTAGTGTCTAAATGTTTCCTGGCATCATCATGCTTTTGCTCTGGACCATCTCTGGGTATCAGTTTCCATGAGTTTCCTGACCCCAGTGTAGAAGAATATTTCCTTTGACTTGATCTAAAATTGCTTGCTTTAGCATGAAAAGGATGTTCTGGATCATTCCTGGAATCTCCCTCTAATCAATTTGGTGCCAAGCAAGTCCTCAGGCCAAGTAGGATGCTGGCCGGTCTTTAGGAAATGAGAGATGAGGACTCATTCTCTGGGACACTCACCCCACCACGCCTGGGCAGACGGGCTGCTGTGTGACCTTCACGGCAGCCTGCAAAGGAGGAGCAACGTGGTGCGCAGAGTAGGAAACTAGAACAAAGGCACGCTCAAATACGATACAGATGGGGTGGAGGAGTCGTTGGCTGGATTTGAGAGGAGAGAGAGCAGGGGACTGACGGTGTGATAAAGATGCTTTTAGCAGCAGTATTTTTTTGTTGTTCATTTTTAACTAGCTTTTTAAAAATGGGGAATGTAGTACTTGCACATGGTAAAATGTCAAGAAGAACAAAGGATATACACTCAAACAAGAGAGGCACGTCACCTTGTCTCTTATTCTGAGGTTTCTGCTGTAAAATTTTTTCGTGCAACCTTCCAAAATGTTCTATGTATATACAAGCCTATATAGATGGCAAACATGCTATTGTGTATATTAAAAAATATGCAAATATGTATACATGAATACCCTGTTCTGCACTTTGTTGTTGCTTTTCAGAGCAGCATACGTGGATTTACTTCATTTTGTTTAACATCCGCACTGTGTTCTATTGTAGGGGTGTACCGCATTTTAACAGCAGTGCTTTGAGGGAATGGAAACAGAATGGTTGCCAAACCCAGGGTATTAGTCCTAAGTATGAGGTGGAGGGAGTTGACTGCAGGTGTGAGCAGACTTACATTTCGAGCTTCCTGGGTAACCTGAGATGAGTCACATCAACATCCCTTGCCTCAGTTTGCCTAGCAGCAAAAGAAAACACTTTCCCTTTTGATTTTGATCTCAGAAAATATGAGTCAAGGTTCTTACATACAGGATTTGGGAAAAACAGCAAATAGAAATAGTAGATATTAAGTGTTTTTATAACCTAGGGGTGGGCAGAAGGGAACTCTTACTGTGGCTATAACCACACTGAGCGGGGCTGATGCTATTGGTGTGCCTGACGGGTCCCCAGGAACGATCGGCCCAGTAGCTGGGCAGGCAGGCAGTGCTGACCCACCTTGCCTGGACCCACCATCAGCCTTGGCCCCGGGGCAGTGCTGGTAGGTGTTTAGCAACCAATTCTCCATCAAAAAATAAAAGTCCTGATGTGTGGTGTGTACTGATTCCCATGGCGCAAACACTTCCGCAGTGGCTGGTTTCCAGCTACCAGCATGGTGTCGCCGAATGCAGAGCCGGGGGAAGATGGCACAATTGGCTCTGCCCAATCCGCATGTGCTACCGCAAGCTGGTGTAGCCTCGGACTCCGAGGGGTGCCTGCCCCTCTGGACTCCACAAGGGCTGTCCTGAATCTGCAGAGCCGGCATCAGCAGGGATGCTTTAGAGGAAACCCTTAAAAGCAAAGGAAGGTGAATGAGTCCAGGCCGCAGGGTCCTAGAGAGAGAGTTAAAGTGCAAAGAGGTTGGCTTGAGCCCAGGCACGGTCCTGTCCCTGGAATCCCTGAGGCAATGGTCTGTTCTACCTGCTGCAGTCCAGGCGCCTGCATCTGTCGCTGTGTCTTCTTCTGCATGTCCCCCGCGTCCTAACCCTCGTGTGGCCCTGTTGACAACCCGTGGGCTCCACTGTGCTCTCCCGGAGCTGCCGAGGGCTGAGGAGAGAGGGTGATGCAGCAAATCCTCATGGGGAACGTGTAGAGGAAGAGCTTCCAGTCCCTTCCTGTTCCTGGCCTCTTTTTACTGCACCTTCTAGCAACAAGATGTGTCCTTGGGCCTCTGTCCTGCCCTGCCGTGCAGTGCGTGTTGGAATCAGGAGTAGGGAACAGTTTTTAGCACTGTGGGTCCTGGTGCTCTGCAGGTGTAAGTGCTCACACTCAAGTCCCACTCACTTGGACCTCCAAAAGGCTCTTTGTCACAGGCAGGTACCAGACAGCTCCTGAAAATGGACAGGACCCAGCACCACTTTCCGCCGCCCTGTTGGATGTCTCTGATCACTGCCACTCTGGAACTGACGACGGCCCACTTGCAGGGAGTGCTGGACTTCAGCATTCTGCATGCTGATGCTTCCCAGCCCCCTGGCTGGGTTTTCTCATTTCCGTGTAACACACTGACAAGTGCTAAGAGGCTGAACTCAGGAGCTCCGTAGGGAGTTCCTGGCAGGACATGTACTGGTGCCCCGTCCTGCCCAGCATGAGAATTTCATGCATCAAGCATGTTCCCCTTTTCCTTCGTATTCTAAAGGCAAGTGGGCTCGAACAATAAGAGCAAGAGATTAATGAGGCCAAGGTCAGGGGAATGATTTACTCTGTGCGAATTACTATTTAATATATTCGTCACCCATTGCTACAGAACGAGTCATCTCCAAATACCTGGCACAAATAGTATCTTCTCTCTGCTCCATGATGTCCGGGCTGCAGCTGGAACATTCTGAAGGCCGGAATCACCTGAACACCTGGCTGCAGCTTCGGGATCTGCTTCCAAGGAGGCTTACTCATGCGGCTGCTGAGTTGGGGCCGGTTTGTTGGTGGGTGGCCTCAGTTCCTTACCATGTGGCAGCTCTAAGTAATCCAGGAGACCGAGTTGGAGGCTGGAATGTCTTTTTTGATCTTGCCCGGGACTCACTGTTACTTCTGCAGTAATTTCTTGGCCACTGAGGACAGCTCTGAATCAGGGTGGGAGGGGACTGCATAAGGCACTAATACCTGTGAGTGAGGCTCACTGGGGACCATTCGGGGCTGGTACCACAGTTGATTAGGGCAGGTGATGCTCAGGATACCTGGCAACCAGCTCGTAATGTGTTACCAGGCAAGAGCCTTCAAGCTATCAGCACAAATCCATTTTCACTACAAGGAAAACAACTTGAGGCCTTTTTGCTATTTGTACCGCAGACACAGGGACCAAGAGACTCACTTAAGCCACTTGGCTAGTGAACTAGGCAGTGCCAAGAGGAAGGCCTCCTTGGGAGCTATGAGCTGCATCCCGTCCTGGGAATGCAGGCATGCTATGGGGCTGTGTGCCTCCCAGGACTGAACCTCAAGAAGGATCACATGGAAGTGTTTTTACTTTCTTGTAGCAATACAGGGATCTGGCCAGATTTGGGATGTCACTGTTTTTGGACAATGGAGTTAGGTCACACCCCCTCCCTCCCCTATCTCCCCTCACCCCACTGCATCCTCTTATTCCTGGTTTTGCAGTTGAAAAGACAAGTTTTTATTTTGTTAGCTGGAAGAGGAGGAAGAATTCTGGAGAGGGGGTAGTGGATGAGCGGGTCCAGGGAGGAAGGGGAGGAAGACGTGGGCCATGGGTGGCATGGGAGATGTTATAGGGCCCAGAGGAACAAGATCTGCAGTGCGTGTGTATGGAGGGGGGAGTCCTCCCACCTTGACATCAACCCCCAGAGTAGCCCGGGAAGCCACAACACAGCAGCAGAGCTTGCCACGTCCAGCAGGCTAGGGTTAGAGTGGGTGACACATTGTCAGCAGGAGAGGTGTCCTTAGGGCAGGTACCACAGTGCTGGTGATACACAGCTGTCCTTCCACCAAGTGGCTTATGGGCAGTAGCAGTCTATGAGGACACTCACAGAGAATGCCATGATCAGACCTGTTCCTAAGCACAGCCACCAGTGGGGGGCTCTGACTAATGGGAGGAGACAGGGAGGGGGTTGTCAGTGGAGGCCAGAGTCCTGTCTGAGCAGAAGAGGCTGGGAGTTGAGATTCAGATGTTAATATCTATAGGGAAGTGTGGGCCAGTCTGAGTCTACTAGGAATACCCAGCCGCACAGTTCAAGCTACAATTAGGCAGCATGGTGACATGGGGGCGTTCCTCCCCCACCCTCCTCTAAGGACAGTCACGTCTCTATTTTTCTGTTCTATGGCCCAGAGTCTCAAAAACAGAGCCTGTAGGTTACAGGCCTTCTTAACCCCTTAGAAAGAGGAAAGAGTAAGTTTGTTTGAATGCCCCGAGAACCTTGAGAGCTGCTGTTGATCCCTTGAAATGGCAGATATCAGGAAGGATGCATATTAAAGGCTTCTGGAGTGTGTGGTGGACATACTCTGGTGACACATCCAGAAGGCAAGGCCAGAGGGGCGCTGGGGTCTGCAGCCCTGGCCGCACCTCTGTGCTGCGGAAGCCTCCCCTGCCCTCCCGTTTTCTGCTGAGCTTTGGGATAATGTTGATATTTCTGCTCTCCTGCAGGTGGCGCCACAACGTAGGTTTTTAAGCTGCTGACTGCCTGTGGTTTCCATCCAGTGCATTGTACAAGATCCAGCCATGGGGGCAGCTCTTGGAGGAAAGAACATTTCTCTATAGCACCACCAGGCTCTGGTGATTTATTTAATGAGCAAATCTGGCTTTTATCAACTTAAATAGCAGCTCTGTTCCTAGGCTAATAAAATGGTGGTAGCTAAGTAAAGGAAAACTTAAGGATTTCTTCTCCTCTTTCCTATTAAATCTGGCCCTCTTATTCAGCCATGAGAGATGAGCCAATACTTTTCTTCCCCAATCCTGCAATAAACCACAACCCAAATCCCACAAACGGCCTCTTTAGAAAAGAGAACTCTATGGAGCAATATGCCTTTGAGCTTCTCCCTCTTGTGGCCCTGTGTCCAAGTGATGACCATCAGCACCAGGTTAGGGGTAGAGTGGGGCACACCTTGTCAGCAGGGGACAGCTCTCTGGCCCCTCACCAGGTGGCGGGAGGTGGGGGAAGCATGAGAGCCAGAGGACTTGGATGGACCTAATGCAGGAACAGGTTTAAACCATTATATGATGCTGCCTTTGCCAGAGTGTTTATTCACAGAGAGGGGCAAGACCTACCCTCATTGTATTGTTCCATTTGAAAAAAAGATATGCCTGTCTTGAAAGCAATACTAATTCCTTATGCGTGTGTTGCACTTACCTTAGAGTTTCCAAAGGCATTAATAGATGGTGTCTCCTTTGAATGTCATTGCAACTCTAAGGGGTAAATGTGGCAGGTGAGAGATGGAATCTCATTGAGAGGACGTGACCTGCTCCAAATTATAAAGCTGGTCAGTGGCAGAACCAGGAGTGGGTCGCAGGTCTTCTAACTTGCAACGCAGGGTTCTGGTCATCTCACCAATCCTGTTATCCAGATGCATGGAAGTCAGTACAATGGGCCATCATTACAGAAAAAAAACCAAGTCCCACACTGTCATTAATTTGATCCTTCCTGCTCTTCCTTACGATGATATTATAACTGCCCCCTTCAGTATGCCTTTCACCTTGTTACTTGATGGGAGGAAAGTGTGGAAAAGGCAGTTTGAGATATGGCCCCATTAACAACAGGAGAACCGGCTGGGCTCTCACCTGCCCACGGTTGGTCCAGCTTTCTGCTGTCCTTCTTCCTTGTCATTCGGCTCTGTTATTACTCTTCAGGCACCACATGGCATTCATTTCTCTGAATGAAAATAAATGACACCACACACTAGGCAGGAGATAAAGAATAATAAACACATTTTATTTGCCATCTCTGAAAAAAAAAAGGTCTTTGACTTCCTGTCCATCCATCAGGAAATGGGCCTGGAACTCACAGCCATATTCTCTCTCTCTCTCTCTCTCTCTCTCTCTCTCTCTCTCACACACACACACACACACACACACACACACACACACACACCAATGGGGAAAGAAGACAATCAGATTGTATTAAAAATACATGCTAGAATGACTGGCTGAGAATGGAGACAGAGATGTTTTCTCACCTCCCCCCTCCATTTCAGCATTTTTACGGCATACCCTGAAAGCTGAGTGGCAAACATACATTTGAAAGGATTCTCCCTGTGCTTTTATTGAACCATATTCCTTAAGTAACCCATTAGGGGTTTTCGTGGGGCTGTCTGGGCTGTCACCTCTGGGAATTGCCTGTGGTGGTCCTGTGTAGCACTTTTAGAGTACACACCTAGAAGCAGTGCCAGGACCAGGCGAGGCCAGCCTTCCTTCTGCAAATCTGAGGGTGAGGCTGCCTTCAATTTTCCATCCTGGGTACCTGGCTGGCCTCATGCTTGTCCTGGTCCTGCAGACAGAGACATTTGGCCCTGGGCTTCCTCCACCCTTCCTCCAAAATGCAGTGGCTTTGAGTGATTTTGTTATGTATTTCTCTGGACTTCTGAAACTAACCTGATATTGTGTGCTTTATCTAGAGTCTGGGATTCAGGGTTTCTGAGAAGAGGAGCCAGATCAATGTATTAACATAAGCTTAATAAGATAACTCCGTGCTGCTTTCTGGGCCATGCAACGCTCAGCAGAGACCCGGAGACTAAAAGGGCTCCAGGCTGTCTCCTGGAATATCCTTCAACCAAGGAATCAAACGTCAGCTCCTTGCTCTGGCTTGGTTTGTCTCCTCGTGGGTGAGAGCATGGTTTCAGCAGGGTCCTCTCTGGGTGGGCCCAGCCTCACCCACACATGCTGCCCACCTTGAGTCCTGTTATAAACTGTCATCTCAGCTCGTTTCAAAGTCTCCCCAGTTTACAACTTTGATTTCTCTGAAAATATAACCCCCATGGCAAGGTATAGGAATTTATGCTGTTGTCAACCATTTCTACCCAATAAGGTGTTTGGATGGGAGTGACAGTAACCGGCAGGAAGTTGCTGGTTGTGAGGACAGGGAAAGTTGAAGAAGGGACACGAGGGAGGATGTGGAGAACCATGGGCTCCTTTAGAGGGTCATCCCCTATGGCTGTCCATCAGAGGAGGGGCTTAGCAGACACTGCTGCTCCCGCCACTACCCTGGGACTGCGGTGGGAGTGGGATGAAGGAGGTGTGCACAGAGCTGCCTGAGTGCGGGAATCCCCTGGGTTTCTCTTGGTGGGTGGGCACGACCCCTGGGGATGTGCACAGAGGTCTCAGAGGTGGTGCTGCCCACGTCCCATCTCCACGCATTTCCTCCCTGCGGGATGGCTAGAAACCAGAGCGCATCGTGGTTTCTTTCTTTGGACTTCAGACACCACCCTGATGTTGGCATCGTCTGTTTTGGATGTAGTCTAGGATCTAGGGTTTCAGAGAAGAGAGCAGCGGGGTCAGCCTCTTAATATAAACATGACTGGATAAGTCAGGTTACCTAGCCAGCTCTGGGGCACTCAGCCATACCATCCGTGCTCTCTTGCCCAGGCCGCGGTTCTAGGTGTCCTCGGCCTTCTCTGGAGCCCCGTGGGGGTGCCTTGATGGGGTGCTGGAGCGGGGTTCTGATTAGCAATGGGTGTTTGCTTTGGCGTCAGTGTGCACTTGGGTCAGCTCTGAACACCCCAGGGTGCCTCCGACGGTCAGTGCCCACATCTGCACCTTCCTAGGCGGCTGAGTGTGCCTCACTCCGAGTGCGCGCTCGGTGCACCGGGTCACCACGTACGCGCCCCTCTCTGCCCCGCATCGCCACTGCCAGGATGGCTCCTTGCGGGCCGAGGGGACGAAGGGGGTGTCAGCAAAGGTCAGTGCTGGGGAGAGCCGGCGAGCCGGGCGGCGGCGGGTGCTAGCGTGTGGGGAGGCGCCCCCTGCCCCCTCTGCCGGCCACTCTCCCTCGGTCTAGATGTCAGCCGCGAGCTCCGAGCCAGCCTGAGCGAGCCAGAGAGGGAGCGGCGGCGGGCGGCGAGCGGCGGGGAGGGGAGGAGGCGAGGCGAGGGAGGGAGGAAGGGAAGCAGGGAGGGCGGGAGGGAGGAGAGGAGGACCCAGAGAGCGCCAGGCAGCTGGAGTTTTTGCAGCGCTTGGCCGGGCTTCAATGCACAGCAGCAGCGAGCCGCGGCGGCAGCAGGCAGCCCGGGAGCTCCGGCGGCGGCCGAGCCAGCGGCGGCCCCGCTCCCTGCCCCCTGCAAACTTTGCTAGCAGCCCGCCCGGGGGGCCGGGGGCGCGCCCGGGAGGCCCGGCTCGGCCCGCGGCCCCGCTCTCCGCCGCCGCAGCGCCAGCCGCCGCCGCCACCACCGCCGCAGCCCCGCGCCTCCCCGGGGAGCAGCCGGCGGCTCCCGCGGCCCCCCAGCCCCGGTCCCTGGGCACTGCCCGGCGAGTCCCCCGGCAGGGGCGGGGGCAGCAGCGGCGCGGCCGGCCGCGGGCTGCCGGGGGGCGGCCGCTGCTGCCCAGTGAGGCGCGCAGAGGCGCGGAGAGCGCTCCCCGGCGGGTCCCCCGCGCACTCGCCGCGCCCGGGCAGCGGCCCGACCCGGCGAGCATGGGCGGCGCGGAGTGACGCCGCCGTGCCCGCTTGGCATCAAGGACATTCAGCCCGCGGGGGTGGGGACGAAGGGGGGCAGCCCCGCGTCGCCACCGCAGCCCCCGAGAGCCGCCGCCGCTGCTTGGGCTCCAGGGCTGGCTGGAGGAAAGAGGTGCTTGGGATCGATCCACATTTTCCGACCTTTTTGTTGGACATTACGCCCACCTTGGACGCTGCAAGAGGAGCTGTCAAGCCCCGGAGGCTCTGAGCGGGCCCCCTCCGCTTTCCTTTGCTGCTCCCGGCTTCCCTGTGCCTCCGTGGAGTATTTGCGTTCGGGGCTGGGGCTGGAGGAGGCAGCCACACGCGCGCACACGCACACGTTCAGAGGAGGGCGAGAGGCAGCGGCACAGGCACCATCTGCAGTGTCAATGCGGCGCGCCCGCTGAAGGAGGGAAACGCGGCGCATCCAGGTAAGGAGCCGGCCGGCCGGGGCGCGGGGCCGGGCGGGCGGCGCGGGCGGCGCGGGCGGAGATGGCCGGGCCGGGCCGGGCTGGGAGTCCTCGGCTGCCCCGGAGCCAGCCCGCTGCACACACACACGCACACACACAAATACAATCGGGCACACACGGCGCTCGCGCACCTGCCCACGTCCCACCTGGACACCCGCGTGGGTGCAGCGGCCGGAGCAGGGATTTCCCGGGGTTCTTTCTTCTCTCACGCTCCGGGACTCAGACTTCTCTCCCCCAGGACTTTCCGGGGGGCTTCTGTGTATTCTTGGCTCTCCCTCCCGCCCTGGTAGGCTGAGGGAGCGATTTTTCAGTCCCCAGCCCCTGTCAGCCCTTGATGGTTTGTAAAACCGGAGAAGTCATGGGAGGACCCCGGAGACCCGCCCAGTGTGATCGCTGCTCCGTGGCCTTTGGGCACCCTGGGAATTTAATGCGAGACAGACCGACAGATATTCGGGCAGATATTCGGGGAGCGTGGTGGCCGAGCGCGGGGGAGGCGGCACAGAGGCGGATGGGGCTGCAGTTCTGCAGGGCGGTGCATGTGGAACAGACGCTGCGTTTCCCCAGTAAGAGGCGCCTTTCTGAAGCGTGGCGCTGCCTGCCCGGAATGCGCCGGGATTTCAGGCAGGAAGGGGCTCCAGCATCGCGGCGTGTGTGTTGCTTGTCTAGGGAGGGCATGAGGGTGAGATCCTCCTTAAAAAAGATGACCTTATTCGCATCCCTGGTCTCAGCTTAACAGCAAGCAGACAGCGCTTGGAGACACAGGACTTTATCTTGCTGTCACCTTCCTACCTGCCCTCCACACGTGGGGCTGTTTCCCTCTGTGCCTCCATGGTCTACACCTGTCACATGCCTTCACCGGTGTGCGTTGAGAAAAAGAACTAGCGGAGGGGGGAAGTGAGAGGGTGGTGGCCCTCCAAAAGAGGACGGTCCCCTCTCTCAGGACCACGCAGGCAGTGGCCCGCCCTGTGAGGAGGCAAGGCATTCTTGGGTCTGCCAGGGTTCCCCAGAGCTCAGCTGCTCCTGAGTGTCCTCACTGTCCGGAAGTCCCCGGCTCAAGGTGCTATTCCCTTAAAGCTTTTCCTTTCCTTTTCACCCTGGCTGGAGTTTCACAGGCTGCCTATGTTCAAACTTTTCCTGGAGGAAGTAGGAGTGGTTGGGGTTCCAAAAGGGCTTTTCTGTAATTCAGGTCTTCGGGTCTAAGAGCTACTCGTTTGGGGACCCCAGTCGTTGTAGGGAGAAGAATGTGAGATCCAAATGAAACATGATTTTGGAATTGATATGCATGTATAGCAAGCTCCTATATTGCTATAGCTGTCTCTTTGAGGTGGCTTTTGGACTAAAAATGGAATAAGCCTTTGCCCTGTGTACAAGATCATGCGTTCAGAGTGTCCCACAAACCCACCAGTGGAAAACATATTTTGGGAGCCTTCGGAACATGAGTGGAGAGGCACAAACATTCTTCCAAACAAGGAGGCCTGAGTGCCGGGCACAGTATTTGGGTTGTTTTTGTAAATCCTGAAGATGGGTGCGGAAATAAAGGGTCTTTCAGCACCCTCCCCTTTGCTATTTTCAAACTTTTTTCAGTTCCTGCAAAGGTCTCTGACTAGGCTGGGGAGAGGAGCAGACGCCCCGGGAGGGAGATTGTATTCCGATGTGTGCTGTGCGAGCTGCCCTTTGATTGATTGAAAGGGGTAGTCAGAATAAAGCAAATCTCTCACAATGGGGAGAACTCAGTAGGGGGAAGAAACATTGTTTTCTTTTTAAGAATGGTGAGTGCATGTATACACTTACCCAGACATGAGCGCGTGTGCACACACACATACACGTGTGTGCACATTCTTAGAGTCTGGCTGAATGTGGTCCGCTTGTCCAACCATGTGTGACAATGGGGTCCACCTTGGTCTTCTGGGCTGGAAGAACCGGGACATTTCCACACTCATGCCCTTCGAGGGCACGGACAGACAGGGAGGTTCCGCCTATGCATCCAGCAGCACATGGTTTGCGACAGAAATAGTGAGTGCCTCCCAGGCAAACATTCCCTCCTGGGACCTTGAAGAGGCAAAAGGTTGGGGTACTGATCTTCCTGAAATGTCTGCATTTTTCCGGTGCACCTCTGCTCCTTTCTATGCTTCCCTCCCTCCTCTCTTTCCTTTCTCATGCATTCGCAGCCTCAGGGTTTGTCATTTTAATGCAAAGCCAACAGTCCTTATGCTGATTATCAGCTAAACCTCCCTGCACTTTCTGCACTTAGCATTAGGTACCAATCTGGTTTCTAGAACTAGCCGGGCATTAATTAACAAATGCGTAAAGCTGAGTGTACATCATCTGTTTTCCTGGCTCCCTTGCCCAGCCCTGGAGCATGCCATGCTGTCATTCTCCCTCTCTACGCTCTTCCGTGGCTTTCCTGGTGTCTTCCTCTCCGGGAAGGGACTCGCACTAGAAAACCCTCGGCCATGAATGCTTTTTCTCGCCAGCCCCTCACTGCCTGCTAGACTGTGCTCCAGGCGGCTCTCCTGTGAGCACTAGGCGTGGGTCGCCACACGCTGTCCCTTCTTGCCCAATCATGTACTTCCCGGGCTCTCCTTGGTCCTTCCAGGACTCCATCCTGGATGCCCACCGAGGCTCTGCGAACATTTCCGGAGGACTCAGAGGCAGTCAACTTGTTTCCTTTCTCCTTCTTCGTGCCTCTCCCTGGCCTGTGCTGCTGCGCCCTGCAGACTGGGAGACCTGCAGAGCAGAGTCTGCCTACACTTGGCCTCTGGAGCCTTTTTATCACCATGAGGGCTGCTGGGAATTCCGTGGGGGCTTTCCGGGCAGGAGGCAGCAGTTCTGAGGTGGGGTGGGGGCCAAGGGGGCTGGGCTTTAACTGCTTTGGGCTCACAGCTATAGCCACCGAGCTTTGATGCAAAGAAATCACAGCAAATCTCTCTCCTCCTAGCCAGCTAGGGGGCATTTCTTAGCTGCGTCTCCCCGTCCTCACCTAGAGAAGGCACACGCACACAATGCACATCGGAGACCTGTTGCAGTGGCTCTGTGATGGGCCATGATGGGGCGGCAGCAGAACAGAAAACACGACCATGATCTTGGCTGTGATTAGTCTGTGCAACAGATGCGCCAGCCTCTCCTCTTTTCTTATTTGTGTCCGGTGCTACCTAACGTGAAATGGTTCGGACCCTGGGCTGTTGCACAGGTTCATTTCCGTCCCTGGACACCTTCCTCCTCTTCCTCCTCCCCTTTCCCCTCCCCCGCTTGCTAATTTACCTCTTGGCTTTGTACACACATCCGCCAGCCCATTTGCCCTCAAATCTGCGGCACTCCAAGAAATCAATACAACATGAATTTAACGACAGCTGGATGATTAAGTGTTATTTATATTTAAGAGCGTCATTTTAAAAAGACATCGTGCTAATAAATCAAACGGCTGTTTGGGAGATGCACATGATTAGGGTAATTGCCCTAAAGGCTCTATTGAGCCATGCTGGGTCCACATAGAGCTGTGGACACTGTCTCTTTAAAAGCTGCCAGCCTCATCCGCCCTGCCCTGAACTCCTGATCCCCTCTCACTGTCCCGACTTTCCTTTCCTTCTGCAGTCTGTCCCTGCTGCCCAGGCTGTAGCATTTGAGTTGTGGCAGGAAGGTGGAGCCAGCAGAGAGACTGAAGGGGGCTCTGCTGCTAAGTGGTAGGAGATGGATCTTAAAAGGAAAGGCAGGCGGGGGCCTGCTTCCCTGCTTGGTAGAAAGCAGCTGGGAGGAAAAGCTTCCTGAGTCCCCGTGTGAGTCTGTCCTGTGGGCATGTGGCACCAGCCCCCAAGGGAAGAGGCTGTGAGGACATTAGTACTGGTTTCGGTCCTCGTGAAACAATGGAAGGGAGAACAGTAAGAAGGAGTGATGAGGTTGGTGGCCAGTATTTATTGAGTACTCACTTGGGTTAGGCACCATTTATGTAGTTGCCCAGGTTGGCCCACTTACTCCTCATAGCAAGCGGGAGAGACAGTTGCTATTCCTATCCTCTCTCCTCCTTGAGGACACTGAGAAGCGGGAGGTTAAGGGCCGCGTCCCAGATCCCACAGCCGCTAAGTGATGGCGCCAAGTCTCAACCCGAGCAATCTGACTCACTCCTGTCTCCTTAGAATATAGGCACTCGGCATACTGCTGGCCCCTTGGGGGGTTTGTGGGTGCGAGTGCTTGGGGGAGGTTTGGACTACCTGGCCCTGGTCTCTCCCTTGGACTACCTCTGTGACTCCAGGCAAATTTATTTATTCATTGAGTCTGGACATTCCCATTCATCACGTCTTATCCTTGGCTGTTGGCGTGGATCATTCTAGCAGAGTGCTCAGTTCCTTAGGGTGACTGTTACCACAATTGGCAACTCCCATTTCCTCCTGGGAAAAACTAAGGAGGCGTGAACGAGTGAATGAGTGAATAAGTGAAGCCCCCATCTCTGCTTTTGATTCTGTGAGGCTCCAAGTCTGGTAGGAGTCTAATTCTCCCTGGTGACTGCTACAAACTGCTGGCATTGCAGAAACAATACTTTCTCGTTTAATCCTCAGAGTACCTGTGCAAGGCAGGTGTTGTTTATTCCCATTTTGCTGGCATAGAAACTGAGCCTGAGGACAGAGTTTAAGTGAGATGTCCAAGGCTCCAGGTTGCTAAGAGATGGATCTTCTTGGGTGAGGATTCTCACCACCACACTGCTTACAGTAGAAGCCCGACATTGTTCCCTCATTCATTCATTAGCCCCAGAGTTCCACATTTGGGGATCCAGGGGCAGGGGACAAATCTCTGCCTGTGGATGTCGAGCCATGCAGGGTGCCTGGACTCTGCGGTGGTTGGAGCAGAAACTCGTTGCAAGTTGGTACCGATGGACCACATGGAGGGATGGTTGTCCTGTAGCACTTAGTAGAGCAATGGTAGGTCCCCGTGCACGTGGAGAAAATAATTCGCACTTGAGAAGGCACAGGGTGAGGGGAGGTGTCAGGAATCCCAGCCCAGTGCTGAGAGGGCAGGAAGGCCTGGGGAAGCCTGTTGTTTATTTGTGAGGTGAGTGAAGTTTCTGCCAAGCGTGAGGTGGCTAGAAGGGGTGCACGTGGGATTTCGTCGCCTCCCCTCTGGGCGACTGTAGGCGTGGCTGCTAGGGCGGGAGGCAGAGTCCTGTGCGGACTTAAACCCACAGGTGCTGTGAGGGCTGTCCTCTGGGTGCCTTCTGAGCTCGGCTCTCCCCCGCCCCCTCCACGGTACCTTCTCCATGACTCGGGATTCGCCACAGCAAATTGGATTTTGGGATGTTTTGTCACTCCAACACAAAACAGATCGCTAGCTAAGAGGATGTCGTCCCCGCAGTCGATGCGCGGAACGCAGTCAGCCTCGCTGAATCAATTCCCCAGGTCTGACAGGGAAGAGTATTTGCATTGTGAAGTGTGGGGAGAGAGGCGGTGGAGGAAGAGGTCGCTGGAAATTTAGGAAAGAAAAACTACAGCAGTTCAAAGGCTTGCCTGGTCTTCGCTGGAGATCAGTTTCTTATCTGCCATACTCTTTGAACTCTTCTCACGGGAGCCCAGCTGGGGTCCCCTTTCGGTAGCCTGGAGTCTAGAACTGGAAGGCGAGCCACTCATTCCTTGGCTTTGGCCCAGAGGTCAAGAGGAGAGACAGTAAGCAAAGCAAGGCTGGCAGATCGTTCCTCCTCTCGTGGAGGGAGTAGAGAGTGAGCGGAGGACACGCTGGGGCAGTAGGCATCGAGACGTACAGCCCACGTGGAATGTCAGCTAACATGGCGGAGACATTTGGAGTTCATTTTCTTCCGCCCCATCTCAGACCTGCCTCCTGAAGGTAACACCTAAAACAGAGCAGAATTTCCCAAAGTGTATTCTGTGGGGCAGTGAACAGGTATTTATTACACACAAACAAGTTTCCACGGTCAAGTAAATTTGAGAACCCATGGGTATAAAGCAAAGCTAAAGATGTTCCTTGCTGCAGGACTTCTCAGAGCCTTTATACATCAACATGGATTGTGAAACCACAAAAGTAGATATACTATGTAGTGGAATCCACTTAGAAACACTGGAGTAGACAATCACTTTCTATATCTACTCTCAGCTGTGAACCAAGGGGTGGATTCCACAATGAAAATTTCACATTATACAAACAAAATCCTGGGTTCTGGTGATTGTGTAAGCGCTGGGTCCTCCAGCAGAACCGTGCCAGGTGGGCAGACAGTCCACCTCCTGCCTCAACGTTGGCTCTGCCATCTCCTCAGCCTATCCCGACCTTCGTCCTTCCAAGGCAGGGAGAGCTTCTCAGGCATATGTGCATTTTCTCAGGTTTCTAGACTGTTCCGATATGTTCCCTTGCTTAAAACCCACTGGTGTTGTGGATGAAGCCCAGCTCTGGCTACAGATAGATGCAGATAATTCCAGCTCTGTCACTTACCAGCTCAGAGGCTTGGGAAAGATCATCTGATGCTTAGTATTACCACTTACGGAATGAGGAGTCTGGTCTTGGTCAGCGATTTAAAAATATTTTAATATGTGTGCAGTGAAAGTCTTTATTCAGATGAAATTGTGCATGGAATTCCAATGCACAGAAGAGGTGTCAGCAGACCGTTCTGGTTGAAGCCCCTGGAGGAGCCTGGGCCTTGCGCCCCTGGCCTGTCCCTCACTTCTCGTCATAGCCGGGGCTGCCCAGCAAGGGGACCCCGAGGCGGAAGCTGTGTGTTGGCACTTTGTTGAAAGGTGGGATCCCAGGGAAGCTCTAGTGTAGGAAAGGGGAAGGAGAGGTGGGGAAGGAAGGGGAACGAATAGTGGGTTACCAAGCTGGCCACCGCTTCCTAAGCCACACAGCTGGTGGCTCAGTGACTCAGGATGTATCCAGAGAAGACTGATAGGAACACGGTGTCTCAGAATAGTCTGTGTTGACTAGGCACAGGCAGCAGTTTATCTGCTGTGTCCTTCCTGTCTGCTGTAGCCCGCTGGCCACAGGCTTCTGTGGCCCCCTGACAGCGGGCCTGATAGTGTTACCCCTGCAGGATCCTGGTCTTTGGCCTTGGAGGAAGAAGGGCAGCGAGAGCATTAGGAGCAAAGGAATTGCATGGGGCGACTCTGGGCCACGCTGGCTGGAGGCAGGGCAGATGGCTGCAGCTCAGAATTGGGCTGGGGTGGGGAGGTCAGGGGCAACCGAGCAGATCTGGGCAGGTACATCAGCTGAGAGTCTGGGACACGTGGCTCTTCAGAACAGAGTCAGCCTGAGACCGGGCAGGGTTCTGCAGTAAGGAGCCCTCACAACTCACGAGTCCATGGCAGCACTGGCTGCCTACACTGCGGGCCACCCGGTGTGAACCCCGGATAGAGACCACACTAAGGATGGGCACCAGTCAGATTTCGAGAGGCTTCCCTAACTTGCTAGGGCTCCTTCCACAAGTGGCGTGGGAATATCTCAGCTGCTCGTGTTTGTGGGGGCTGAGGGAGGGATGTAAGTGACCTCACCCCCACCCTCTCCTAGTTCTTAGAAATGTAAGCGTTGAAATGTAAAGCCACAGGAGACATTTCTGCATTAAATACTTTCCATAGGTCATTGCCTCTAGCCAACCCAGCCCTCCCCTTTATTTTTTTGACAACTCTTGTGCTTCGAAGAGTTATAAAATGTAGGGTCAGGCTGGGGAATTGGACTGACGGTCACCCTGTGCTTGTGACCTCTTTCCCAGCTCTGGTGTCCATTAGATACTGACACCTGTCGTCCTCCCTAAATGCACTTGCCCTTACCTGCTGATGACATGAGCAACTCCCAGACATGGAGACGTGGGTCTGCGTTAGGGTGTCTGCCAGAGAGTCCCGGCTCCCAGAGGGCAGGGCCAGCCCCTGCGTGGGGCAGTCTCCTGTGCAATCAAGGACTCAATTCATACTTTTTAACAATGGTAAGAAGCTGCTGCTGGCAGTGGCATTGGAATTATGTATTTCCTTTTGTCTCAGACTGAGAGGGACCACTTCTTCCTTCTCCTTGTATACTCAGTGCCCAACCCAGGGCCTATCCTATCAGAAGCAATTGATAACTATTTTCTGAATTCATAGACTGAATAAACAGAGCAGGATAAGGTGAAGAAGAATGACCTAAAAAGGGCAAAACTAGGGAAGCGTGAGCCACACTAATGTGATAGGCTCCTGTTCCGCAGCAGGGGCAGAGGAGGGACCACATCAAGGCAGGCCGAAGCCGACTGGCTATTTCAGAGTGTCACGATGAACCAAGACGGGTGCAGCCTAGCCCATCAGTCATCTGCAGCGTCCTAGGTGATGGTGGGTGGGGGCAGGTAGATTGCAGGTAAGTGCGTCTTTTCACATCGACGCACATGGAATTGACGTCCTGCTCTCCATGTAAAACTCCCTATGGGTGTAGGTACCAAGAGATTGGGAGGGATGACCAACCTGCATTTGCCAGAGCATTCCAAAGACTAGTGGTCCACAGGATCCTCCAGGGAAAAAGCATTCTGTGGCCAAGTAAGTTTTGCAAACACCCTATCTTTTGTCTTACTCTTGGAGATTCAAGGTGCCCATCAGCCTATTAAAAGTGAAGAAGATCACCTATGGAGAAACCTGTCTATTCGTAGCCAACTGCTTTTTAGTTTATTGGACCATGGGATCCCTTTGTGTTTGTGTATTTAAGCCTGTTGGCATCTCCCGGAAAGAGTGTTCAACAGAAAGGTATTTGGGGAGATGGTGCCTTCAACTGGAAGCTTTTTAAGTTTCAGTTGAGTTTGGAGTTGGAGAACACAGGAGAATGACCTGTAACCCCAACTTTTAGAGGTGCCGCCTGCCTCTCGGCCTTGTCATTTGCTTTTGAAGATCCTAGAGATGACTGTGAATTCTCACAAAACTTTTGGGACTGTGGCCACATGATCCGCCTTCAGGTGTGTATTTCATAATGGAACCATTTCAAGAGGTGTAACTGCGGCGCTGACAGCTGTGTGTGGACGTGTCTCCAACAAGTAGCACTTTTCGGTTGCACGTAATAGATCAATATGGATGTTTGCAAAATATGTGAGTGATGACATTCACTTTCTCAATTTTTTTTTTCTAGCTACACTTATTAAGTAAGACGCTTCACTCTAACTGACAGAGACAAATGGTCTTGGTCAAATTAACAAAGGAGGCTTGAGTTATTAAGACACACCTCCCTAAATTTTGGATGGTTGAAACGAATTTTCTCTGGGGGGGGGGGAAACTTTGTCACCCTAGAGAGGGCTGAAGGTTTCTAATTAGACTATAAATGCATCATCGGGTTACAGACCTGGTTTCCATCACTGGGTTAGAGACCCAGAGAGCAAAGTTATGCATTTCCCATGGGAAGCATTTTCACTGCCTGGCATGCATCTCACACACGGGTGTGTGTGTGTGTGTGTGTGTGTGTGTGTGTGTGCGCGCGCGCGCGCGTTGGGGTAAATGGGACATCACCTCAGTGCTGTTTGGGTTTGGGTCATCACCTGGGGACACCAGGTGGTAACCCAAGTGCCCAATTATGGGGCCTCCGCCATGCTTTGCCGAGCACCGCGCTCCCTCGCAGTGAATAACAGTTGCTAACGCACACTTACTAACCAAATTCCCCCGGCGCCCATTCATAAAGCATTGCACTGGTGATTCTATCAGCATTAAACTGTTTGGTGACTGAGTTTAGAATTATAGGAATCGGAGAAATGAATTAGCAGTAAATCAAGTCCCAGCTGAGTTCGAACCCAACTGCAGTGAGTTCTAAATTAAAAATACCTCGCCATGATGAAGCAGTTGTAAGTCAAGCACTGGAGCTCTGTCGCTCTTGAGTTTGGAGAAGTGTGACAGCCACCCTTTGAAAGGAAAACCCTGACAACAGCTTGTATTGATTCCCAGCCATCCTGGGAAATTGCCACTTCATTTCTTCTTCATAAACGGTTGGCTTTCATTTTTTTTTAGAAAAGGAATCCTATTTGCAGGGCTACAACAGGGCTTTGGGAAGAAGGCAGGTGGGAGTTGTATTCTCCCTGGTCCTTCTTGGGAGGAGTCATGCAGAAGGGGAATCCAGGCCTGTGGGTGTCGTGTGGTTTGTTTTCCTGCTTGGACCGTATTTGATTCTTCATTGTGGGGGATCTGTGCAGAAAAACAACAAAGAGAACGCTTCAAGGAAGCTGCAAGACTGTCATGTTGCAGTGACAATTGCGGTGTAATAGGAAATCATTTATGTAAGTTACCGTGCCCTCTGAATGGAGCTTGTCGGAAATGTGGCTACGGCTTCTCCAGGCCTGCTTTTTTTTTTTTTTTTTTCTACTGCAAAATAATCCTGAGGTTTTCATTTTCAGAGCAATTGAAGAAGTATTATGTGCTGGCCAGGGAATAGAGAGACCTAGCTTCTAATCCTGGGTCTGCTGGCTATCTTTCAGCGAATTCCCTCTCTGGGCCAGGCCTCGATTTCTCTTCTGTAAAGCCAGGAATAAGCCCTTGCTGTCTCCACCTGCAGCCCAAGAGGTGAGGATGAATGTGGCCATGCATATTAAAGGGCTGGGTAAGCATCAGAAGAAAGATTCTATTTACACACGAGGTCAGAGGGAATCAAGAAAAAGAGAATGAAAACTGAGCTTCAGCCTCCTGTCATCACACCTTTGCCGGCTCCCATGTGTTTGCTGATCTGGTGAGGAGCTGTAAGAGATAAAAGCCACTTGTAGAGGGTCAGAGAGGACAATGCATTTGGGAGGGCAGGAGACAGTGGGAGCCGGTGGTTAGTGCAGGAGTCCAGAGGCCTGGGTCCCAGGGGAGTTCGGATCCAGGCAGCAGTGGGTTAAGTGGAGGACTGCAGGGAGAAAAGGGGTAGTAACTTCCTAACCTTCAACGGTGCTCCAAATACACGTGTTTTCATGTTTTAGGTAGAGAGGTAGATGTGATGTTATGGAATACTTTGCCAATGAGCCCATCCATCCATCAGTCAATTCAACCAATGTTTATTGAGTGCCCTATGCAAGAGTTTGGTTGTGCAGAGATGAAAGATCTAGTTCCTGCCACTGGGGAGCTCACAGCTTCATGTGGCCACAGCACACACGTGAATAGAGAATTTCAATGCAATGCGGCAAGAAGTGAGGTCGGGGCCCGAGAAGGTTACCCCGGGAATAGTGAGGGGGGCAGCTGTCCAGATAGGAGGAGAAGGACACAGAGAAGGCCTCCTGGGGGTGGACGTCAAACTGAGCTTTGAAGGGTGTTTGAGAGGGTCCATCAGATTGGCTTTGTGAAGGCGGGAGGGGAGGTTCTGGTGCAGGAAGCAGCGAGGCCAAGCATGGAGAGGTGAGCGCACTTGGAGGCCTGCGGATTTCCAGGCAGAGGTGGGAGTGGAGCGAGATGCACACCTGGGCGGGGGCTGGGCCAGGACCAGTGTCAGTGTCAATGTCTGGCTTGGGGGTTTATCCGGCAGGCAGTGGTCAGGCCTCGGGGGTTTCCAGCAAAGAGAATCAAAACCAGCTTGGCATTGTAGAGAGGTCACGACGTGGAGAACAACTGGAAGTGAGGCTACTGTGGTAAATCAGGGGGTGCTAAGGGGGGCTGACCGAAAGCGGTGGCAAAGGAGAGAAAGGGGCTGATGTGAGAGGTGCATAGCAGCTGGTGGATATGGGGGTGCCAGTGGTGGGAGCAAAGTGGGTGCATCGGCCGTCTTGCAGGTGTCCTGCTGGGCTGCTGGTGGGAGGTGATGCCATGCACATAGCTGGACATTTCTAGACTGAGACCAGGTTGTGGGGGGAGTGGCCGGGGAGTGGTGATCCGTTCTTTCCTAGACATGGCGAATTGAGGTGCATATGGGATTTGCTGGGGGAGGTGGCCTGGAGGCCAGCGGACGCAAGGCTTTTGTGGGTTCCTGGCAGTTTCTTCTCTGTGTTTACTTCTGCTGTTTACTTCCTATCCCAGCTGTAGACTTAGGAGCTCACTTTGGGATCTGGCAGAAGCTTGATAAAGAGGCAACAAGACCCAGATTCTTAATTTTTCAAGTGGCTCATGATTTGACTTAAACATACTATCTTGAAGTATTTGCTTGTGATTGTTCTGAAAGCATCCCAGGGATTCAGCTTGCCTTAGGGGAGCCCACTACTTCCCAGTGGATAAAGACTGGTCCCGGGAGGTTGAGGAGCACCCAGCCTGTAGAGCAGGCTCTGGATGGAGAATGGCCGGGCCTTTGTCCTGGGCATTAGCTTATTCCCTTTCTTGGTGCGTGCCCCCATTTTCAATGAACACACATTCTAAAAAGCATGGTCTCGTGAAATGAGCTTCACCGTGAGCTTCACCATGAGCGAGGTGATTAAAGCGTTGGCCTTGCCTTTTAGGAATAATGTCTCATCTAATCCTGCCTCCTGGGTGGCAGGAACCAGTCTGCACAGTTGAGGCCTGCAGGTGGGATCTGGCCACTATATAGGTTTGGCTTGGTCTAAAGAGTGTTAAAGAAAAAGTTTGTATTATTTGAATGCCTTTCGGTGGGACAGTTCCTCTCTAGGAGGGATGTAGGAGCAACAGGTTCTACTCCCCGCTGTCCCACACTTTTGCTTCATGCATCTATGGTGCAGATGTTTGAATTAAAATACCAAACACAGCTGATCACCGGGTAGGTACTCAAGCCGTGTGTATTCCCTTTCCAATATGTGGAAAAAAACTAAATGAGTTAACATATTCGTCTCAAGCGCTTTGCATTTTGCAGGAAGCTTTGTAGTCTAGCGGTCCCCCTTCCTTGCAGGAGGTGTAGCTGTGGCTGGTGGCAACTCCTTTGGGTTCTCTGTGCTCTATTAGAGCGGTAGGAAACAGGCGATTTGGTTTGAGTGGGGCTCTGAAGAGAGAGATACCCAACTCCTTCAAGTCCACCTGGATCTTTTCAACTCTCTGTGCTGCTGTAGAAGAGGATCGGCTTGGGGGTCAGGGAGGCCTCAGACAGTGCTGGGCGTCCAGCTGGCACAGGCACCACTGAGACCCGTCCTCTAGACTGAGGGATTCTGGGAGTTCAGCCCCGACCAGTGTCTTCAGCTGCAGAATTGCAGTACAATTTCAAGTGAAACAATGGATCTGCTTTCTTCTCTGCATTGCTTCTGGGCATCTCAGAGTTGCTAATAAAAATGGCTTGTACTGTGGGCTCTCTGCTGGAGAGAAGTGGGGCTCTAACCTTTCAGGAGCCCCACTGAGTTGGCAGGATTTCTCTTTGTCCCTCCTCACGCCTCTTTACCCAGCCCTTGTACATTTTATCAGCTGCTCTCAGTACATGATATATTTATGTAGCTGCACTTTTGCTCTCGGGGAACTCAGCAGTTTTTGCAAGTTTATCTGGTGGCACATTGTTTCCCTACCAGGAAGCAGAGGGCAGGGCCTGGGACCCTAAGAAGGAAATCATCTAATCACAGTGGTCTGTGGTCAGGACTGGAATAGAGTAGTCACCAGCCACCCTGGGGTGTCCTTATTGCATCCCTGCACATGCCTCTGCCCACTGCCCATAGGGGCTCTGGGAATGCTGAGCTGAGTCCTCTGAAAGGCTGTCTCAGAGCCTTGCAACTGAGGTAGGAAGTCCCCACTGTCTCCCCCTTTTCTTGCATGGCCTTCTTCTGTTTCCTTTGGAGACTGCCCACTGGCCAGTGGGTTATCAGATGTCCTCAGAGGGGCTACTAGTTTTATGCTCAGATGAGAAGACCCAAGAAAGGAGACAAACGCCTGAGATGCAGAATACCAACCATATGCACAGTGTCACATTGGACAGAGGGCCCTGGCTGTGGCTGGGCTCCAGGCTGGGTGTCAGGGGCAGTAGAAGAGACCAAGCATTGCTAAACCCAGGCCTAATTGCATAAAGAAGTTGCCATAAACTCATCCCACTCTCCTATGTTCCTTCTTCCACGACTTAATATCAGCAAGACCGAGCCCATCTTGGCAAACACTTAAAAATAAACTAATTAAATACTTTTTATGAACTGTATTTATACTTCTGGCAATCATTATTGAGTGAAATGGTATTTTATTTGCATCTAGGATTTGCAGCAATGTAATAGAAGTTCTCTCGTTTTAATTGGATGATGTGCCTTTTTGGAATGTTCAAGAGCACCCGTGTAAAAAGCTTAAGGGATATTACCTGGCCAAATATAGAAAATTAACTTTGAGAAAACATCAAATTACATTTCCCCAGCACGTATTGTTTTGAAAGAATGGCATTTTCACCTAAAACTTATATTTGAAAACTTACAAATATTGCTAGGCATGGGAGTGTTTTTAACCAACTAACACATTTTGCAAGCAGCCTTATCCATAGTCCAGGTATTGACTAGGTCCGGACATTTTTGTGTGAAGATAGTGTACTTAGAGACTGTTCGAAATCCAGGCTTGCCAAGAACTTCCTGGAAATGTATGATTTATTGACTTGCATATTTAGTATTTACATCTCATATTCCCACTTAATTGCAAGCTTTTCGAAAGCAGGCGTGTCTTAGACACATTTGCAGTTCACTGTGGACCCGACATAAGGTTGTTTGATTCTCTTTCTCTCTCTCTCTCTCTCTTAAACTTTAAACTTGATTTTCAGAGCTTGCAAAGAGGAGTATTTGAGTGGCCGGACAGTAGAGGGCATTACACATCCTGAAACAACTGAGAGTCGACAGGAAGTGGGAAGTAGCTTCATGGGGAGTCTGCACGCAGTGATGGCTGTGTCTTGGTGTTTGTTCTTCCCTAGAATTGCCCTTGCTCACCAACTGATGGTGAATAGAGAGCCTAACGAGTTGGGCTCTTAGCCACTGACTTAGCATCTTGCCTAGTGGACATATAGAAGGTGCCTACACTTCCTTTCCAAAAGGAAAACTACATTAAACTTGGCTGATTTCCGGTTGTCTTTGGCCAGAAGGTTCTGAGGTTTTGCAAAGGTGAAAAAATAAAAAAAAGATGACATCAAGGTGAAATTCAAGGCAATAAAGTGATTTTTATGTAAGGGCCCAATTAGTTGCCCCTTGGCGGTTGATGGCTCACTTTTATGACCTCCCTCCCCCCTTTCTTCCATCTTCTGTGAAGAAACTCTCAAATTTCAGGCTTTTATCAACTCTCCTTTTACTTCTTTTCTCTGAGCAAACATCCTGGCTGTGCCGGCAAGTTGGGAGCCTTTGCAGGGACAGGAGCAGCCCACCTCCGGTAGCACAGGACACAGCGGTCTTTCTCTGTTAATTACTTTCCACATTGACTGAGAGCTCGTGCTGCCTGTGGTGCAGTTAGCCCCGTCTCTACATCTGACTCTGTGGCTGATCGCAGGAGGTGGGGACAGCAATGCCCAATGTCAGAATTCATCTGTGTGTCGGGTCCTTCCTTGGTCAGAGGCTTCCTTTCTTAAGAACTCAGGGTAGCCCCATCCCATTGCTGGCCTAGAACCAGTGGGTCCCTGAACTTCTCCCACCCTTGTTCTGTGCATGTTTTACACACACTTATGCCATCTGGTACTTTCCCCATTAATATTTTTTGAAGCCTAAATTTTGACTTATGTTTACCACATTAAATTTCTTTTTTTGAGGTCCAGTTTTGACCCTGTTCTGGGCTGCTAAGATAATTTAAAACTTCGTGTCATCACCATCAATGGACTGAGCCATAATACCAAATGATTCCTCTCATATTATCTCACTTGACCTTCACAAGTCCTGGAATTTGTCATTTGCAAATTTGATAAATGTGACTCTCAGTCTTCATTCAAATTACTGATGAAAATATGAAACAGCATAGCACCAAGGACAGAACCCTTTGACATGGCATTTCCCGGAGAGCTTCCTGTCTGGGTTTGACAAATAACCATTGATTCACCTTCTCTGGGCCCAAGAAGCAGTGGAACACCCAGGACCAGCATAGGCTTTTGGAAGCAGACAGACCTGGCAGAGCCACCCAACCTAGGACAACCTGGTCATGCCCAATGGTCAGATTATGAGGACTCAGTTTCCAATGATTATAGGAAGATGAGAGCTATAGGCCTCCTCCTCCACTACCTTCCAAGGAAAGCAAGTTGCAGACTCAATTCTACCCCACATACCAATCTTTATTGGTAACCAGGCACAAAAACAGCCACAGAACCTGTTTTTGAAGCTCAGTGAGGACCCTGTTCTCTGTCTAAGCTAGTGTGCCAGGGAACGGTTTGAAGACTTGCTGAGATAGCGAATCCCCTCAATCCCGCGGCGGGGACAGGAAGATGGCACGTGGGCATGCAGCAGGCAGAGGCTCCTCTCTGGCCCCAGGGTGTAGTAAAAATATTCTCATTTTCTGCATGTGCCAGGAAGTGAGAAAGCTCCAGAAGCACTGACTTAGTGGCTGTGACAAGTTTATTTGAAGGGAGGTTTATTTGAGGCAGATATAGCAATACTTTGATTGCAGGTTTCAGCTCACCTTCCAGTGGGATCAGAGGACAGAATCCTTTGAGAGAGAAAACACAAAGCCCCAATGGGGCTCCAGGCCAAGAGTGGAGCCACACGGGGCTCTGGACCTGCCAGATCCTTGTGCCCATGGGGCAGAGATGCCTGGGTGGTATTTCTAACCAACCCTCTAACTTTGACACCACTTAATTTCCCACTGACAAATTATTAATACTTCTAACATCTCCTATGCTGTTTAACAAATCCAGTAGTGCCTCTTGGGACAGTATAGTTGAAATACTCAGAGTAGACTCTGATATGAGGCTTTCAAAAGCTCACTTACCAACCCTGGAGTATGCATTTTTGTTGACTAACCGTCCTTGAGTGTGGATTAAAACTAACCTACACATATTATATGACTCTATTTAAACTGAATTATTTTAAAGTAATTTAAAGGAGTCATCAAACCCTGGCTTCTTAGCTGTGTAGCCTTGGTCATGTTACCTACCTTCTCTGATGTTCAGTAAAGTTAGGGACTACTATGACAATTAAGTGACATAATACATGGGAAATAGAGTGCACACTGCTTGACATCTATTAATTGCTCAATAAACAAAGGCACAATATTATTGAAAATTATTGCCTGTGCTTTAGATACCTAAAACTTGTTAGTTTCACTTCTTGCCACCCTGCGTTGGATGAATACACTTCAGTTTTCTTGGTTTATAAATAGTCACATCTGTTTCCAACACTGGGCTTCAACAAGCCTCCTGCCTGGAGGTTCTATACGCCAATGAGAAGAGGGGAAGAGCAGGTGGCTGGTCCCCTTGCATTAATTCTGGCTCTCCCTCTGAGTATGACCGCTCAAAACAGATTTAAAAATATTTGTGGGGATTCCTTTATTTTGGAAGACCCAGAATTTTCCCAGAGTCTACATTTAACAGCCACATTTGTATATCCAATCTGTGCTCAATTTGGCCATCCATTTTGCCCATTCACACATGTAAACATACATTATTTTTATAGGACCTGCAGTGCTATCTTGGATAATAATATGTTTTTCTTGCCAGGCCATGGTGATGGTTGCTGGATTTTTTTCAGGTTTACCACCCAAGACTTCTAAATTTGGTTTAGAGAGGAGCAGATAGGAGACTCTTGGCTCAAAGCAGTGGCTACCCATTAGCGGGTAATTATTGCCTGGAGCCTACCTGATGATTACGCCAAGCGTGGCAGGATGGGGCATCTGCTAATGTTTGCCTGCAACAAAGTCATAAAGTTGAAGTGTTCCACCAGAGATCAGAGGGGCGTGTTCAGTGTGCACAGCATTTGCATATTTGGATATGTTCACCTGCATCCAGCAGGGGATATTTATGAAAACAGCCCATCTCAGCTGTCTTCAGCCCCAGGCCCCTGTTTCCTGGCAAGGTAGCCTTAAACTAGGGGCATTCCTGTGTGGTTTTCCCTGCGCATAGCCAGCTGTCCAATCAGAAGCCTCTGCCCTGAGGCACCCTGGTTGTCAGAGCATGCTCAATGCTTCTAGGCACCTTAGCTTTGAAACCAGTGAAATCACCTCATGGTGGCAAACTGTTAAGCTCGAAACCTTGCATTATTCCCAGCAACGCTCTGGCTGAGAGAGGAAGGAACCACTGGTTGATGGTGGAGAAAGGTGATTAGCCACTGTGGAGAGGGAACAAAAGCTTGGATACTCCGGACACTTGGAGTGTGTCAATGTATTTGGAAGATGATGGGGCCTCTGTGAACAGAGAGTTCGAGCCAGCTCTGAATGAGAGGTTCTTTGTGCTGCAGAGCATACCGTGGGGAGAGTTGGCATGTCTTCTCTGTCCCTCAAAGGAAAGATGGCACCTCACTGGCACACTGTTTCCCGAGGATCTTTGTCACAGGCCATCTAGAGTGACCACAGGCCCTGCATTCACTAGAATAGCTTGTTTTTCAGATATTGTATGCCATTGCTGGAGCATGTGTCCTGGTATTTTGGGTTTGAGAGTAGTCACTTTATATTTATATATAAATTGTATGTATGTATGTATGTATCTATCTATCTATCTATCATCTTCAAATGATTGTCCTTGGACAAAATTGGGAAGTAGTTAAATATTGCCACAAGTCGTTCATTAGGTATCTCCTTTCTACCTCTCTTTAGACTGGGCCTTTGGCGCCGTACGCTATAGTCTGTGTCCCTGTGACCCAGGGGTAAATAAGAGCTGACATTCTGCCTGTTTCCTTGGCCCAGGCTTGCTGCATCTCCTTGCTCAGGAAAGGGCTGCCTTTTTCTTTCACCAAGATACCCTCTGGCCACCAAGCTCTGGCCAACCAGAAAGGACAGCACCCTGTGATTCTCACCAAGTGGCCATGCAGACCTGTGGGGACCTGCTCTGTGCATCCTCTCCACTCTCTTCTGTTTAGCGCTCTCCTCTGAGTCCCTGGGGCCACAGGGAGACAGAGGTGGTGGTGCAGAAGGTCACTAAGGTGTAGTTCGTCGAGACAGCAAGCTTGATGCTGGACCCACAGACACAATATCCCAGGGGTGGCCTTTCAGCATTGCTGCAGAGGGGATAAGATGCACATTGGTGCAGGGGGACTTTGCTAGGACCTCCCCAGCCAGACAGGGAGGCCCTATGTGACCCTGCTGCTCTATGTGCCTGTGTTTTATTAATAGACTGGGCTTGGGGACCGCTGTCCCTGGCTCCTCCTGCATTGCATTTTCATGGGCCCTATCGGGAAGCTATGCTCCTGAGCTGGCGGCCATCAGCCCTGGGCTTTTCTGATGGGTCCAGGGAGGTCTGGGGCACCTGGAGATCTTTCAGGGCAGCCTTATGAGCCCCCTGGGGAAAAGTGCCATTAGCACTAATGTGGGAAATAGCTCAAGGGCTGCTGAGAGCTGCCTCCCCCATGCCCCACATTTCCTTTAATGAGTGCCCTCACTATCTTTCAGGAAACTCTGACCTCAGGGTGAGCAGGTCACAGGCCACACCTGGGGCTGGCAGAAACAGACCTCAGGACGTATCTGCTGAGGCTTCTAGATCACCATGCCTGTGTGGATGTGGGTGCCAGAGATGGGCGTTCAGAGCAGCAGGCTTTCTGCCTGTGCGGGCCACCCAGACAGACTGGCTTCTCCAGGAGCAGAATTAGGAGGTTTTCATGGCATGGGGGCCCCATAGCACCCCAGAATCCTGGGCGAGCTCTCTCATGAGGGCTCAGAAGCCAATCCTAGGCCTCCTGGCAGAACCAGTACTGGGCCCAAGGCAAGATTTCTTTTTTGAGTCTCTTTCATCCGAATACAACTTCCACTTCAGCTAGTATCACTTAGCCAGTTTTGCAGGAGGGGCTCAGGCACCTCATTGATTTTGTACGGAAGGGTGTTTCTCCTGATATTAATCTCCAGGGAAATGAAAGCCCAGGGTTCTTCTGTTCAGGGTTTTGGGGCCCAGGGGGTGTGTCCCAGATGGAGGAAATGGAGTATCAATGCTAATCTTAGGGCAGGTGATCAGATCACCACTTCAGCTGGAAACCTCATACCTGCAAGGGGATTTCCTCTTCTCACCTCCCAGAGCCTCCTAGCTATGAGGTGTGCTGCAGGAAATCGGGCTGATGAAGGGCTGGCCACCACATTCCCGCCCCCAGGACTGCCTGTAGCAGGTCCAGGCCCCCCCCCCCCAATGCCCTGCATTTTGGAGAAAAGGAAGTTCCAGCTACTCCTTGTGAACCAGGATTTTTGAAGTGGAGAAAGACAAACAAAGAGCCCCAAACCAACAACTCCCACCGTGGCTTCTTTTGTAGAGCCAGGGTTTGCTGAGAACTGAGTCAACTCTCCTAAGCGTGTTCTTATTCAGTATTCTAAATCAAGGTCTGGGAGTCAGATCTCCAGTGCTGAGGTGCTGGGTGACTCTGCCAGCTGTGGTCTTGGCCACCATCTCCCAATGGCTTTTCCAGCCCCAGTGAATGTCCTCCCTGCTAGTCACATTAACTCTCACCAGGAGCTTTCTTGTCAAAGGGAGGGAGGTGGCAGGAGCATTTAGCTTGCCACATACCGTCAACTTGGGCTGCGTGTGGGGCATTGATTTCACATGTCCTTCCGCAGCAAACCTGCTAATAAGATTCCTTCCCCTCCTCTCCTTCCCCCACCCCTCTCAACCTGGCCCCGACTCTGGTCAGACCTTGATTACATGTCTCATTGATTCCATTCAGCTATTTATTAATACACTAATTAGTATGTTCATTTAAAGGAGAGTGACACTGCTTTTTAAAAATAAATGTACAGAGGTGCAGGTTAATGGAAATCTCTGTTTATTTAACATTGATGTCTGGTGTGAAGAGGATTAGTTTTGGATGATAAAAGGACACAGGGGTTTTTCTGGGGCTTAAATTACTTTAGCTGACAGTCACTAACACCCTTTGAAAGGTGACACCTAGAATCATATTTCATTTTCCTTCAGTGATCACGGACACTCCACTATTCGGGTGGGGAAACTAGAGAGTGGCCTCGAGGGTGCAGGGTGGCTGTCGTCTTCCACACGCAGCTCTGATTGGGTGTGGGGACTGGCCGGCTCTGGGGCAGATCAGTGAGGCACTCTCACTGTTCTGGTTGTCAGACTGGCTGGCATTTCATAATGGAAGTCTTGTGAATGGATAAGCATTGCTTTTCTATTACAGGCTTGTTTGTTCTATTTGTCCTCAAGTTGCTCAGTGTTAATCATGGCAGGCTAATTCTGTAAGGAACCACTGCCAAATGTCAGTAGGTTAATACAACACATTCCGATGTGGGTTAGTATATGGGGGAATTCTGCTCCATGCAGTCATTCAGGAACCCAGGTTTCTTCCATCTTGTGGCTCCACTGGTCATAGGACTTCTTCATTCCCCACTGGCCTGTCTGCCTCTGGTCACAGGATGGGGGAAGAAAAGTGTGTGAAGGAAGCTACTGAGCTGGTACGGGGAGCTGGATGTGCACCCAGGCTCATGGCCTTTGAGCTGGGACTGCAGGCTGAGTGTCAGGGAGATGGTCAAGAGGCTGCTACTGCAGTCCAGGGCCAAGGTAGCAAGGGCTGATGTTGAGGGTCTCAGGGGAGGAGAGGCAGAGGTGGTCCAGAATGGGCCTGGGTGGTGATTTAATGAGGCAGCTGAGGGACATGAGGACTGAGTGGGTGGCTGTGCTCCAACAAAGGGGTGACGCAGGAGCAGGGGAAGGTGTGGAGGAAGCCATAGGGCCTGCTTTAAGAGCTGAGTTCAAGGTGCCTGTGGGATGCTGAGTGGAGACGTACAGAGCTGGTGGTGCGAGTGGCCAGGAGGTCAGAGGGAGGAGGACAGAGGTCAGGGCTGGGGTGGGAGGAGGGGCTAGAGACCCACTGGGGTGCGTGACTGGGGCCCTGGGCTGAAGTGGGTTATTGGAGCCACTGGCAGGCAGGGGGGCTGGTTGTCCCTTTCCTCCTACCAGCTATTCTCTCAGACAGGAACCCTGAGCGAGGGAGGGTAGGGGAGGTAATTGTGTATAGCAGACTTCGATACAAAATAAAGTCATGTTTTGGTTAAAATTCAAATTGTGATGATTTTTTTAACCGGCTGAGCTGCACTCAGCCCCTTTAAGTGCCCATTGATTGCCTCTTGCAGCTCAGGAAGTGCTGCCCTCCCCTCGCCGCTGCTCTCCCTACTAATCCCCGCCTGGGAGAGGCCTCCCCAGTCCCTTCCGGAACTAGATGTCAGGCTACGAGTTTGAACAAAGCTTTCCTGACGGGTCACGGGTGGTAAAGGGAACACAGAGAGTGACCTGAATTCTTCAAGTGTAGCTATCATGGCATCCCCAGGCTCAGGCCCGTCCTCGAGGGCAGTCCCTTGCTTATGGGACTCCTGGGCACCCCAGTCCAGGAGTGAGGCAGGCTCGCCACCATGCTGTGAGGCGGGGGACTCTGAGCGGCAGTGGAAGACCCACATTCCAGCCCTCATTTGCTTCCTGGGCAATGTCCACTGCCTTCGGGGGAACCTCACCCTTGGGTACAGGGTAGAGTGACGCCTGGAGGCACCAACAGGGTGACAACAGCAGAAGACAGTTGTCCAACGTGGTATGTTTCCCAAATCTGGGCAGTGCCCCAGGTGCACCGAGATCTTGGGCTCAGCCTCCCCCTCCTTAGACAGGGAGGTCTCCCCCCCACCCCCCCACCCCCTATTCTGCCTTCTCCTGCTCCTCCGCTCTCTAGTGCTCCAACTGTAACTCACATGCCCTTCCACGAAATGAGTGGAACATTCTAAAGTCATTTTAAGAAAAGAAAAATAAAATCCTAACCCCCATGCTGTTTCCCAAACAAACAAACCCCACGGGAATGTTGCTGATGTAGTGGTAACTTAACCCAAATACCGACTTGCATGCTGCTGAGGAATCCTCCTGGCGTTCCACGCACTGCACCATTTTCCAGAGCACCAGAGGGAGTGCTCCCAGAATCAAGGATGTCTGCTCCCAGGGGTATTCTAGTGTCCACTCACTTTTAAGGTTTTTCTAGTTGTCTGTGGTTCCAGGTTTCAAAGATCTTATGAGGGACCCAACGTGTGAGAGTTGCTGGGGTTGGGGCCACAGCCGCCCACGTTCCCTGGGGTTTCTCGAGTGCAGCCAAGTTCACAGCCAGTTCCGGTGTCTGCCCTAAGCAGTTCGGTTCCTACTGCAGCACCTCCAAGGGTGGGTAGGTAACAAATATTTGGGGCATAGGGAAATTAGGTTCCCTGGAATTCCAGTTCCCTGGGGTGGGGTGATCATGGGGGTGCAAATTAGGAAAGAACAGATAAAGGTTTCGCTTCCCAATTCTAGCTTTCGAGAAAGTTACGTTGGTCATTTATTGGAAAGTACAGTAGAATTCTTGGTCTTGGTCTCCAGCGAGGACCTGCCCAACTTTGTGTCAGACCACGTTTCTCTGGGGTGGGTGGTAGGAACAGAGAACTCAGCCGCCTACCTCACTGTCAGCGTTGTCTACTTCCATGTCTGTGTCCTCCCCCTGGCCTCTCCCCACCAAGCAAAACCCCCAAATGCATATAAAATGGCAGGACATTTTAAAAAAACCAAATAAAAGAGAGCTTCACTCGCTCTTGAAATTGCCCTAGGCTCATCTGCTTATTGTAAAAATCCTTTCTCAGCCATCTTGCAATTAGAATTAAACTCTACTCTGAATTAATTTTGCATTAGGATTTAATTTGGATTTGAGGCGAGGGCTAGGAGGGTCTAAAACTCCACTTGCTACTAGGACAACTGAGTGCTGTTCAGCGACCAGCACTCTCCAACCGCTCACAAACCCCACTGGATTCGGGACGTGGCATTCCTAGAAACTCTTTTGAGACTTTCCAAAGCGAGGCTTTGTTTCTCTTCACTCTCTCCCCACTCGGGGTCCTGGAGTGAAGCCACCGATTCAAAGGGCTCTGTGTGGCTGGGTGTTTTCTTGGGTTTCACGTTTTGTTTGACGGCATTAGATCTGCTCACGCTCAGACTCCCAGGGGCCCGTGTGTGCGTCAGTGGAGGCTTTCTCTCTTAATTTGGTCATGGTGATCTTGGGATCTGTAGTTGTGGCTACAAAGAGAGGTGCTCTCTCCTTTCTTGTCGTCCCCAGGGCTCTTTTGCTCGCTGCTGCCTAGGCTGAAATGCAGAGCAGTCCAAGGAATACAAATCTGGGCCACCAACAAACTCCTCACTGCCTCCACGGCCCCTGATTTGATTCTCCTGGAGGGTATGTTGTGGGGTGCTGATGGTTTTACCCTTTCCCTGTCTCTTCTGCGGTGCTGGTTTGCCTGGCTGTTGGAATGTGTGTTTCCTCCAGTTCTTCTGCATGGGGGACAAGAGTCAGAATCCCTGGGACGGTTCTCCCCTCACCAGGAGATCCTTGTACGGCAGCTCCCAGCCTTTCCTCTGACTTCTGCCACCTGCCGCAGGCTTGGCCATGCCTGCTTGCATTCCGGTGCACCCCGGCAAAGGGACTGAAGCAACTATGTTGGCATGAAGGGGGATATTTGATAATTGACTTCAAAGACCTAGAAACTTAAGCAGAGATGTAGGTGTGGGAAAGTTTAAGAAAGCAACATACTGTAAGCTTAAAGGGGAAGGCACCAGAGCCAGATTTAGAATCAATTCACATCCTACCACTTCCTAGCTTGGATGAGTTTGTTTACACCTCCCCGAGGCTACTTTTTCATCTGTAAAATGAGGGTGACCATACCTTCCTTGCAGGTGAGGTGAGCTCATGTATGCCAGGTGGTGAGTGCCCGTACTTGGCCCAGAGCAAGCATAGCGTGGCCCAGTGTATCTTCCTTTTGAAAAGGATTTTTAACTTTGAATTCTCTCTGTGAACTGGAAGCAGGGAAAATATCACCATGGAGCTAGCTTGCTGTAATTCAGTTTACTATTTCAAGAGAGGAAGTATTTAAAAAATAGATGTATTTTTCAGGCCACTTGTAACAAGTTAGCATCCTTCTGGGCTCCCTTGCTTTGAATGGTGAGACCAGATGGGGCCATTTGGCATTTGACCTGCGTATTTTCATTTTGTGAATCTCATGGGTTGGACCGATGAGTCCCAAGCCCCGCTTGTCCTAGGATTCACCTGGAGAGCTTTAGAAAAATTATAGATTCCCTTCCCTCATCCCAGCCTGGCTGAATCAAAATCTCCAAGGGTGTTGGTATGAGGGGGTGGGCATGGAGAACCTTCTGGAAGGGAGTGTAAGGTGGGTCTGATGCCCAGCCAGTTTCAGAACCCCAAGGCAAGATCGCTGTTCACTAGTGGGGAGTTTGTTTCAATCCTGTCCGTTAATGGTGTTTCTCCTCCCCTCTGCTCTCTGCTGTTTCATTAAAAAAAGCTCCGTGCTCAGGGGACCGCCAGCATCTGCCCCCTTCTGCTCCTGAATCCAAATGAGTGTCTGGCTGTGAATTAACAGTGGCCTTTATTGGCCACACTGATCCTACATTTTGGACATATGCTTACACATGGCTTCCACCAGAGTCCTTTCTCTGGACTTTTAAAATTTGACCCGTGCATTGGGTTTTTTCCCGTCTCTGTTCCCTCATCCCAGCAGTGTAGCATGTTGCACCCACTAGGACTGGCGAAGGGGGAGGGAAGATCGGGACCCCATGAAGGAGAGATCTCTAATACTTGTTCCTCTTGGCCGCTGTGTTTTTTGTGGTTCTGGAAGCACCTATTTCCACATATCCACGTTCCAGCCTTTTCTCTGCAGCGCCGCCACAGCTCTTCATCCTGAAGATCAGCTTTGGGAGTAGGCGAGGCACCATTCCTGGAGCTTTAGCTAGAATAAAGGACCCTGAGTCCTTGGTGGTGGCCAGAACATCACAGAGGGAAACTGGACACCGGTCTGGGGAGCCAGGTGCACCCTCCGGAGCTCCCTGTCCACCCGGGGTTGGTGTTAAAACCAGTGCCCTGTTGGACTAGCTAGTGATGACTGTAGTTACCAAAGGTGACTGGCTACTCAGAACTAGTCAGCTTCCAGGGTTTGCTGGTTACTGCAGGTCCCTTCTCTTGTCCCAGCCCTAGCCTCGAATGTGCGAAGTTATCCCATCAGTCAGCAGGAATACACCCAGCCATCTCCCGCAGGGTCCGCAGGTGCCCGATGGCTTCTTTTGGTGGATGTGTCAACCAGTCAGCCAAACCTTTCCCTGCCTCAGCAACACCCTGACTCGCCTTAGCCCCTCTACCATATTATGTTTCTTAATACCTTAATCCAAATTTATCCTATTCTTACTTGCTTCCTTTCCTGCAAAAAACAAAGGAAAGTCACGGAGCACTTCCTTTCTCAGCAGCATGGAAATCGACTTGCTGTTTTGCTTTCTTGTGGATTGAAGGCTTTGAGAGGCATGAAGTCAGAGCTTACAGGAAGAGCCCTCCTTGGGGCTGTGGATGGAAAGAAACACCTTGGGGTAACCCATTGTCCTGCTCTCAGGTGACAAATGCTTAAGGATTATTTGACAAGAGGAGGATGTATGGCTTGTTTTCCCCATGCCAGCTCTCTCAGCTCAACAACTGGACAAGTATTTCTTGAGTGTCTCCCTCTGAGCCGGGTACTGTGCCAGGGGCCGGGGGCTCAGTGGTGAGTGGCAGACGTGGCCCTACCTGCAGGGAGCTGGCAGTCTGTCCCTGGGACATTGCCGCGCCTGTCTCTCACTGTCTTGGTAGTTTTCCAACCCTCTACTCACACCTAATCCTAACTCCTGTCAGGTTAAATTAAAGCTGCCCACAGGAGCATAGGAAGTGACTGCAGGAGGTGGGGTCCTTTTGAGAGAATTAGTAGGAATTTTTGGGGACAGACAATATGAGCCCAGGTGGTATTGGGAGAGGGGTTGCCATCCTCTTAAATTCCAGATCTGAAGAGGGAGAGGAGTCCTGGGATAGAATAGGAAGAGGGAAGTCCATTTTATTTTTGCAGATCGTATTGATTTGGTACAGATAATTGATTAAAAGGCAGAAGCAGACAGGGTGTGTGGTGAGCGCTGCCCAGTGAGGCTGCACCAGCGCCTCTGTCTGCAGCACAGGTTCAGCTCAGGGCGATGTAAGCTCGGTAATTCATTTATGAAATTATATAGCCCTTCCTCAAGTAACATTTTACTTTTATTTTATTTCATCTCCCAGATCCCCACAGTGAAAGCAAACATTATTTTCTTATAGGTAGCTACCTTTTGACACTCATTCGGATAAATGGAAGGAAGGATGGAGGAAAATATCTGTAGTACGTGGCGGATGTCTGGGCCAAGAAAGTCATGATTATCGTTCAAAGGTTTACATCCCCACTGAGTTCAGGCTCTACCTAGAAACCTGGGACGTTAACCCTGTGGGCACCTTTTTGTCACTCCATGGAACGAGGAATGACAATCCCAGGAGCCCCCAAGGATCACTTGTCACATAATGGTGGGATGTGCACCCCTCCCCCTCTGCACGCCTAAGTCTATTTCTGTGTGTTCCTTATTGTTATAGAACATTCTATCTTGCGTTTTGATGCCCCAGGATCTCTGCTTATTAACAAGGGGCCTTGAGAGATTTCTCCTTGCTCCTAACAAGAATTGTCCCGTCAGCCAACTTCACTTGGAGAATCTCTGATAATCACAAAATAAGGTAGCCTCTGTCTCTCCAAGAGGTTGTCCTGCCTGCCTCATTGTAGTGACGCTGCGTCTGGATGTATTCCATGGAGGTTCTCTATTCTTACATGAAATCATCTCTCCTCTGGGAGTTTTTGGATTGGGGAGTGGCCACTGTCACTCCCTTCAAACTGAGATCTTTTCTGGGAGCTGTCTCATGACTGAAAGGATGCTAGGTAGGATGTGGCTCAGACTTTGTGATTTCTTTCCCCTGCCTTTGAGCTACCCATGTTCAAAACCTCAGTGTTATCTTTGACTCTCTCGTCTCTTTCAACCCTGCTCTCAGGAGATTGGCAAATCATATCATTCTATTTTCTCCCCAAGTCCTTCATCTGATTTTCTCCCCATGTTCTAATTCCTGCCTCAGTCTCCCAGTTGGTGAACCCCACTCACATAGGAACCCTGGACTCCCCATCTACCCGTGTCTTTCTAGCCTTGCCACCACAACCTAGCTCAGACAGATTTATCTCTTCTCTATAATTTTGATAAAACCTGTTCACTCTCCTTCCTAATTTTGGTCTCATTCCCCTTCAAATGGTTGGGCACCTAAGTGCCCAATTCATCTTCCTCAAGTGTCTCTCTCAGGGATAATTCCTCTGCTCAAGAATCTTCAGTGGTTTCCTGTAGCTTATGGAATCTCTTTCCTGTTTAGCCTAGCATCCATGTTTTGGAAGTAGCCAATAGTTTGGCTTTATCTTTTATTTCATCCGTAAGGTAAATCTAAGTTCCAGTCAAATCGTGTGCTGATTGGCAAATTTTGCTTGTGGTAATGGCAGACTAGATAATTCAGACTGATTCTCCTACTGACAAAAATTCAGAAGGTGGGAAAAATATTTTCAAAAGTGTGCTTGAAGACATATAAAAGCTAGCCAGGTGGTGAATATTTATAGGGTCAAATTTTGGAAGAAGGTGGAAATCAAGAGGTAAATATTCAGATGGATGAGACTTTTACTGGTTTCTAAAGAGGCAGTGGAGGGTCCGAGCTTTGCATTTGACAATATGTAGTCCAGGGCTTATCAAGCATGGGAACATTTTGAGTTAGGACTATACATGAACTAGCTTTTGCATGTCTTGAATTCAGGCTTCAAATCACTTGAGTAGCTGAGAAAATATCAATTCCTGAAATGGGATTAAGGTTGTGTTGTACTGAAAGTGAGTTATCTGGCAGAAGCAAACAGAATGCTATCTGGGGGAAGACACATTATCCTTGTCATCAAATTATTTCTACAAAGAAATCTTTGAATACAATGTCCAGCATATAATCAAAGATAAGTTGGCACACAAGGAAATAAGTCAACATAAACAAGAACCAGCAAAAATGACAGACTCACAGGTTTTCTGGATAATTTCCAAAGTAATTATCAGGCACTAGATTTAAAATAACCGTGCTTACTATTTTCAAGTAGAAATAAGTCAAGATTACAAATTTTGGCAGCAAACTATATACTATAAAAATGATATAGTAGATTTAAAACAAGAACCAAATAGAAATCTAAGGACTGAAAAAATATAGCAACTGAAATTAAGAATTCAATGGATGGATTTTAAAAGAATTTAGAAATGCCTCAAGAGATAATTAATGAAGTAGGGTATGGGGCAAAAGAAGTCATCCAAAGTGAGGTATAATAAATACAGTAAAGGAGATAAGAGACATAGAGGATATAGTGAGAAGGTCTTACTTATTTAATTGGATTTCTATTATACAAAGAAGGATTGCAAATGAAGAATAAGTATTATATGAAGAGGCAATGGCTATGAATTTTTTGAAACTCAGGGAAAATATCAATACACAGATTCAAGAAGGCCTACAAACTCCAAGTAAATAAGTACCTTGTAAATAAAAAGAAATCTACATCTAGACACATCATAATACAAGCATAGAAAATTGACACATTGCACTATTTGTTATTTCCTGAGGAAGTTATCAAGTTTCTTGCACCTTGCAGTTCCCTTGGCATATATTATACTATTCCCCCACCTTGATCTTCATCCATCCAAGTGTTCGCCGTTATTTACCAAGCTTCATCTAGTAAACCTCCTGTTCTTAACTCCAACCAGATTTATAATGAAAATTACCAATAATAACTTAATGTCAACAACATTAATCCTACTGCCTTGACTACTACTACCATTATCGAGTACTCATCTAGTCCAGGCATTGTCCTTGGCACCAGGACAATGGCACCACGACAGACAGCCGTGTCTCTTCCATCTAGCTTTGCTCTGAACTTTTATAAACGTGTATAGTGTTTTACCTGTCTTGCACCACGTATAACATTTTCCCTTGAACTATTACAGTTTGTATGCAAAGCCTATCTCATCTAGGGGAAGTGCCCAGCACCTAGCTTTACTCATGCGTTAATGAGCTCTTGCTCATTAATTTATTGGGTGAGTCTTGCACGTGGTTTACCTGGCTTGGCTCTGAGATGCCTTAAGTGCCTGTGGATCTGTTAAAAGTCTGAGCAGATGCACCAGTGGAAACTGTGAGCCCATCTGCACACCTTATCATCTCTGCCTGCCTTAGCAGCACCCGTTCACACGTTAAATTGAAAGCACTGACCGATGCTCTATTTAAAGTGTCCTCGAAAATGGTACTCAAGTGTGTAACGCAGCTATTTCGCTGACGTGGCCCAGGTATTTATGGAGAAGTTGTTTTTCCTCTGGATGGGGGCTTTATAACCAGAAGCCACTATATGACACCTGTGTGGATGTCAGAAGGAAAACAACGAGGGAAAAAAAAACAAAAAACCTCTACTAGTTACTTTTGTCTCTATCAAGACATAATCTCTCTGGTTATTTCTCTACATCAAGCCGTGTCTCTTCCATCAGCATCCAAAGATCACAAAATATGACCTGGGGCCAGTGAAGTCGAAGCAGGAATTGTCGAGAGCAGGAAGAATAATTGCGGTTTTCACCATTAGCATTCTGGCACTGGCTCTCTCTGGGTTTGTTCACCACCTCAGCCTGACAGCTTAATGGTTTGTGGGGCAAGCAACATTTTAGCACAGTCAGTTGCTACTCTTGTGGGGAGGGGGAAGGCTGGTGAAAGCACTAGGTAGAAGTCTCTGGAGAAATGGGGCTATGTGTAGGAAAAGAGGTGTTAAGTTAGGGGAAATGGCCAACTTCATCAGAGCCAGACTGTCAGAGCTGCAGGAAAACTGGTGATTTGTGCATGCTTTTGTGTGCTGCTGGTTTTTTTTCCCCTGCCTGGCTCTCTGTCTGGCACTTTTTCCTTGGGTATCCTTTGAAATAAATCTTTATTGATTCTACTGATTAACTCCACTTCTTGCATTTTTGACAGCTAGGATTTTTTAACTTTCAGAGCAGCACCAATATTCTACTCTTGTTCCCACCTCCTTCTCTCTCTCTGAGTAAAAACAGTAAATCGCACAAAGTTTTTAAGACAGGTCCATAATACGCCTTCTACTCTCTTGGCCCAATGTCCATTTCCTATATGAGCTTTGGAGAATTTGGGGAATCCCTGCTACTGCAGTGTTGGAAAATGCTTGCCTGGGCCCGTGAAGCTGGACAGCTGGCACTGGTTTGGGAGGGGGCGATTGGAGCTAGGGCAAGTGAGGCATGTTAAATTGAGATGTTTAAACTGCGTGTTAAAGTGAGATGATAAAATGTCTAGAGTGAAAGCCAGCCCCCGCAACACCCAAAGTAGGAGAGCTCTGGGGACTTCAGCGAAACATGTCCCATGAGACTTCCAGTCCTTCACTGCACTTGTTGTGACTTGTGTGATGGATTCTCTAGGCAATCTCTGACGTGATGCTCTGCTCTGTTGCTCTGAAACTCCAGGGTGGTCAGCATTTCTCAATGGAAGTGCCAGTGGCATTTTGGGTGGGATAGTTCTTCAGGAGCATCCCTGAGTCTCTGGATCCTAAAAGCCAGGAACACTGAGCCAACCACAAAGCCTCTATACATTTCTAGATGGCCATGGAAAGGGGAAATGGCACCAGATTGAGAAATTCTGCAACTCTGAGAGGAGGAAGAGAGTGATTGACACCTTGCCTGCATCTAACATCTGTGCCTGTTCCTGCAGAGCTGGGTCATTAAGATGTCTTTGACAGTCAAGTGACCTTGAACAATTCTTTTCAAAAACTCTCTAAGTCTTCAGTGAGCTCCTTGGTGGTTAAATGGTGATAGCAGAACCCATCTCTTAGGTTTGTTAGGAAGATTAATACTAGCAAATAGTCATATGTGCTTATAATATGCTAAGCAAGTTATATGCATGATCTCATCTGTTTCTGTAACCACTCAGTGAAGTAGGTTCTATCATTATTCCCATTTTACAGATGAAACTTTTTATTCCCACCTTATAGATGCAAAGACTTACGTGTATTACTTCAGGGTATGCTGCTAGCTGGACTATAACTCAGGCTCTCAAACTGCAGCATGCTTCAGAGTCTCCTGGAGGGCTCGTAGGAATCACAGACCGCTGGAACCTGGCCGCAGAGTTCCTGGCTCAGTAGGTCTGGGTGGGCCTGAGGATTTGCGTTTCTAACAAGTTGCCAGGTGCTGCCGCTCAGGGGGCCGATTACGCCTCAGAACCACTGACTTGAGTCTTCCGATCATAATTCCCAATAATTTGGAATGTAGTATAAGCTCCGGGAAAGGCAGGAAGCGAGTGTGTCACTCCCCCCATACACACACAACACCCACACCCAGGGACTTTGACCGTATGTGGCCTTGGACGGGGGTGCAGTCCCTGTGGCAGGGAAAGAGTCTAGGGTTGAACTTTACTGTCAGCCTACTGAGACTCCCTGTGTCCCTCGGCCCTGGGACGGAGAGGCAGGGTCCTGAGTAGGCACTAAGGAGTCCTTGCACCTTGTGGTAGGAGAGAGGAGGGCAAGGTGGGTGACGGGGTGGCAGGGGCCATGGGGAGACAGGCAGGGGCTGGGAGGCTGGGAAGTCATGGTAGATGTGAGTCAGTACAGGATCAGAGCCCTGCATTCAGGAACTTTAATTATTTCTATTCTGTTTGTATTTTCTGTGACTATCAGATTTTATTCTTTTATTAATGACAATGTCAGCCTGGCAAACAGGCACCAAGGAAAGGGATTTTCTCTCTTCCATGCTTGGGCACAGAGGTCAGGAGAAGAGGAACGTCTCCCTGTGCCTGGTTATGCTGGTGGCCGCTGGAGACAGTGAGGCCAGGTGACATGGGCGGGGCAGCCGCCAGCAGCAGCCAGGCTTGCTCTGTCAGCCACCCGCCCCACCCGGAGATGCTTCCGGTGTCATATTCTAACCAGCGCTCATCGCTGTCAGTTGCTTCCTATGAGTGGGGGCTTACGCCCGGCACCCGATAATGGTTGTGGGGGATGGGCCGTGGGTCGGATTTTCCAAATTCATTCTATAGATAAAGAAAGAAAGTTCAAGTAATTCAGAAATGTGCTATGCGTCACACAATAGGCAAGTGGAAGAGCCAAGCCTGGAGCCCAGGGCAGCCTTGGGTGAAGCCCATGCCCTTAATGCTTGCACACTGACTCGCGCTTACAATCTTGGTGCTTGCCTTGCTCGGATCAGGGAAAACTCTTTCCATACTGTGGGGACACTTTAGTTCCATTCACCTTGCTCAGAAGCAGGTATTCCCTAAACCCTGTGAAGCTGGTGGTGCCCCAGGCTTTAGACTGGCTCTGCCTGAGACCTTGCCCGTGAACCTGAGCGGGTCATATACCCTCATGGGGCCTGAGGATCTCCCCTTGGGGAGCACGAGGACCCCTTTCCTCTCTTGCTGGGCCACCTTGTGGACGCTGACGTGTCATGGGAGGGAAGGCAGTGCCTTCTCCAGCCCCAGTAAGCTGGTGCAGGGACGCTCAGAGGCAGGGAAGGGCTCCACCATCACCCTGGTGTCTGCAAGCCTGGTGCACGTCCCTCCTCCTCTGGGAGCAAGAGAGGTCAGTGACTGTCTGACGTCTTTCCTCGGAGGAACTGACATGCTAGCAGGCCCAGGGCCAGGGTGGGCTCAGTGATGCTCTGCATCCTGTGGGGAGTTGCTCTGTGCCGGGGGTTTTCCCCTCTGCTGGGTCGATAAATGACCCCAGGCGCGGAGTGCAGGCAGAGCATGTGGGTGGTGGTGGCCCTGCCACCCATGCTCTTCCCCATGGAATTGACAACAGAAGCTCATGGCTTGAAGAAGGGCTTGATCCAGATAAAGACTTTTAAAAAATTTCCTGGCTCCCGTTCATATCTGAGGTTTTCCTGTCATTGTGGATCTGACACCTCTCTTAGGTGGGCCTTTAGCCTCTGCTTCGTTCTTCCTCTCTGGCCTTCCCTCTCCCTCCTTTCTGCCCAGCGCAAGCTGTAGAGGATGCTGGGTGTGGGTGTGGGTGTGATCAGGCACACACTCCTCCGTCCTGAGACACCCACAGTCCTGCTTCTGGACACTTGTCCCAAACCAGGGAATCCCAGCTAATGCCCTCGCAGAAGGTCTTCACTTTTTGAAGTAGTACTTTGGATGCTGAAAATGACCCCTTCAGGGCAATGAATGGACTCAAAGAATTAAGGCTCCTTTCCCAAAGGCTACTTTCATTGTTGCTGGCCAAAAAAGAACCACCAAATGTTATCATCAGATTACTAATTCCTCAAAAAGCTCTCATATGTTGAGGGCTTGGTAGGTGCCAAATGCCACTAAGTGCTTGTTTTAGGCATCACCTGGTCCAGCCTCCTGCCCTGGGAGGGAATCTTGGGCACGGCCTCCTTGCCAAGTGATTTGGCAGCCGCCTGGGTACGTCTGGGGCAGCCTGACCCATTGCTGGGCTGGCCCCGTGGCCTGCGAGCCCTCAGAGCAGATCAAGATCTCTGCCTTCTCACCCCCACGCACAGAACCCGTTTCTGCCCTTCGGAGGAGTCCAGAAAGAAAGTTCACGTTTCTGTTCTCATGGTAGCTCCCTCCCCCGTCCCGTGTAGTTTAAACATACCTGGGCCCTTCAAGACTTTCTGGACATCTCTAATTGCTTGTTTCCTTGTCATCTTTTTTTTTTTTTTTTTTTTTTTGAGACAGAGTCTCGCTTTGTTGCCCAGGCTAGAGTGAGTGCCGTGGCGTCAGCCTAGCTCACAGCAACCTCAAACTCCTGGGCTCAAGCAATCCTCCTGCCTCAGCCTCCCAAGTAGCTGGGACTACAGGCATTCGCCACCATGCCCGGCTAATTTTTTGTATATATATTAGTTGGCCAATTAATTTCTTTCTATTTATAGTAGAGACGGGGTCTCGCTCTTGCTCAGGCTGGTTTCGAACTCCTGACCTCGAGCAATCCGCCCGCCTCGGCCTCCCAGAGAGCTAGGATTACAGGCGTGAGCCACCGCGCCCGGCCTCCTTGTCATCTTTTTAATCAGCCTAATGCCCCTGAGAGTAAGGTCAGCTTAGCAACCCTCCTTGGCAAGAAGCAGTCTGGCACACGGAGTGGGGGCCCAGCCCTTCATTCCCCCCAAACCTGCTTTTCTGCAGAAATGTTGCCCGTGTCCCGTCCTGCCCTGGCTTTTCGGAGCTGGGACCTTCAACTTGGCAAAGTCAGCCATCCTTTTAAGGCACACAGGTTGCTGCTGTGCCGTAGGTGCTGGGCAAGGTGACTCCTTGGGCGGGCTCTGGGATTACAGCCAGCCTGCCAGCCTCTCGAGGCGGCTCCCCGTGGCTGGCTCCTCGGGGCTGATTTGCCCAAGGACTGGCTGCCTAATTAGTCTCCGGTGTCTGGAGCCCCAGCGGAGCAGCCTATATCTGGCAGGTTTGCTCGGAGGAGAAGCATGGCTGTGCCACGTGGGGGCCTCGCAGGGGCTGAGGGGAGCCTTGTCCAGCAGGTCTTTCCTCCTTCCTTCTGCTCCATTCACATCCTGGTCCTGTTTGTTGGGACCTGGCTGAGCCGGTGGGGCGTGTGCTGAGCTGGAGGCAGGAGTGGGGCGGGTGTGGGGGGGCTTTGTTCTTTCCTCTCTGTAATGTACAGCTTCTCCTTGGGTCTGGTGCAGGGGTCAAGATTGGGATAAGAGGATAAGGATAGTAGCTCGCAGGGAACAACGAGAAGGAAATGTGAGCTTGCTGGGGAGGGCAATGTACCCCAGCCAGGAAGACAGTAATAACTGCAGACACTAATACAGCAGCTCTACGTGTGTGGCACGGCTTGAAACATTTCCGCTTATTAACTCATTTAATCATCACAATAACCCCATGCAGGACATGCTATTATAACCCCTTTTTATACACGGAGAGCCCGAGGTTCAGAGACGACCTTGTTCAAGGTCACGAGGGGAGGTAAGTTTTTCTCCAAGTGTGGCACTTGCAATGCTGTGAGAAGCAGAGGAGGTGGGAGCAGAGATTCTGGAGTCCGGGTTTGAGCCTGGGCTCTGTGAACCCAGGCTCTCCCTCTGTCTAATGCTGATGACGGGGTGGTGGCGAGGGTTAACCGAGGTGATGGGGTCAAGGGTATAGCCCTTGGCATGTGGCCTGGCATGTGGCAGGTTCTCGGTAATTAGCTCCTGTCGTGAAAGGGGAAGATGCCTTGATTTTCAATCACAGGGAAGATGTCCTTTCTGTGGGACCTGCGGAGAGGACCTCAGCCAAGGCACCAAGCACGAGTCTGGGGGCAGAGGGACCTGGGTCCTCATTCTCTCTGTGTCACACACTCCCTTGGCTCCCTTGGGTGAATGGGTGGCACCGTGGGGTGTGGGGTGTGGGGTGTGGGGTGGCTGCCATTGAGGTAAAATGAGGTGAAGGAAGAGCCTGAGTTCCCAGGAACCCCTCCCTTTTCCTCTGGAGCCCCAACTCCACAGCTGCTGCGAGGAGGCGGGTAGGACGTGAGACAGGTGGATGGTCTCCGCCACAAGACCATACCTAGGAGCAGGACCTTGAGATTCGTGAGTGCGACCCCCTCTTGCTATTCTTCCCTGGATTCCACCACCCGGGTCACAGTCCCTCCTCTGCCCCTGCAAGCCAGGACAGGCCTCGGCACCGTGGGAAGCGGCGTAGGGTCTGCGACGTCTTCAGCACAGGCCTCCGTCCACTGGGCAACGTCTCAAAGTCATGGCGCACTCACGGGAGGCTCAGCACCAATCCTGGTGGACAGAAATCCAGATGTCAAAGTGGTCTTCCTAATAATTTTGATTTTTTTTTTCTTGGAGAGGCAGGTTATTTCTGGTCTGATTAGTTGATCCTGTGGCCTCTGATGTGAATGAGAAAGAGTTTGTACTAGGAATTGAAGGATCACTTCATTTCCTTACTGATTTCTGGTGCCTGCATTATTTGTATTTTTTCTATCCACGCTCTCCTGATAGAAATCTCTTAAAGCCACTTGTCCATTTTAAAAAAAATACAGGATTGTTGCAGTGAAATAATGCAATAAATCACAAATCCCCTTAATTGGCACAGAAATACTGCAAAAGCTGGCAAAACACTAGTGGCAGACTAGGGAACGAGGGCAGTGTACCAGCCCCTTGCATCATGGTGTCCTCTGCCCGCAAGGCACCTGCAGGGCACACCAACCTGCTGAGGGTGACATCCTGTGTATCAAACATTAGGAGAGCCATTATCTTACACTCTTTTGAGACACAAATATATTTAAATAGAAGTTCCAGTTTTTTCTTTCCCTATCTCTTATGTTGGAGACCACTAAGTTAAAAGACTTCAGGTGCCAGCCCAGTGCCTGTCCCATTTGCGCCAGCTCCTGGCTGCTCTGTCTGGAGACTCCATCCTCACCCGCGTCCACCAGCGCGGTACCTGAGCACACGTACACACTCCTGGGTAAGTCTCCATGGATCTGCCTTTTGGAGCCGGGCTTTTAGCCCAGCACTAGGTGTAGACACCAGGGTAGGGAGGGCTCCTGCCCCCACTTCTCTCACTTGGAATTCGCTCCTCTTTTACGGGGACTGCCACAGAGAGGAGTAAGTCTAATGGTGGGAGAAGGAGGAGTGGTGGCCCTGTGGCGGGTTAGCTGGGGAGCTCTGGCTCAGGGTCAGGGAGGACCTGGGACTGCTGTTAGAGTTCTCACTAGATATCCCTGTTCCAGCCAAGAAGTATTTTATCTTCTCTTCATTTATGTGGACCAGTTGTCCACTTCAGTATGAGTTCCTGCTCCCCTACACACTTGTCAAGCCGTGGCTTCCTCTTTGCTGGCCTTTTCTTCTAAGTAGGGTTGGCCCAGGGAGTTGTTGCAGAGCAGCCATTTTATCTCCCAGCCTCCCTTTCTTCACCCTCGCCCCTGGAGGACTGTCTCTCAGTCTCATGGCGTCTGTTGTCTAGGGAGTTGCTAGAAAACAAAATAAATCCTTATTCTGCCCTATAGAGCAGCCCCACAGGGGTCTGGTTGTGTGGGAAGTGGACTGTAACCAGAGTTCTTGGGTCCCGAGGTGAGGGGATGAGGTGGCCCGGCTCAAGGAGACAGAATGGTGGAGGGGGCACGGCTCCAAGGCAGGCCGGAGCAGAGGAAGGGCGGGCGCGGGCCGAGGGCCGGGAAGGAGCGTGGGGCATTCTGGGCCTGCACCGAGCCGGCACTCCCTCAGGTGGGCAGGGCAGCTGCAGCTTCGTAGACTCGCAGAGCAAAATGAGAACAGAGGCCCAGAGCGTCAAATAGAGAAAAACGGTTTTCTTGTAGAGCCAAGGCTTTTTGTTTTAAGTAAGCACAAGGGACTCTTGATGTGGAAGGGAATCTTTGAATTATTGGAAGATGCTTTGGGATGAGAAACTGTGCTGAGGCCGCTGGCCTCTGTGGATTTGGGGGAACCCTTTGAACAGAGGGTGTCTGGAGACAAGTGAAATCCTTTCATGATGGGGGCATTGCACCCATCCAGTTTCGGAATTTACGTCCTGCCCAAGGGTGTGGCTCCCTACTACGGTGGGGCTCAAGCACTGTAGGGGCTGCAGTAGGGGGCAATTGAAGGTCGCACCATCCTAATCATTTGTTCTTCCGACTCCGAGTGGGCGCTTATGCGGGGTGAGTGCTGTGCATGGGACTAAACATAAGAGGCACGGCCTCTCCTCGGGAGGGTGGACTTGGCAGTGGAGGAATACAGGTATAAACACTAAGGCAAAAGCAAAGTAGAAAGTGATAAAGACCCATGCTTGTACACACTATGTTGTTTTAGAAATTAGGAGAAGGAGAGAAATCCCTTTGGCTTGGAAATCAGAATGGGTTTGTGGTGGTGGTGATTCCGTAGATTGCCCTGTCTATTCCTTACCACCTAGAAGCCAGATCCTACTGTCATCCCCATTTTATGGTTGAAGAAACTGAGGCCTAGAGGGAATAACTAATTTGTCCAAGGCCAAATTTGTAAGTGTAGAGTTAGGGAAGGAAGGAGGAAAGGGGAGCCCCAGGGAAAGGGAGCAATTGGTGAGGGCATGAAAGCAGGGCAGCACAGGCTGCATATGGGCAATGGGGATGGTTTTATTGGAGTGGAAATCATGACAGCTAGGTGATGGAAGTCTTGGAATAGGCGGTTAAGTCTGTCTCTCACTCTGTAGGCAATAGGGAGCCATTGAAGATTCTTGAGTAGGAGAGTGTCACAATGGTTTGGAAAGAGGAGAATCTGGAGATGTATAGGACATTGAGAGGTGACTGTAACAGGACATGTGATAGACAATGGGGTATGCACAGAGGACAATATCACATCACATTATTTTGAACAATGCAGGAAAGAAAATTTCCTTTTCACTTTGATAAGAGGCAACTGATTTCACAAGAATGAAGAAAAAGTGGCCCATATACCAGTTCCTCCCAGCTGTACCCACACATTTGTACCCATCATCCTGACTCCTGGACTGGGCTCTACTCATCACCATTCCATCCCCTTTCCGTCTTCTTACCAGATTTCTTTGGCAGAAATGTGTTATTTTTTCAGATCACCCTACTGCCAGTTCATTGGGATGGATAAAAATGTCTTTTATGCCTTCAGACATTTCTAGACTTTGAGGAGGTGCTACGAAGTTGGCACATGGAAGCATCGGGATGCCTGGGGTGAAGGATTTATTCTGCAGTGGGAAGAGCCGTAGGCCCTAGGCCCAGCCAACTCTGTTTGTGGTTCTAGCATTCAGGACCTCTGATTTTGAGTTTCTGCGTGTGTAAAATGGAGATAATAGTGAGAGTCTGCACGTCAGTGGTTTTCAAAGTGTGGTCCCCAGGCCAGCGGTGTCACCTGGGAACTTGTGCGGAATGGAAACTACTGAGCCCTGCTCGAGACCTGCCACATCAGCCCCTCAGGGTGGGCTCCAGGTGCCAGCCACTTGGGCAGTTCTGACTCTCACAGTCAGACTGGAGAACCACTGCTGCTTGTCACAGTACTGAAAGTTCAGGCTCTTATGTGAACTCATCTTGCTCTGTTATGGTAGAGTGTGCAGCAGAATCCCCTGGGAGTCTAAACACACAATTCACAGGTCTGAGGTGGGGTCCTGAGAATTTGCATTTCTAGCAAGTTCCCAGGTAAGAAACATTGCTCCATTATGTACTAGCTTTGTGGCCTTACACAGGTTTCTTCTCTCTTGACTCAGTTTCCTCATCTGTAAAATAGGGCTCTAATATTATAGTATCTACCTTATAGACTGTTATGAGATAGAAAGTAATTCATGTAGAGTGCTTAGCACATTCTATCTTCATGAACATTTTCCTTATTATTAATGAACCTGTAACATGCTTTGTAATTACAGAGGGTTATTGTGAGAGTTGGATGGCAGAGAACTATAGTGTGTCTAATTAAAAAAAATTTTATAGTAAAATATAAAAAGCAAAATTTGCCATTTTAAATGTATGATGCAGTGGCGTTACTTACATTCAGGACGTTGTGCTGCCGTCACCGCCAGCCCTCTCCAGGACTTTGTGGTGCTCCCCAACTGAAACTCTGCAGCCATTAATAAACACTCCCCAATCTCTCCTCCTCCCAGCTCCTGCTAACCACCGATCTACTTTCTGTGCCTAAATTTGCTTATTCTGGATATTTCAGATAAGTGGAATCATACAACATGTGCCCTTTTATGTCTGGCTTATTTTACTTCGCATAATGTTCTTAAGATTCATCCATATTGTAGCATGTACCAAAACTTTGTTCCTTTTTATGGCGGAATGATGCCACGTTTTGTCTGTGCATTCCTCTGTTGATGGACACTTGGGTTGTTTCTACCTTTTGTCTCCTAAACATTGGCTGCAATGAACATTGGTGCATGAGTATCTGAGTTTCTGTTTTAAATCTTTAAATCTTGGTCATGTGATAATTCTTTGTATAGCTTTTTGAGAAATTGCTGAATAATTTTCCACAATGACTGAACCACTTTACATTCTCATGAGCAATATTCTAAGGTTCCAATTTCTATACATCTTTACTAATACTTGTTATTTTCTCTTTCTAGACTATAGCCATTCCAGTGGATGTTAAATGGTATCTCATTGTGTTTTGATTTGCATTTCCCCCATGGCTAACGATGGGGAGCATCTTTTCATGTGGGTATTGGCCATTTATATCTCTTCTTTGTAGAAATGTCTCTTTTCATGTCATTTGCTCACTTTTAAATTGGGTTGTTTGAGGTTTTAGTTTTTGTTGAATTGTAGGAATTCTTTATATATTCCAGACATTATACTCTTATCAGATATTTGATTTACAAATATGTTTTCGCATTCTGTTGGTTGTCTTTTTAGGTCTATTTTTAAAATAAAGTTTTATCCTGATATAATTGATATACCATAAACTGCATATTTAAAGTATATACTTTAATGAGTTTTGACATAAGCATTCACCTGAAAAACCATGACTACAATCCAGGTAATGAACATATGCATCACCCCTACAAGTTTCCTCATGGCCCTTTGTAATTCCTTCCTCCTGCCCTCCCTCCTTCCCTCCGTCTGTTAATAATACTGCCCTAAATACCCTGCAGTGGGCACTGAGGCATGATGGGAAGACACCTAGGCTGGGACTCAGGAGACCAGGCCCCTGGTGCTCTGGCTCTGTTGCCAGCAGATACTGGACTTTGAACAGTCTCCTCACTTCCCTACGCTGCTTCCTCATCTGCACATGCCAGAACTCGGCTTTCAGGGGTTCTCATCCGCTCTGGCTGCGTATCAGAATATCCATTTGGGAAGCTTTTAAAAACTGCTGATGCCTACGCTGGACCCTTTATACCAGAGGCGGGGCAGGGTCCCGACGTCGGAGTTTTATAAAAAGCTCTCCTGGGGATTCTTACACACAGCAAGTTGAGATGATTTCCAACACCACCTTAATATCTCAAACTCCGTGATTTATATGTCACTTTCTGTTTTTCACGTTGATTTAATTTCATTCTCTCAAAAACACTGTGAGATAGGTAAGAAAGATATAGCCTCTGTAAAGACAAGGAAACAAACATAGAGCAGAGAGGTGGCTTGAGAAGGCGTGAGGTGGAGTGGGCATGCAAAGGGACCATGTGTTTTCTGATATTCCCTTCAATTGCCATCACACAAGGTGACATCAGGGTGCAATAGGAGGCCACCAATGGCTGCCAGGTGGGGCATCTCATGGTGGGGTTATCACGCACCAGGCCTGGCTTAGCCTCTGTACCCAGTGATGCACTCAGTCTCAGGACACTCTGGTCCCTGGGAGATTGATCTTTAAGGTAAAATCATATTCACTGTTGGGGGCTGCTCCTACCCAGTGAGTGGCAGAATGGAGGTTGCTCCCCTCGTCACCGCTCATGGTATTCATGGTGGGCATCTGGCCAGCATGTCTGTAGCTCAAAGGTTTACTGGGCGAATCAGCGAGATGCTTTCAGCTGCTGGTAGGACCCAGTGACAGTGTGAGCCATGAGTGAGTGGTGGTCTCACACAGAGGACCCTGGGCTGGGTGGCTGCAGGACTGGTCATGGTCCCAGCGCCGTCCTCCTCTCTGCTCAGTCACTGCAGGCACATCGGCTGTGTCTCCCTCATGGGCACAAGAAGTCAGCCACAGCACCAGGCATTGTGAGCAGGTGGACAGGAAAGGAAGGGGGTGCTTCTCACACGTGCCTGTTTTAGAGGGCAGTAAAAGTATTTTCCTGAAGTCCCCAGCTGGTTAGGCTTGGGTGGCCTGGCTGTTCCTAAACACTGGCAGAGGAAGGAGACCACCACGACTGGCTAAGCCCACTCACGATGGTTGGTTGGGGCTTCTTCCAGTCGCAGCTGTCCCCCTTCTGGGGTGTTCTGAGGTGTGGCCCTGTACAGAGGGCCGACTCCTGCATACAGCTGGGAATATTCCAGCAAGAAGCAGCCCTGGGGAGTTGGCTGCTTGCCTCACGGGGGGACCAGGAGGCTGGGTGTCCCTGGGAACAAGGCTGTCCACCTGCTGTCCTTCCTCAGTGTTCACTTCCCTGGCAAGCCCGACATGCAGTTCTCTCCCTGGTCGGCAGGAGATTCGAAACCAAGCCCTTCTTGCCGTTTGCTCTGTTCTCCAGGCTGACCACCCAGAGCTGGCTAAGGCCTTCATTGAGACTGTTTAGATTACAGCCTTCTTAAGTTATATTCTCATCCCGAGAAAGAAACCTTGTCACCCCAACTGGGCTTCGGTCCCCTGCTCTTTCAGTGGGCATTTGGGAACACCTTGCCCTCGTAAGGTGGTTTCTGCAGCTATCTGGTGCTTCCACATGGATGTCTTGATTGTTGCTAAATTAACTTTCAGAAGGTCACCTTATCTCCTTGTTCCAGGGGCTCCTTTCGCGAGCCTCTGTGTGCAGGCTCTGTCAGCTGCCTCTTAGGGCTACTTGAAGACGCTGCTCAGATCGGAGCAGGTGGAGGTTGAGTCTGGTACCTGGGCATTATGCTGGCAAGTGGGATGGGGAGTGGATTTGGGCAAATACGAATATGATTATAATGTGGTTGGGTGTCGATTCAGGTGGGAATACAGGTCACTGGTCGGTTGCCCCATTGATTTTCACGGGCTGAGCATTTGCCTCATTGATTTCCCACTGCAGACTGAGGCGTGTTCATCGTTCACTGGAGACGGCTTCATTCCTTTCCCATTTATTTATTTATTTAGTTTTGCACCTGTTTGACACTTTGCCACACTGTCCTTCCCTTTCTCTCACTGTTCATTCCTGGGAAAATCTCTGTGACCTTGGGAAGGGCATTTAACCTCTCCGAGCCTCAGTTTCCTCATCTGCTCAATGGAGATGGTAATTCCTGCCTGACGTGTCTAGCAGCTGGGGAGGCCGTCATGTAGCTGGTAGGGTAGCTGCTGAGATGGGGGCGGCGAGGTTTGCTCAGTAGCGGAATTATTGCCTTGCTGAGTAAAACCCAGACCCCAGCCTTGGTGATGGAGCAAGAACCTCCACTTGAGGAAGGGTGCCGTGACCCTGTACTTGAACTCTTGTCTAAAGATTTCGCTTTCTCCTGCGGATAACTGAAGCTTTGGCCACATTGGCTCCAGAGAATGGGATGCAGCGTCCTGATAGTCCTCATCCTAAATTTGGATTTACAACTGTCCATTAATTTCTAGTAGCACAATTGAGACAAGGCTGGACATTTAACAGGACTTTACCCAGGGCCTGTGGGTAATAAAAGGGAAATAAATAGAGACAGTAACTGTAACAGGTCAATGGGATCTCCAAGGTTTGGTTTATTGCCCTTCATTGGTGTCACCCTTGAAGAGGCCCCCATTTAACAACCATTGTGCCACCATGGGACAATGTCCATCTTGGACTCCTGGGCAATCCTCAAGACCCCTAAAGTTCAGGCATAAAGACCATGGCCCAGAAGGGATGGGGGTTCCCTCTCCCCCCTGTGAAGGTGTGCTGCCAGTCCTCGTGACCTGCTGGGGAGCCCCCCGTTACCTGGATGACTGACGCCAGGAATGTTCACCCATGCCCAACCCTCAGGAGCACAGCCTGGCCCCAGAAAATGGCAGCCCCGACACAGGCGCCAGAAACGTGTGCACGGCAGGCAGCGAGGAAGCGAGACGTCAGTCATTGTCTTTGAAGTGTAATTGGCTCTTTGGGTGTGAGGCCTGGCAGGGCCTTCGAGTCCGAGAATGAACTAGGATCGACTGAAATGGAAACCTGTACTTTGTCCAGATAGACTCATTTTATCCTTCTTCCTTTTCCTACGTTTATGTTGTTTTCCTGTCTGATTTCTCACAATCAGAGGAAAGTGGGCCTCTGTCAGCTACACTAGGAGGACCAGGACAAGGCAGCTGTCCACTGGGAGGATGGCGGGAGTGGGGGACGCAGTGTATCTGTGGTGGCCATGGCAATGGTGGGCTCAGCGTGTGACATGAATGAGCCTCCAGCAGAAAGGGGCGATCAAGGAGGACAGGGTCCACCCTACTTGTTCCAGTTGCCTCTCCCTACCTAGAGATTTTCTTTCCAGACCTAAATCTTCAAAGCTTTGGTGTTTGTTTCGCTGAGCGAAACAAATTACCTTAAATGTCTCAATCTGCTTGACAAGATTTTTTATAAAAGTAAGTGAGAAAATAGATGTCAAAGTGCTTTAAGGAGTGGAAAAACAACATATCCACATTTTTCAAAGTGTGTACCACGGAACAGTGTTCCTGGAGATAATAATAGATGTCAAGCCATAAAAGGGTTCCTTAGTCAAACAAGTTTGAGAAACCCTGGTCCACAAACCTCCAGTGAATTTCCTTATCAAAGCTCCTCTCAGGACATCTAATGAGCTAATGTGCATCATGGCTCCCCAGGAGGGTGAGGCAGTGTTTCCCAAACTTGCTTGATAGGGGACCCTTTCGGGGGCAGAGTGTGGGGAGGGCCTGACGTCTTTCTCAGCACTATATTATTATAACCGTGTGCGTTTGGAGGTGCAGATGTGTGAAAGGGACATGTTTTCACTCAGTAAGCTCCGACAGGCATTTATCCACACATTTTCTCTAGTTCTTCACATTCTCACCTGTATCCACGAAATGGCAACTGTGAGCAGGATTTACGTAAAATTCAGAAGGTTTTAGGCACCCCTCTGCCAAATGGATCTTTCTCTTCGTTGAAAATCCCCTTGCCCCACATACGAACATGTGAATGAACCGGGGTGGGGGGGGGCAGGGTGCCTGCCTGGACAAATAAACCAGTCACAAGAGGGCAAATGCCGTGCGCGTCCCCTCCCCCTCCCGCGAGTCCCCGGTGTGGTCCCTAGAATAGTTTAATCCCTGGACTTGGAAACTGGAGGGTGGTGGCTGGGGCTGGGGGTCAGTGTTTACCGGGCACAGGGTTCTCCAGTCTGAGAAGACGCAAAGAGCCCTGGGGGCGGAAGGCAGAGATGGCCGCACGGCAGCGTGAGTGTGCGTAATACTGCTCAACTGTGCGCTTAAATACAGTTAAGATGGGCAGTTTTATGCTATATATATATATATTTACTCAAATTCTTTAAAGTTTAAATATAAAGAAAAGGTATTGCCCGTAGTCTTGCGTCCTTTGATTTCAGTCTAACTTCCTTCAGACGGGCCTCAGGCCTTCGTGAGTTGGCATAACGGGGTGCCGAGGACGGTCTCTGTGGCTTCAGGTGAGAGTGGGGTCCTCGCTGAGAAGTTTGTGATCAAAGCTGTTTACTCCTTGCCCTTTTCACCCCCTTAATATTATTAATCTTGGTTGGGAATTTATGAAGTTTACAAACTGCCCTGTGTTTTATAAGCGTTTGCAATTTCCCTTTAGTAAAATGGAAGTTTTGCTGTGATCGTTCTTCTTTCACAAAAAATAAGCACATACAATTCTAGGTTCCTAAGTAACATATTTTAATTCGCGTCATCTTCTTCCAGCCAAGGACCCTCCTTGCAGCCCCGGCATCGACTGGGGGCCAGTCCCAGTGAGGGGGCTCTCACCACTGTGGGGCCTTCCTCACTTCCTATCGGACATTGAGCATCTGCTCCTCCTCCAGAAAACGAGGAGGACGTTAGCGTCCCGTGGGAGCCTTTAAATGAGATGCCTTATGCGGAACACACAGCTTAGTTCTCTGTAAGCCACTTGCCTTGGGGTTCCCCGAGACCATCCTGGGCACGGTGGGCTCTGCGGGCATCCTCCGTCACCCTTGACGTTCCCGGTGGGACTCCCGCCTGCTTCACCCCTGCCCTGCTCCTCCCTAGTCTCCCCGTAAAAGCAGAACGGCAGCGCCATCCACCAGGTGCTCCAGCCACAGATCAGGAAGGTATGACCGATTCCCTCTCCCCTCCCCTCTGGTCTCCGTCCTCCCTTTGCACCGCTGTCACCTGCACCAGGCCACCGTCTCCCCTCATTGATCTGTCACAGGTCTCCTGTTCCCCCCAAACCCTTCTCCACGCAGCAGCCAGGCTGAGGTGCGAGCCCTGAGCTTGACCATGTCACGCCCTTGCTTAAAGCCTTTTCACGGCCTCCCCTGCCATCTGGGATGCGTCCTCTGGCATGTGCCCCTTCCCTCTCTCACATTGCCACGCTCACTGGATGTGCCCAGCCCTCAGCTCTCTGCCTCTTCCTCTCCATGTCTGCTCCGTCCTCAGGGACTTTGCATGCACTTCTTCTTTGGCCCAGAATGCTCTCCTCCCCGATCTTTGCACGACTGGCTCCTCTGGCTGCTCGGTCCTCCTGCAAGCATCAGCTCGGGGGGGGGGGGGACCTCTGCTGGAGTCCCGCTCCAGAACCCCCTATCTGCAATGGTTACTCTGTAGCAAATGGCCTTTCTTTTTTTTTTTTTTTTTTTTTTTTTTGAGACAGAGTCTTGCTTTGTTGCTCAGGCTAGAGTGAGTAAGCTCCGACAGGCATTTATCCACACATTTTCTCTAGTTCTTCACATTCTCACCTGTATCCACGAAATGGCAACTGTGAGCAGGAGTTACGTAAAATTCAGAAGGTTTTAGGCACCCCTCTGCCAAATGGATCTTTCTCTTCATTGAAAATCCCCTTGCCCCACAAACGACCATGTGAATGAACCGGGGGGCAGGATGCCTGCCTGGACAAATAAACCAGCCGTGGCATCAGCCTAGCTCACAGCAACCTCAATCTCCTGGGCTCAAGCGATCCTTCTGCCTCAGCCTCCCAAGTAGTTGGGACTACAGGCAAACGCCACCATGCCTGGCTAATTTTTTCTCTCTATATATTAGTTGGCCAATTAATTTCTTTCTATTTATAGTAGAGACAGGGTCTCGCTCTTGCTCAGGCTGGTTTCGAACTCCTGACCTCGAGCAATCCGCCCACCTCGGCCTCCCAGAGTGCTAGGATTACAGGCGTGAGCCACCGCACCGGGCTCTTTTTTTTTTTTTTTTTTTCATTTTCTTAGCACTATCTGAAAATAGTTATTTTTCTTATTCGTTGTCTTTTTCCTCCCTGTTAAATGCCAGCTCCATGAGATCAGAAACTTTGCTGTCCCTCTCCATTGCCGTGCTCCCAGAATGCAGGCTCCAGGTGACGTGGCACCTGGGAATTGGAATGAGTGCTGTGGACTGATGTGGGATGGATGTGGGCCACCTTCCCTGCCTCTGCGTGGCCTTCTCGTCCCGTCCCTGGCCAACCAGAACCTGCCCAGTTGTTCTACCTCCTTGAGCTCCATCACATGCAAACTCTCAAGGCCCCTCATGCTGATGCCAGTCCAGGGTAGTTAGCTTTCGTACTCTAACAGGCTGGAGGGCCTTCCTCTCCTACCAGCAGGGGAAGAGCATGACTTTGAGCAAAGTAACGAAATTCCCTGAGCTTCCTCTCTGCTTGGAGTATGCTCTGTCCATGGAGCGGGCACACAGAGTGGGCTTAATGGCCTCCTGGGTTTCACAGTGGATTTGCACCTCTATAGTGCCTTGTCCCCCTCCTGGCCTCTCCTGCCCCCAGGACACAGCTTCTGAGTAGGTCCTGAAAGAGGTGTCAGTAGCATCCAACATTAATCCCTCCTCAGCCTGGCCTGGCTTGGGCACTCCACCGACATGCTCCCTTCTGTTTTCTTGTCACCTGGAAAAGGAAGAGGGCACAGCTGATTCACAGAGGTGCCATGAGGGGGAACCAGTCATGTCAGGAGTGCTGGCAAGAGGGCGTGGCATTGATTTGGAGGCAGAGTTTGGCTTGTCGAGGACATGTCTGTTGCTGGTTGGCAGTGCTGGGCACCTGGGAGAACGGGATCCACGGGGCTTCACGCTTCTGTGCCTTCGTGAGATGGTGGCGGGATGGGGACAAGACTCCCTGCTCCTTGCCTCATGTGTCACTGGCATAAATACAGAAATGGGGGAGATCTTGTCACAGTGGGGCAGGCAGGGGAAAGGAGTTGGGTGATGGGAATGTTAGTTAATTCGGAATCGTTGTCAGAAACTGTACACGTCTCTGCGGCCTTTTCACTTGCAGGGTGTGCCCAGCACGTGGCAGAGGCAGGGTGACTCGGTGGCTGGGGACCCAAACCCTTAGAGCACATGTCGATTCTTGGGAGTAAAGAGGGGGTGGGGTGACATATAGTATACTGATGTGACTTGATTAATACTGAATATTTTTAAAAGTTAGTGTTGTTGTGGTAATGGAGATTATTTCCAAACCTTAAGATATAAAATCCCCTATTCTGCTGCGTCCTTGTGTGTCTCCAGGTAGTAGCGCCTGTCCCCAAAACTTTGTTGCAGTCATTGTGAATTTTTTTTTTTTTTAAGGAGCAAATATAGCTCTGTTTGGCTTCCGGCTGCAGTGGAGATTTCTGCCAAGATTTGCGGCACGCAGCTGAAATATGTTTTGTATTTTATGAGCTTTGGCTCATCATGGAATTAAATAGCACTAATTACATGAATATAGACCAGCAAGGGAGACAACTGTTCACTTCCTGATTTTCCCTGGAATTGACAAAGAAAGGGAGAAAGTAGAAGGGCCAGGGGGCTTGGGGCGAGAGGGCTCCCGTGGGCGTCGGACGGCAGCCGAAGTGCTGCCACTTGGCTGAGATGCCCCAGGAGCCACTGTTTGATGGAATCACAGCTTCCTCGGGGGAAGGCTCTGTGAGCTGGAGGGCTGGTGGTGTGGCCGGGCTGGAGAGCAGGTTCGGGCCGCTGGGGGGGCGTTGGCAGGAGCTGTCTGTGGGGCGCGGCCAGGCCTTTCGGGACTGGATAGTAACTAAAGAGACACGGACTCCCAGGGACCTGACAGCTGGACTTCCAACTTGGTTTTCCCCAAACCCTGCATTTACTATCGTTTCCAAACCTACTGACTTTTTTTTTCCAGTTGGAAAAGTCTAGTCAGAGGTTTCACCAGCAGTCTGAGGAAGGGAGATTCCACGTCTCTTTCTTCCTTGCTAAGGATAGGGAACGAAGTGGGTCTGATCACACAGGCAGAATCAGCTTGTCGAGGGGTGTAAATGAAGCCCTCGGGCAGGTGGGGGCGTTCCCCTGCTGGCCCTGCAGCCAGCTGTCCTGCTGGGGATAGAGGTCCCCGAGGCCAAAAGGAGACCCTTTCCCTGAAGGATCAACTCGCTTGTCAGGCTCGATGAAAGGGACCAACGCCTGAGCTGCAAAGCGTGTCCTACCCCTTGGTCCTTCTTACTGTGAGAGAGAAAATGACTCCAAGGAGAGCGATTTAGGCCCACTTAGCAGGTGAGCACCCCAGTTCTCCCAGGGCAGGCTGTGGAGGTCAACCCTCGTGGGCACTCCTGCGGCTCCCTGCAGTTTAGGCTTACACAGCTAAAAAGGCAACTTAAGCAAAGATGCAGAGGATCTCAAGAGAGAAGCACCAGCATTTTGTCTTCCAGTAAACACTGCCCTGGGTGTTGTGGGCACCACCATGAATGGTGGCTCTGCCGAGCATGGCTGTCTGTGACACTCTCCCAACATCAGCGATGGTATGTTCTGTGAAGCCTAAAATGCTTCACTCTCCCTTCTCCTGGATCTAGCCCAAGAAGAAACTTGCTGACCACCCTATTTCCAGAAACACCATTTTACAGATGGGAAAATTGAGGTATCAAGAAAGAAGGGCAGTCATGTAGCAAGACAGTGGCCAGTGAGAACGACCGTTTCTGACACCTGTAGTATCCTTGGCTGTGGCAATTTGAGAAGAGGAGGCTTTTGTGGGTGACATTGGCCGAGGCACGAATGGCTATGAGCTGAGAACATCCTCCCTCCTCCCCTGACCTGGGAAGGAGGGCAGAGAGAGCAAGGGGCCTGTTTGGGTGGGGACCACTGGGTGTGGCTTTGCTCACTGGGGCCAGGTGGAGAAGCTGGAGACGCTGGGAGGGCTGCAGGATTTTCTGGCTGAAAATCAGTCAGCTAAGTAAGCCCAGGCTGCATGCATGAGACTGGGCTGCCTGGAAAGGTGACCATGCCCAGCATGTGGTGGGCCCCAAGCCCCTTCTCTGTGACCCAAATGTCCACCCAGGTCTTGGGGCAGCAAAAGTGACAGCAAAGGTATCCCTTCATTTCTTCACCTCCAGAGGCCGATAGGGGCCCTCTGAAGCCTGGGAGCCAGCACCGTGGACAGACTGCGGACAGGGGGTTCCTCATGGGCTGGGGTGGGACATGGCGGCCCCCTTGGTGCCACACTGTGCCATTTTGCAGAGCAAGTCTCCACCTGCAGCATCTGACCCCGAATTCCTGGCCAGCCTGTTTCTTTAAATGAGACTCTGGAAAGAAGTTTGGGATTCTGTTCTCCCTATCCCAGGCTGCTATTGAGAGTGTTGTGTTTTTAGAGCCTCCCAGTGAGGCTTGGAGTAAAGAGAGTCATTGCCTAGCGACTCCCCCGCTTGCTGGGAGGCGCAGTGCCTGGAATATCAAGGCCGCCTCCCGGCAATAATAGAGTTTCATCTAGGGCTGCCTGGGCTCTGCTGGGAGCAGCAGACTTGGCCAGGGAAAGGTAGTCCTGCACCCTGGGAGAGCACCCTCCAGGCCAGGGACGGGAGGCCTGGGGAAGGGGCAGGAGGGAGGGCGTGGAAACCGCAGATAGACGCCTCAGAGGTCCAGCTGGGACCTAATCTCTGAATGGAGTGGCTTACAGACTCACCCTCCTGCCAGGCTTCTCCCAGGCCCGGTCCAAAGGCTCTGTCCATGGTAATCGCTTTTCTGCAGCAGCCCCTTTAATAAACCGGGAAGTGAGGATTAAGGAAGCCCCGTGTAGCTGAGCTTGGTGCTGAATTTCCCTGGGACCGGGGCTGGTTGCCTGGCGGCGCTGGGACTCTAAGTCTGTTCCTGGCTCCCCAGTGGCCCCCTCCTCCCTGTCCTTTCCACCCTCCTCCGGCCCTTCCCTCATCCCCAATTTCATGCTTCCCATTGTTCAGAAGAAGAGAAGCATGAGTGAGAAGGCGGCTGGACTGCTGCACCCGGACGCAGGCTGGGCTCCGGCTGGGCTGACCCTGCTCAGGCCCCACCTGCACCTGCACCTGCCCAGAGCCACTGGGGTGACCTTCTCTTGGGAAGACAGTTGCTTTGACTTGATTTTACCCCCTAGTGGTAGTGACGGGTTGCGCTGGGACAGCTGTACTCTCTGGCTCTTTTCCTTTCATGAATGTGGCACTCATTTCTGGGACAGCGACTCAGGGGAGGGGTGGCAGTGAAGGCCAGGATGTGGCTGGAATGAGGTGGACAAGCACATGGGGCTGGCCATCATGGGCACCGGGCTGCAGCCAGATGCATCATTGGACCATAGATGGAGCACATAAATATAACCCCTTCCCCCCAAAAACAATTCCTGGCTCCCACTTCCAGAAACCAAGAGTTTGAAATTCAAAAATGCAGACAGGAAAAAATGCCGATTACTTACTGAAGGTGTTATTCCGAATGCATAGATTTACAGGTTGGAGTAGGAACCTAATAAAAGCATGTGTCCATTTTGCTAATTTGGATCAACGAGTATCCAGTGTTTCTTGGCTGAAGTAGAAAGAAATCCTGGAGGTGTCCCCAAGTCTCCTCACTGCCCTCAGCTGTACACACACTGCCTCCCTGGCCGCTGAGAACCATAGAAGTTTCTTCTATCCTGTAGACATTGGTGTGGTTGTCTCCTCTCTCTCTGAGCTTGGCACCGTCAGAGCTTCATCACAGTGGTGTTTTCTTTCTTGTCCCGTGTGGATCTTCCTGGCTGGTGGGTGGATCCTTCTGTCCGAGGCTTCACCATCCCCTAGGGCCTCAGAGTCCTCGTTATCCAGCGAAAGGAAGAGAAGACACACTTTCTTCCCTGCTTTGGCATGGGAAGGTGGCCACGACACTCTCACCATTCACATGATCACGCTGGATACCAGGCAGAAATGCAGAGGCTGGGAAATGTCATCATAGCTGGTGGTCACGTCTCACCAACAACCTCACGCCAACAGCCTCATGCACGGGGAAGCGCTTATTTTTGGTGGAGAATTACCATGTTTCCCTGAAAATAAGACCTACCTGTAAAATAAGCCCTAGCAGGATTTCTAAGCATTTGCGCAATATAAGCCCTACCCCGAAAATAAGACCTAGTGACGGGCGTGGCTACGCAGCGTATCTGCACAACCCATGCATTTCATGGAGGAGCGGTAAAGAAGACAAGCAGCCCTTCTCATCTGCCCCATGAGAGCTCTATTGCTCGACATGAGAGATTGGGGCCAATGGTTCTAAAGGAAATAGAGTCGAGAAAAATTCAGGATGGAATTGGGGTCTGGAGAGTTATGATGATGTTCCAGAAGAAGACCACTTAACTCTATTTGAATAAGTGTAGATTGTTGTACCGTACTTAAAAAAAATAACACATGAAAACATGAAACACATGAAACACATGAAAATAAGCCCTAGGGTGTCTTCTTGAGGAAAAATAAATATAAGACCCTGCCTTATTTGGGGGGAAACACGGTAGCTGCCTGACCCCTGACTTACCTGCACAGTAGAGATGAAGTTACCTATTGCATGACGTTGCAGGAAGGACTAAGGGAGATGATGAAGTTCTTGTTTCTGTAGGGGCTGGGAAGACAGAGTTCTGCAGAGGTTGCTGGTGGGACAGCTAAAGGGTCCTCTAAGGAGCCCCTCAGCCACTGGAGAGCAAGGGCACTGCTTTCTGCTTTGGGGTATCGGCACCCCTTGCACCCAGCTCAGAACATCTCACGCGCTGCGGTGGTTGGCTGAATGAACTTGCATGCCGACTCCGAGCAACTCCTGTCTTCCGCGTCGTCTAAGTTTTCCTTCCCGCAGTGTGTTTTCAGGCTCAGCTCCTTCTGCTCAGAGGGGTCCTCACAGATTGACTTTGCCGAGTGGGACGGTGAGTCCCAAAGGCCAATTTGCAGACACAGGTGACTTGCTATGATATTCCAGTGGGTAGACCCACCGGCCTCGCTGTAAATCATGTATGAAAGATGTAGTTTCTCTGATGCATTTAAACTCATGTTTTAAAAGGATGAAATTGAGTATTTCAAGTATTTATAAGCCCTGGATGAGAGCAGGGCAAAACCAGCTTTTTTAGTGTGGTCCCTGCTTGAGCTGGGTGGCTCAGCACCAAGATTGACTCTAGAAGTGATCCCAGCTGCCATCTCATATACTTTGCTGTGGAGTGCTCATTCATTCATTCATGTGCTCCCAAACATCTCTTACATACCCTCTGTGTGCCGGGCTCTGGGCTTGGAACTGGCGAGAAGAATGGTGAAACATGATCCCTGTCCTCAAGGAGCTTCTATTTTTAAGGGAGGCAGCATCAAGGGACGATTATAACATAATTTGTAAAACGTGAGACTAGTGGCACTGGTTCCTGTGCTAATCCAGTGCCGTGATCAGAAGCCTTCACCTGGAGAGTGGGTCCGACTCAGACACGGGCATAAACAGGTGGAAGCTTCCCAAGCGGCCGGCGCAGCTCTCACGGCAAATGCTGGGCAGATGGGAGCACTGTATTTGACCAGGAAAGTTGGAGCACACACACGTGCGCACACACACATGCACACACCCCCAAACCGCAGCTGGGAGAATGCCTCACTGTTTGTAAAAGCATAGTTCATCTCTGTGGGCAGCAGGGCACAGAAATCTCTTTGGCTTCCCACCTACTCCCACGGAAGAATTGTCTATTAGAATGTGGTGAGAAACACTATTGTACTCTTTAAAAAAAAATTATTTCAGAATATTACGGGTACAAACGTTTTGGTTACATAAATTGCTTTTGTACCGTTTGAGTCAAGGTTATAAGTGTGCGCATGCCCTAGATAGTGTGCACTGTCCCCGTTGGGTGTGGATTTACCCGTCCCCTTCTTTCTCTCTGGTACTCTTTTGGATTTTTCTGCGTATGGGTTAGGAGTCTCTCATTAACAAGTGCCAGAAAACTAAACCCAAACTGGTTTCCACAAAAGGGGAAATTCCTTTGGCTCTTGTACCTGGAAAGTACAGGCATAGAGCTGGCTTCAGGGCATGCGCTTTAGTCATTTGTCTGTGTCACGTGGACCTGGGACCCAGGACCCTGCATCCTTTGGCTTAGTTCTGCTCTCCACAGTGCTTTGGCTTCGTTCCCCCAAGCTCCTCTCTCCCCCTCCCACCCCTGCGGTTACAAGGTGGCACCAGCACTTCTCTGCCCTGTGCCTCTCCAACGTCACATCTGGGGGAAGAGCTGGAACTTTCTCCCCCGGCATTCCCACCCAAAGCCTACTGCTTCTCCCAGATGTGATTCAACCCGTTACTCATCCCCGAATCCATCCCAGTAATCTCCCACCCCGGCTCTGTGTTGATTGATGAAGGCCCCGGGTCTCTGAACCAGAGGTGGAGTCAATTCCACTGGAAGTTTTTGGGTTGAGAGAGTGGAAGTGGCAGATCCCCAGAGGATAAGTGAACAATAGGAAAAACAGCACACGTGCACTATTTTTAATGGTGTCTTTCAAAAGTTTTTGACTATTACTGTATCAGTCAGGGTTCTTCAGAGAAAACAGAACCAATAGGATATACTTATATATAAAATATATGTGTGTGTACATATATATGGAGGGAGGGAGGGAGGGAGGGAGAGAGACAGATTTAAGGAATTGACTCACATCATTATGGAGGTGCCAAGTCCAAAATCTGTAGGGCAGGCTAATAGACGGGAGACTTGGAGAAGCGACAGTGTTGCAGTCCAAGTCTGGAGGCCATCTGCTGGTGGGATGCCTCTTGCTCAGGGGAGGTCAGTCTTACGTTCCATCCAGGCCTTCGACTGATTAGATGAGGCCCACCCATGTTGTAGAGGGCTGTCCGCTTTCCTCAAAGTCTAGTGATTTCAGTGTTAACCTTATCCAAAAATACCCTCACAGAAACATTCAGAATAATGTTTGACCAAATATCTGGGCATTGTGGCCTGGGTAAGTTGACAAATAAAAACTGTCACAGTGACCAACAGTAAGGAATGCATTTACATCACTCTCAATACATACATATATCAATATATTAGATGAAACAAAAGTCTCACTAAGCCATGCTTATTTTTTCTACCTGGCATACGAATTTTTAAAATATTTTATTTCATTAAAAACACATGTGACCCACCTAATTCATGGTGGGTTGTGACTTGAATTTTGAAACACCATGCTAGAATACATTTTTTTGAAAATCCTATTACCCTATACCAAAAGGTCTGAGAACCAGGACTCTGTCCAGAGGGTTAGGAAACATACTCTGAATAATCGAATGAGACCCGAATAGCTCTCCAAGTCCCAACGTGACTGGGTGTGACCTCAGCCAAGACCCATACCCCTCTTGTGCCTCAGTTTCCCTAACTGTAAAGGGAGTTACATACATTTCATCTGTCTAATAGAATTGTCATGAAAAGTAAAATCAGAACAAGGTACTATCTGGGAAAACACTTTGTAAACTCTAAAGTAATTTGTGAGGTAATTGCTATTTTAAAATATTCTGTAATAACTTTCTTCTCTACCACTCAGGAATCTGAGAGGATGGTGCTATTTCATGGAAATGAGTTTGAGCTCTTTAAAACTTGCTGCATAAAACAAAGACAGCCCCAATTTCTTTAATCAAAATGATTATCAGCTTCTAAAAATGAGTCCCACCTCCCCTGAGACGACGAGGAATTAAAATCTGATTTCAAAGAGGGGAAAACTGCAGTGTGCATTTGGGTTTGGTTCAGGGCCTTTCGTTCTCCTGCCTTTTGTCCACTCCACAGTGACTCCTTCAGGGTGATTTTGGGGGTGACTTGGTCCCATTCCTTGCCTTTAAGAGTCAGAGTTGGGCTGATAGTTACCTCTAGAACTTTATTTTGAAACCAGCTAAATGGTGACTTGAGCGTGAAATGGTTGGTAGGATCTGAAATTGGGGTGGGGGTTTCCTAGTTGGGGTCCCTGCTCACAAGGGTTGGTGTCTTGGGAGGAAAACCCCTCTGGAAGCTCCAGCTCTGGCAGACTGGAGCAGCCTTAGGCAGCCCCGGTGGTGGGGCACCGGGGACTGGCAGCTCCGCCTACCTGGGGTCCCAAGCTAGGGGGGAGGGTGGCCACCGGGTCACCTCTGGGGTGGTGCCTGGTGGGGTCTTTGGTGAGGCCAGCTGGAGCCCACATCCTTGCTTTCCCCCTTTCTCTCCCTTTTCTCTCTTATTTGTTTTCTAATCAGCCCCTTTCGTGGTGCATAAATGAGAGGCAGGTTATTCCCATCACACGTTATTGTTTCTGTGGGTCCCCCTCCTCTCCGGGCGCAGTAATTTCACCGTCCCCACACGAGGATGATGAGTGTTTGAGATGCATAACTGTGTCTCATTTCAGCGCCTAACAGGAGATGGAGAATGAGCCGTGGCACCTTTCTGCTCAGTAAATTCATAATTACAGGCTTCCTCGTCTCGCCTCTCGCAGGCTGGGCACTGCTGGTTGGCTCTGGATCCGTGCACAGGAAGGCGGGCCGTGGGGTAGGCACGCTTTCCAGTGCGTGGCAGGCTCCGACACAGGGACTGCGGAAAGTTCCCTCCAGAAGGGTTGGTGGCGGAGCCCCGACCTGCACCTGCCTGTCTGGAAGGGGGATGACCAGCCCTGCTGGAATTTGGTTGTTGGCAGAGACGTTTCGAGAGCCGTGTCAGCCAGCAGAGCATATGGTGCCCAAAGAGCAAACCCTCCCAGACAAAGGCCGGGAACAGATGCTGGTGGCTTCAGATAAAGTCAGGAGAGAGGCCCGGTTGGTGGAAAGAGTGCGGGCCAGGCAGTGAGAGACCCCAGCTTACCCTCATCGTGTCTTTAACTCACTGTGTGACCTCCTGCAATTGCATTCGACCTCTCTGGATTTCAAGTTCCTTGTCTCTAAAATCAGGGATTGGGAATCACTGAGCTGGATTATCTCTTTCAGATCAAAAACTTTTAGATTCTTCTCTGATATTTGGATTTGCACAGGCAATTCCAGATGAACCATCTTGACTTCTCCTCACTCCTGTTGAGACGTGCCACTAGGTCCCACCTCATTATCATAATCCGAATCCTATTTCAGTCTTGCCAATAATGACACCACCACCGACTGTCATTAATAAGCACTTCCTGTGGTCCAGACAGAGCCCTCGTGCCAGGCGCCTTTACTCATTAACACTTTTAGAGGTAAGTAATGGTACCCACCAGGCAGTTGTTATCTGCCCGCTTATGCCCTGTGGCTGAGAGGGGCTTTGGCTTCCTCCTGATACTGGGAAGTGATGTCTTGAGATTTCTGTGTTTGGGTGAATTCAAAAGGGCTTCCAAGTGTCCTATATTCTGGGCTCTGGAATTTCTGGCTTTGCACTGAGACAAACCCGGGTTTCAATCCCCATTCTGCCATTTATTAGCCAGTGTCCTTGCATAGCTGAAGTTTCCTTACCTGGAAACTGGGTGAGACAGTGCTGACTCCAGGGGACGCTGCGATGATTGGTGAGGCAATCCATGTGAAAGCGTTTGCCTGGGACCCAGGGTGCAGTGAGTGCTCCACAAATACTGCTCTTTCCCCTCGCCTCCCCCCCTGCCCATCAAGAAATAGCTATGGCGCCTCCACTGTGTGCTGCGCAGGGTCCTGGCACGGCGGACGCACAAGAGCAAGACAGAGGAGCCCTGCCCTTGCAGAGCTCACAGACCCCCGCCCCACGCTCCCCTTTGGCAGAGGCGGAGGCTGAGCAGGAAGAAAGCTGGGGGCTCCTCTCTGGGGCCTTTGCACATTCCCATTTCTTCCCTCAGCACAGTGTGTTCTAGTCTCAGCCTCCCAGCGACATCCTGACGAGCCTGTGCCTCTCTGCTGCCAGCCTTATCTTCCGCTGATTCCTTCACGAGCCGTCTTCTCCAGACACACTCTTCCTGGTTCCATATGCCCCTGCTTTTGCCGTGCGGACCCTCTCCAGAGAGGCCTTTCCCCTCCAGCCGTGCCTGTCCTCTCCAAGTTCACTGCCCAGCCCAAATCCGTCCCCACCCCAAGGCCCCCTGAAGCCTGCTCCTGCTTTCTTACCCCAAGGCAGCCGTCCCCGTTCTGCATAGGCACTTCCGGAGCGCCCTATTGTACGGCACCCAACTCCCCACCGTGTGCAATCATTTGGGTTCTGGTGGGATCTACTGCACAACCTCAAGTCCTTTGAGGACTCAGTCCCTGGGTCCTGCAGCGCCCTGCACGTTTTGTGTGTGATCTGAGCAAATATTTGCCATGTGGATGAGTGACCAAGGCCATTGGCTTCTAGGACTGCTGTTGCTGGGGGTTTGCTCCATCCGCCACCCTGCCTCTTCTGGTATTTATTCGACAAGACCTGTGCTTTTCATCGGGGTTTTGGCTGACAATGTAAAGTCTTTATTTTGTTTTCTTCCTTCTGCTCTTGGCTTCCATCTAACCTAGTGATCTCTCCCTGCTGGGGAGTTTTCTATTGCTTTGTGGTCTACCTTTGTTTAGTCCTCATTTCTGAGAGGTTTGGGGGTGAAGGAGAGAGATTCCCCAGAGCGGAGATGCCCCCAAACAAGATGTGGGCAATTCCTACCCCGATTTCTCCCAAGCTGGAAAAACCACGAAGCTGTCTACTGGAGACGCACACAGAAAGCATCTTGAATGGAAACCAAGGAGACCCTTAGGACGGAAAGCGATTTTGTACTGTAGGGAGTTATTGATATATTTATCTGCTTGACCACTTCGTAAAGCATTTTTTCTTTCCCTTTAATGAAAATCTCTCAGAGGAGGTCCCACTATGGGAGACAGCCAAATCTGCCTTGTTAAAATGACATTAGGGCTCAGAGCCGGGCAGTGTACCCAGGGGACCTGGTTGCTGCCTCAGCGTGAAGGGGTTGAGGACGTGGGTTTTTAATTTGGCAGAGGAAAAGCTTCCCCTGCAAGAGGTACAGACACAGAGGGCACAGGTGGCAGCTGTAACGGACAGGGGTCACCTTTCACTCTTCTGCTGCCTGCAACAGGAACCGAGATACAGCCCCTCTGTGTGAGGCCGGGGGAAATGGAAATGATTTAGCAGTTAAGGATGAACTTACACTAGTTGGGTTGGAAGCCACCTCTACCTCTTTTAGGTGTGCAAGTTACGTATAATAACTTCCCTAAGCCCCTGTTCCTTAGCTATAAAATGGGAATAAAAAATAGTGCATACTTCCAAGGCCTGCAAGTCAGGGTCCTAGCGGCAATAGGTAGCATACATAGATTTGGTCCTTTGAGCAAAGGTTAGTAAAGGGACTCTTCAAAAATGTGTGGTTCCTTAAGAGGCAGTGCAGTTTGGGGTGACAGTAACAGTGAGGCCCTGGCTACCACCTCTAGGCCAGATGGGGGCTGGCGGGAGGTGGGTCACAGATCCTAGAGCCAGGAGGCCGTGTGCAGAGGCCTGCTGGAGAGAACTGTGGAGCGAGTCACCCCGCCTCCTGTCCTCCCGCCCTCTCCGCCTCCCTCCAGTCTTTAGCTGGTGGCACCTAATGAGGCTGATGTATGGTCCGTACAGGTCAGCCTCGCAGGCACAGGGAAGGGTGGGTGGGGAGCTGGTGGGGAGCTGAAAGGCGCCCAGCACTGAAGGGTTGGCTAAGAGGACATGAGACGGTCTCTGGAAGGTGCTGGACAGTCTCGGACACAAATCCAGGCACTCGGGCAGTGGCTGTAGATCATCATCATTGTTATTATTGCCATTATCATTATCATCATCACTGCTATTACTACTGACATGTCCCTCCTGGGGTGGCTGCCACCCAGCTCTGACTGTCTCACATGCCGTGGTGGGGGCTGGCTCAGTCGGCCTCCAGTGCCCCCAGTGCCCCCCAGCGCCCCCCAGCAACCCCCAGTGTGCTCTGTTCCTTGTGCACCGAGCGCTTTGAGAGTCCAGCCAGACAGCCATGGGGTGAAACGGAGGCGCTGCCCTCGCTACCCAGTGTCAGTCACAGTCTTTCCTCTCTCCTGCAGGGGAGACTGCACTCCTGAGTCCTGGCCCTCCGAGGGCACAGCCGCGCCCGAGTGCTGCTCTGCCGCCAGGACCGTCTCTGCAATGAAAGCCATGCCCTGGAACTGGACCTGCCTGCTGTCCCACCTGCTCATGGTGGGGATGGGCTCCTCCACGCTGCTCTCCCGGCAGCCGTCCCCGCCGTCCCAGAAGCGGTCTTTTGTCACTTTCCGAGGGGAGCCCGCCGAGGGCTTCAACCACCTGGTGGTGGACGAGAGGACAGGACACATTTACTTGGGGGCCGTCAACCGGATTTACAAGCTCTCCAGTGACCTGAAGGTCTTGGTGACCCACCAGACAGGGCCAGATGAGGACAACCCCAAGTGCTACCCGCCCCGCCTCGTCCAGACCTGCAGCGAGCCCCTGACCACCACCAATAACGTCAACAAGATGCTCCTCATAGACTACAAGGAGAACAGGCTGATTGCGTGCGGGAGCCTGTACCAGGGCATCTGCAAGCTGCTGCGGCTGGAGGACCTCTTCAAGCTGGGGGAGCCCTTCCACAAGAAGGAGCACTACCTGTCCGGCGTCAACGAGAGTGGCTCGGTCTTCGGCGTGATCGTCTCCTACAGCAACCTGGACGACAAGCTCTTCATCGCCACGGCGGTGGACGGGAAGCCCGAGTACTTCCCTACCATCTCCAGCCGGAAGCTGACCAAGAACTCGGAGGCAGACGGCATGTTCGCTTATGTCTTCCATGACGAGTTTGTGGCCTCGATGATCAAGATCCCTTCGGACACCTTCACCGTCATCCCTGACTTTGATATCTACTACGTCTATGGTTTCAGCAGTGGTAACTTTGTCTACTTTCTAACCCTTCAGCCTGAGATGGTGTCTCCCCCAGGCTCCACCACCAAGGAGCAGGTCTACACGTCCAAGCTCGTGAGGCTGTGCAAGGAGGACACGGCCTTCAACTCCTACGTGGAGGTGCCCATCGGCTGTGAGCGCAGCGGGGTGGAGTACCGCCTGCTGCAGGCCGCCTACCTGTCCAAAGCTGGGGCCGTGCTTGGCCGGACCCTTGGGGTCCGTCCAGACGATGACCTGCTCTTCACTGTCTTCTCCAAGGGCCAGAAGCGCAAGATGAAATCCCTGGACGAGTCGGCCCTGTGCATCTTCATCTTGAAGCAGATCAACGACCGCATTAAGGAGCGGCTGCAGTCCTGCTACCGGGGTGAGGGCACGCTGGACCTGGCCTGGCTCAAGGTCAAGGACATCCCCTGCAGCAGTGCGGTGAGTGGAGGGGGCCAGCGGGCTGGGGTGGTGGGGTGTGGAGGATGAGGACCCGAGCCTTGCAGCGTCTGTGGGGTGTGTGTCACCCATCCCCTTTTGTACATGAGACGAGTATAGCCCGGCCCTGGGGCTCATTGCATTCAGAGCACCACCAGCTCACTCTGTGACTGTGACACTGAGCATGTAAGAGTCAGAGCTGGAGCTAAAACAGATTTCCTGTTGGGCACTTTTCTCTATTCCGTCTTGGCTCGCTGGTTATGAGAGGCCGTGCTGGGAATAGGTAGGAATTGTGTCGAGCAGATGTCGTGTGCAGTGGGCATGGCTGGATGCTAGATTACAACGTGCCACAGTACAAGATGCGCACCCATCCCTCATACCCACCAGGCCTGCGAATCACTTTCCTGGGAGCTTAGAATAAACCCCAGGGGCAGGGGGCAGAAGAGAGCATGAGGAGTCATCATACATTTGGAATAGATGTGGAGTTTCGGGAGAGGTGTGTCTTTAGCTCTTTGGTGTCTTTAGGAAATGGTGAGTTGCGGTCAGATGCAGTATAGTAAGAATCCAGTGAACATATAGGAAAAGCAGAACTTGCTTAGAAAAGGGACAGGAGGGGACAAACCATATTTATTAAGCATCTTCTGTACACACAGTGCCATGAAGAGACACATCACACAGTCAGGAAGGAGCCAGAGAGCAGCACTGGACGACAGGAAGGCGTCGGAACTGCACAGGGCAGGATGAAGGGTGGGATTAGGTCCTGCTCTTGCCTGTGGGGCCAGAGGGTAGGCAGACGTAAGGCTGTGGCCCTGCTGTGGGACCACAGGTGGAACAGGGGACAGGGCTCCTGTCTCTCCCAACCTAACTCACTTGTGACCCATCATGAAAAGCATCTTTTTGTGGCTTGACTTTTGCTCCTTTTTAAAATAACTTTGACTCAAGCAGTGCAAAAGCAATCCATGTAACCAAAACATTTGCACCCCTGTAATATATTGAAATAAAAAAATAAAGTAAATATAAAATATGAACAAAAACAAGAGCAAAAAATAATGGCACCTTTTTTCACAATCATTCTTCAAGTGACTTGGAAGACTCAGCTGTTGGCATCTTCTGGGTTAATCCCTTTTCTTTTCTTTTTTTTTTTAGTTGTCCATTTAAAAAAAAATTATGAACCTAGTTTGAGAAAAATCTATCTTGTAATCCTAATTGGGCAGAAGAAAGGGAAATTCACCCATCAGATGGAAGTATGCTTTTGTACTGATGTGACTCTTGACTCTTCAAATGTTGGTGCAATTCATATTAGGAAAATGTATTTTGATTGATTTAAAAAGTGTAAGTTTCCCTTCACAAAGTATCACCATATGCCACACAGGTCTCAGAGGGGACTGGCACTCTCCCCAGCCACTGTGGTGGGGCCATTCCTCCGGTCTCTGGAATTTGGATGGAGGCAGGGGAGATGGAAGAGAAAGATGGAACTCAGCAGTTTGCCTGTGGTGCCCTCACATTTTGGCTCAGGCTGTTCTCTAGGTACCTGGGCTGAAACTAAAACATGTCATCTCTTCTTGGAGGTCCTAAAAAGCCAGAAGACCTCTCATATCACAAGGCAATAGGAGAGGTGCCAGGGACCAAGCAGGACTGCAACAGATGGACAAATCAGAGCCAGACAAGGGAGGGCACTCCACTGTACCTACTGAGCCCTCCTCACAGGTGACTTAACCTTTGGGAATACCTTTGAGAATGTCTCCTGGAGCCTTTTGTTTGGGGCAGTAGCTGATCCACTCAAGAAAGTCTGTTTGACAGAGTTATGAACTTAGGGGGCCGTGGACTGCTCTTAAATGAAGGCAGCCAATGACAGAACAGCAGCTGTGCTGTGTGCGTATGTGTGTTCCACACTCAGACACAGGTCCATGGGGAGATGCATTGAGTGCGAGTGTCGAGGAGGCTCTTAGGGAGCCCCTGGTCTATACCTGCATTTTGTACCCAAGCACCTTAATGCCCAGCAAGGGGAATGAATTGGCCAAGGTCACACATCTTTGAGTGGCAGGGCCAGCACTTGAGGAGAGTCCCTCAAGCCTGAAGGACATGCGCACATGCAATAACTAGCCCCCCATCCCTCTCTCCCCCCGCCAACAGACTACATTAGAAAATGGAAAGTTTATGCTGTGTGCTTACTAAACAACTCCTTCTTTTGAGCTCAGAGGGATTGGCAATCTCTGACACTTCTCTATAGAAAACTTGCTCCAAACCCTATCTTTCTAGGTGGTGCTTTTGGGAGCAAGATTGGCAGCAGGGATCTGCCTGGCTGCCGGTGGGCAGGTGTCTGTCTGCCCTTGCTCCTGGCCACAACACAGAGAGCCAAGTTCATCATGGAAGTCTGCAGAGCTGCAGGTCCTAACACGGTGTGGTGGCCTTGGAGAGAACAAATAGAAAACAGCTTTGCAAAGCAGCCTAATGCCAGGACTGGGAGTAATGGAGCCAGATAACAAGCTTTTGATTTTTCTTTAGCTTTAATTAGCCCTTTCAAGTTAGAGGCAAGTTCAGGGCTGGGCGTAAAAAGGAGGAGGCCAGAAACTGCGCCAGGCTGGGGCTGTCTCCCCAGCCAGTCTCAAAAAGGCCAGGCTGGCTTTTAATGCACAGTATCAGTTTCCTTTGACTTGGCAGCTCCCCGCGTTCCTTTGCTCTGGCCCTCCTGTAGCAATTCATCTGGACTCGGCTTAGACCACACGTGTTCCACCCGCCAGCAGCCAGGCCAGGCTCCCGGGCTGCCCCAGGGCAGCTGCCGGCACCATTGGCAAACACAGCTTTCCCCCTGCAAGGGGCAAGGCTGTTGGGCTGGTTTGCCTTTCCCCTCCTGCCCAGAGGCAGAGGGTGGGCCAGGTGAACTCTGGAGTTCTCTTTTGTCCCTGAGTGTGAGACTCCCCTGAGGCCTGTGAATTAGGGACCTAATCCCAGGTGGCCTCTGCCCTGTGTGGTGTCTGCTGCAGGAGGACGGGGAGCAGAGGGCGAGGCCCGGGCGCTGACTTCCAGGACTGGTGCTGTGCAGGGTGGGGGCGCCCTGTGGGTTTTAGTGCAGTTACAACTCACAGAGCTTGACAAGGGGACTGACTGGCACTGATTTTGACTGCTCTCCCCGTCGCACTGAGGGTCTAGCTTAGAACACTCATCGGGTGCTCTTCAGGTTTTCCTGGCCCCTACTCTTTCCTGAGCCCCACACTTCTTGCCCCGAACTCATGCCTCCTGAGCTCTGAGCTCTGAGCAGGTGGCAGCTGCATGATCCCTGGACCCCGAGCCTGCCCCATGGGATCTGGCACCCACTGCAGCCGTGTCTGGGGATGGGAAGGAGAACCCCTGTGTGGCTTGGCTAGTGGTGCCATGGACACCCATGAAGCCACTTGGAGGGCCAGAGCCTGATGAGCAGGTGGAGGGAGAAGTCTTGGCCATGAGGCTGGTGCCTGCAGGTCCCCAGGAAGGCGGCTGCACGCACATCACAGATAAGGGCTGGCCAGCCCGGAGTGGCCTCCTCCGGGAACCTGCTGCTGCAAATGCAAATGCATGTTGCAAATGCAGGTCCCTGAGCATGTATTGGGTGTAGAGGCTGGGGGAGCAGCAAGGTATTTTCTGGTGTTTGTTGGGGTCAGGGAAGCCACACCCTTCCTTTTTTTTTTTTTTTTTTTTTTTTTGACCAAACATCCTGCTCTTCTCCAGCCTGGGTGGAGAGAGGTATCCAAGAACATGGGCTGCTGTCTGAAAACTGCTCTAAGGAGCTCCTGAGGACATGGGAATAAGGGGGGGTTCTAGAGAGTTCTATCAGGGCCTTAGTTTGCCTTGAGACTCAGAGAATTAGAGGCCAAACTGAGGCTGATGTGCTAAGAAGTACTCGTGGGGGTAAGTGACAATTGAATTCTCTGCTTTTGTTGCTCAGCACTGGGGTGTCTCTGTCTCTGGCCCCCTTTGAAGGCTGCTCCCCAAGGCTCCCTGAAGCCCCCTGTCTGCAGCACACGTGACAGACAGTACAGCCTGTGGCTTCTGTC